>NC_044551.1:171776649-172111050 GCF_007565055.1 Rhinopithecus roxellana
TGGATTTGTTTTGGTTGGTAGGCTACTAATTATTGCCTCAATTTCAGAGCCTGCTATTGGTCTATTCAGGGATTCAACTTCTTCCTGGTTTAGTCTTGGGAGAGTGTCAGTGTCCAGGAAATTATCCATTTCTTCTAGGTTTTCTGGTTTATTTGCGTAGAGGTGTTTATAGTATTCTCTGATGGTAGTTTGTATTTCAGTGGGGTTGGTGGTGATATCCCCTTTATCATTTTTTATTGCATCTATTTAATTCTTCTCTCTTTTCTTCTTTATTAGTCTTGCTAGCGGTCTATCAATTTTGTTGATCTTTTCAAAAAACCAACTCCTGGATTCATTGATTTTTTGGAGGGTTTTTTGTGCTCTATCTCCTTCAGTTCTGCTCTGATCTTAGTTATTTCTTGCCTTCTGCTACCTTTTGAATGTGTTTGCTCTTGCTTCTCTAGTTCTTTTAATTGTGATGTTAGGGTGTCAATTTTAGATCTTTCCTGCTTTCTCTTGTGGGCATTCAGTGCTATAAATTTCCCTTTACACACTGCTTTAAATGTGTCGCAGAGATTCTGGTATGTTGTATCTTTGTTCTCATTGGTTTCAAAGAACATCTTTATTTCTGCCTTCATTTCTTTATGTGCCCAGTAGTCATTCAGGAGCAGGTTGTTCAGTTTCCATGTAGTTGAGCAGTTTTGATTGAGTTTCTTAGTCCTGAGTTCTAGTTTGATTGCACTGTGGTCTGAGAGACAGTTTATTATAATTTCTGTTCTTTTACATTTGCTGAGGAGTGCTTTACTTCCAACTATGTGGTCAATTTTGGAATAAGTGTGATGTGGTGCTGAGAAGAATGTATATTCTGTTGCTTTGGGGTGGAGAGTTCTGTAGATGTCTATTAGGTCCACTTGGTGCAGAGTCAAGTTCAATTCCTCGATATCCTTAACCTTCTGTCTCGTTGATCTGTCTAATGTTGACAGTGGGGTGTTAAAGTCTCCATTATTATTGTATGGGAGTCGAAGTCTCTTTGTAAGTCTCTAAGGACATGCTTTATGAATCTGGGTGCTCCTGTATTGGGTGCATATATATTTAGCATAGTTAGCTCTTCCCAATAAATTGATCCCTTTACCATTATGTAATGGCCTTCTTTGTCTCTTTTGATCTTTGATGGTTTAAAGTCTGTTTTATCAGAGACTAGGATTGCAACCCCTGCTTTTTTTTGTTTTCCATTTGCTTGGTAGATCTTCCTGCATCTCTTTATTTTGAGCCTATGTGTGTCTCTACGTGTGAGATGGGTCTCCTGAATACAGCAAACTGATGAGTCTTGACTCTTTATCCAATTTCCCAGTCTGTCTCTTTTATTTGGACCATTTAGTCCATTTACATTTAAGGTTAATATTGTTATGTGTGAACTTGATCCTGTCATCATGATATTAGCTGGTTATTTTGCTCGTTAGTTGATGCAGTTTCTTCCTAGCATTGATGGACTTTACATTTTGGCATGTTTTTGCAATGGCTGGAACCTGTTGTTCCTTTCCATGTTTAGTGCTTCCCTTCCTTCAGGATCTCCTGTAGGGCAGGCCTGGTGGTGACAAAATCTCTAAGCGTTTGCTTGTCTGTAAAGGATTTTATTTCTCCTTCACTTATGAATCTTAGTTTGGCTGGATATGAAATTCTGGGTTGAAAATTCCTTTCTTTAAGAATGTCAAATATTGGCCCCCCTCTTCTGCCTTGTAGAGTTTCTGCTGAGAGAGCTGCTGTTAGTCTGATGGGCTTCCCTTTGTGGGTAACCTGACCTTTCTCTCTGGCTGCCCTTAACATTTTTTCCTTCATTTCAACTTTGGTGAATCTGACAATTATGTGTCTTGGAGTTGCTCTTCTCGAGGAGTATCTTTGTGGCATTCTCTGTATTTCCTGAATTTGAATGTTGGCCTGCCTTGCTAGGTTGGGAAGGTTCTCCTGGATGATATCCTGTGGAGTGTTTTCCAACTTGGTTCCATTTTCCCCATCACTTTCAAGCACACCAATCAGACGCAGATTTGGTCTTTTCACATAATCCCATATTTCTTGGAGGCTTTGTTCATTTCTTTTTATCTTTCTTTCTCTACACTTCTCTTCTCACTTCATTTCATTCATTTGATCTTCAATCGCTGATATTGTTTCTTCCAGTTGATCGAGTTGGTTACTGAAGCTTATGCATTTGTCACGTAATTCTCGTGGTATGGTTTTCTCTTTTCTTGAGACAGAAGTCTCGCTCTGTCGCCCAGGCTGGAGTGCAGTGGTGTGACATCAGCTCACTGCAAGCTCTGCCTCCCGGGCTCATGCCATTCTCCTGCCTCAGCCTCCCGAGCAGCTGGGACTACAGGCGCCCACCACCATGCCCAGCTAATTTTTTGTATTTTTAGTAGTGATGGGGTTTCATCGTGTTAGCCAGGATGGTCTTGATCTCTTGTCCTCATGATCTGCCCACCTCAGCCTCCCAGAGTGCTGGGATTACAGGTGTGAGCCACCGCACCCGGCCATCGTGTTATGGTTTTCATTTTCTAAATGATGTCTTCTTAAGAGCAAAATTTTAAAAATATTGATGCAGTTTAATTTATCAGATTTTTCTTTATGCATTAGGCTTTTGGTGTTCTGTCTAAGGACTCTGTCTAATCTGTCATGGGTGAGCAGCAACTATCTGGGGTAAAAAGAAAGAATTTAGCAAGACAGTTGAAGGTAAAGAAAGGCAGATTTACTAGAGAAAGTAGAAAAATACATTGCAAGGAAGCAATGGGCAAGTTTGCAAGAGAGGAGCTAACTGCAAGGAGACAGAGGCTTGCTGGGGATTTTATAGGGTGGTGTTTGTGCTGTGTGCTGAAGGGATCTTTGTGCAGTATTGATAATACCAAGGTTCCAGTGAGCTAACTTGCAATTTTTTATCAGCTGAGGGTCTGGTGATAGGTGCAGGATGATTGTGAGTTATTTGCCCAAGAGGGCTATGTGTCCTGGACCATGAAGAAAGGCAAACTTACAGCTTCTCTGCCTTCTCTTTTTGCTTTCTGTTAGTCGCATCAGCCTGACTCCTTTTCCCTGATTAAGACTCCACATTTTCCTGTTGACAGAGCAACAATGACAGATGTTTGGCATGTGGGTGAAGGTCTCATCTTCCAACTGCTTCCTGCTGACCAGGGGCATAGAGTTGGCCCTACCTAGGATTATTGGCCTATTAGGAGGTTATATGGGCCTAAACCCCTGAGTTGGGACTTGAATTGGGCAGGGTTGCTGTGGGACTATGGGGGGATAGCATTTAGCAGCCTAAAATTTTGTCCTGCTGTGTTTAAGGGAGAGTTAATGGAGTACCCTCAATGGCTGATACCATTGTTGCTGTAACATTTTGGTTTGAAATTGTTGTATTCTAGAAGACACAAAATGAGATATTGCATTAACAATGAATGGTACAAATGAACTCCTGTGAACATTATTACAGATGGGAGAAGTGGGGTCTGACAGATAAGACTTCTAAATATTAATGGGATAAGGGAAAATTGAGGAGAAGATGTAGGTGTATTAGTGAGGATAAGGAGATGTCTAGTCTTGACTCCTATTCCTATATATTCCATCCCAGTTGCTGAATTGTTTATAGGCATAAAGTAATCATCATCAATCTTGCTGGCATTAACTTTGTTGTTTCCCCGAGATAGAGAAAGCCTGTGGGGGTCCACAATGAGTTGACTGACTCATCATATGGCCCCTGTTCCTGGTATTCCTGATTATAGCTGAGGGTGAAAAATTGCAATGCGCTTGTGTTAAAGCCCCTAGGAAAGGGCTGGACCCCTTGGAGTTTCTAATGTAGAGGCTTGCCTTACAGGTCATCTCTGGTGCCTTCCCGATCCACTTTGTCATGGTGGATGATTGCCATGAGGGATCCATTGGCCTAGGTCTCCCTCTTAAACTTGCATTTTTGGTGTGTGTGTAAGTGGTGTAGTAGAATCCAGAATATTGGGCTTGTATGTTAACAATTTCTTCTATAGATAGTGTGACAGCTAGGAGGAGTGTAATGTCATCCTCAAGTGCCTGCCTGTGTGGGCATATTCAGCAGTCAGTATTGTGTGTTATGTTAGCAACTTGAGATATTACTGGGTAGAGTGGGTGCTTGGGTACAGCCATCGAGGCAATAGCTAGCTATGATAGAGTAAAAACAGAATCATATTTAAGGAAAATGACAATATATGGTAAACTCAGGGAGACAGGAAAGAAGAGGAGCTGTAAGGAGTATGAGAAAAACAGTTAAACACCTAGTCCTTCAGTACATTGAACTTATGGTGTGGGGGTAAATTACATTACTAGGACAAATGTAAGGAAGTTTCATCTGGGTGATAGTTTTGGAGGTTCCTCTGCAAATAGCAATCATGTACTATCTCCCTTATAAAAGCATTAATATCAAGAGGGTAAAGCTGCTTAACAGGCAGTTGGATAATTACTGAGAGCCTGCAGTAGAACTGAATACAAAGAGTTAGCTTTAAGAATAAGATTTAGCCCAGCACAGGTTCACGACTAATTCCAGCACTTTGCAGGGGCTGACTCTGATGGAGCACTTGCAGCCAGGAGTTTGAGACCAGCCTGGCCAACATGGTGAAATCCTGTCTCTACTAAAACTATGAAAATTAGCCAGACTTGGTGGCACATGCCTGTAATCCCAGCTGCCCAAGAGGCTGAGGCAGGAGAATCGCTTGAACCCAGGAGGTGGAGGTTGCAGTGAGCTGAGATGGCGCCACTGCACTCCAGCCTGGGTGACAGAAACAGACTCTGTCTCAAAGCAAAACAAAATAAAACAGATTTAAACGAGATGCTGGATTTATTTCCATCAACTTTAAGGGAGGTTGAAAATTCTAGGTTGTTTGGTTTAACAAACTTCTTCAATGCTTTTTTTTTTTTTTAACTTTAAAAGAGTTTCCAGTGTTTACATTCTAGTTAGACCATAAATAATGACTCCTATCTCAGTACCAGCAGCTTAGTAACAGCAGTTTTAAAGCAGGAAGAAAAAAAGAGGAAAATCAAGAGCTTTAGAAGACAGTTTAACTCTGTAGTGCAAGTTAACTGTTTGAGCTCTGATTTTTTTTTTTTTTTTTGGTATTTGCCCATTCATTTTAAAATGTGCACAAAAACAGAGCATAATGTGTAAGCAGCTGGAGTTTTAAAGAGAGCAATAAAATCTGGGGCTAGGATGTTAGAAACTGTTTTTCCCATTTAAGGTTAGACTCCTGGATTGAACAGAAAAAGAGAAAAAGAAAAGAAAGGAATGGAGGAAAAGGTTAAGCTTTACAGGATGGCTTTTGAGCCTGCAGCCACTGGACAGTGCAGGGCAGCATCCCTACCCCTCTCGCTTATTTCCTATCAGGGAGAGCCTTAACACCCCAGACCTACACAGTAAGGGATGAATTCCACCTGCCTCTACAAGCCACCAGTTAAGGTGAGCTGTTTCCAGCAGGAGCAGAGAGCCCCTTCAACTTAAGGCCATCGGGGTCAGGATTCTCTTTCAGGGGCCCTTCGGTCCTCAGTGCAGTCCCTTTTCCAGTGGCTGAGCTTATGGCAGATAGGGTAAGCCATGTGGGGCTTTTTCCCATTTATCCCATTAGGCAGTTTGCCTTTTAGTGGCCTAGCCTTTTGTACCAATGATGGTTACCTGGAGGAGTGTTCTTAGGGAAACCTGGAGGGGGCTGGGGGCTTGTAAAGCAGCCAAGAGTTGAGCCTGCCTTTTGTCCCTGTGTTTTTCTTTCTTTTTAGCCCTGTCCTCCTTATTCTGCTTTTGGCTATAAAAGACTGAGGAGGCTAATTAGGATTTTCTGCATGGGGCCATGCTGTATTACACAAGAAAATTAGACGTTTCTTCTTAAGAGTCTAAAGGTTAAATTTCCTCCAGTGTTTTCGAACGCAGCCTAGATGTGAGGCTAAACGAATAGATGGGGTTTATCCCATGATGAGACTGGAAAACGTGCTGCTCAGGGCTAACTGAACCACACATTCTCTCTGGATATCCTGCCAAGATGAAAAGGGCTCCACTCATGTCTGCTGAGGGACTCAGGGGTACAGTTTCTAAAGGGGGCTCCCACCTATTAGAAAAGACCTCTGGGCTGCTCAGGGGCTTTACGCTTAGTGGCCAGGCCAGGTGCTCACACTGCGTGGTCAGCCCAGGTATGAGGAAAAAGGGTAAAGGAAGAACTCAGCCTGGTGCCAGTCAGAAGAGCGGGCGGATAAGGGAAGACTCATTGTTCTGAAAGAGCGGGCGGATAAGGGAAGACTCATTGTTCTGAGGCTGAGATCACCTGGTTTAGCAAAGTCCTGAACAGGATGGCTGATTGACTCCGCAGGATAATTCAGAGTGAAAGAGAGGGTATGAGTCATCCAAAATGTGTGTGAATTTGCTCTGAACGAGCTTCTGCTGTCAGTTGTGTCACACATACGGTTTAGGGACTTTTGACCAGAAAAGATAGGAGAGCGCTTTCCTTCCTTTTGGGCAGGGCACTCAGCCCTGTTCACCCTTTGGCCTTCAGACAACACCAGAGAGTGGCCCTGGCCAGTTACCATCAATTGCCAGAGGGATACTAGAAGCCAGCTGCTGGGAGACTGAAAAGTGAGAGTAAATTTAGGTCCCTCACCTGAACCTGGTGGTGGGTCAGACACTTCCACATGATACTTCCACATGGGCGTCTTTCAGTCCCACTGGAGTGTAGGTCTGGCCAGAGACCTTTAGTTGTCTCTGTGCTCAGATGTTGGTCACCAAGGATCTCAAGTTGGGAAAAAGAAAGAGAGAAGGGAGAGGGTTCCCTGTAAGGAGAGAGAGACCCTATATGGGCCACCAAAATGTCATGAGTGAGTGGTGACTATCTGGGGCTGGTGGTGTGATGGTTAAAATAATTAACCAAATAATTTACAATAATTAGTTGTAGGTTAAGAAAAGCTGATTTATTAGAGAAAGTAGGAAAATATGTTGCAAGGAAGCAATGGGCAAGTTAGCAAGTGTGGAGCTAACTGCAGGAAAACAAAGGCTTGTTGGGGATTTTATAGGATGGTGCTTGTGCTGTTTGCTGAAGAGGGCTTTGTGTAGTACTGATAACACCAACGTTGCAGTGAACTAAATTGCATTTTTCTATCAGCTGAGGGTCTGATGATAGCTGGGCGCAGGAAGATTGTGAGTTATTTGCTCAGGAGGGCTGTGTGTCCTGGACCATGAAGAAAGGAAAATTTACAGCTTATCTGCTTTCTCTTGTTGCTTTCCCTCAGTCCCACCAGCCTGATTCCTTTTCCCTAATTAGGACTCCACATAATCCAGGGTCACAAGGATTATTTTCTTCTAACCATTTTATAATTTTAGGTTTCTTTTTTGTTTTTGTTTTTTTGAGATGGAGTCTCACTAGGTTACCTAGGCAGGAATACAGTGGCATGATCTCAGCTAACTGCAGCCTCTGCCTCCCGGGTTCAAGCAATTCTTATGCCTCAGCCTCCCAAGTAGCTGGGACTATAGGCGCATGCCACCATGCCCGGCTAATTTTTGTATTTTTAGCAGAGACGGGGTTTTACCATATTGGCCAGGCTGGTTTTGAACTCCTGACCTTGTAATCTGCCCACCTCAGCCTCCCAAAGTGCTGGGATTACAGGCGTGAGCCACTGCGCCCTGCCTGTAATTTTAGTTCTTATATGTAGATCTGTGACTCATTTTAAGCTATTTTTAATGACTAGTATGAAGTACCTAAATTTATCTTTTTGCATGAGAATATCTTTGTCCTACACCATTTGTTGAAAATAATATTCTTTCCCCTTTGAATTTTTCTGTCAGCTTTGTTGAAAATCAGTTGGCCATAAATGTAAAAGTTTATTTTTGAGCTCTTAATTCTGTGTAATTGATCTACATGTCAATCCCTATGCCAGTACATTCTCCTGATTTTTTTTTTTCTTTTTATAGACAGTCTTGCTCTGTTGCCTAGGCTGGAGTACAGTGGTGTGATCATAGGTCACTACAGCCTTGAAGTCCTGGGCTCAAGTGATCCTCCCACCTCAACCTCCCAAGTAGCTGGTACTACAAGCATGAGCCATCGTGCTCAGCCTGTGCTGATTTTTGCAGATTTATGTTTTGAAATTAGGAACTGTAAGTCCTCCAACTTTGTTCTTCCTTTTCAAAATTGTTTTGGCTCTTCTAGGTCATTTGTATTTTCATATCAATTTTAGGATCAGCTTGTTAATTCCTGCAAAAAAGGCAGGTGGGATTTTGAAAGGATTGCATTGAAGCTATAGATCAATTTGGGGAGAATGGTCATCTTAACAAGACTGAGTCTTCCAATCCATAAATATGGATGTCTCCTCATTTATTTAAATCTTCTTTAATTTCTCTCACTACCAGTTTTAGTGTATAAAAGTTTTAGTGTATAAAAGAAGTGCTTTTTTTGTTAAATTTATCCCTAAGCATTTTATTGTACTGATACTCTTATGAATGGAATTATTTTTTAAATTTCATTTTCAAATTGTTCATTGCTGGTATATAGAAAAATAATCAATTTTTGTGTATTGATGTTGTATCTTGTGACCTTGCTGGAGTTACATCTATCCTACTGTATATTTAGCTGAGTTGTTTTGCTGTCAGTGCTGGTGTTCCTAGTTCACTCAGAAGCCCCCGTGCTCTGATCCTGACAATTTCCAGTGCCATTTCTACTGTCAGTAATGAACCCACAGTTGTCTGCAGACTGCCCAGCCTCATCTGCAGCTGAGGCACAGTCAGCCCTTTCTCCTTGTTCTGCTTTTCAGCAGGGTTGGAAATGCACAGTCTGGGATGCTTCTTACTGGGGATGGCCTGACAATGACTGAGGAGTCAGTGCTTGTCATTGGGTAGCAACCCCTCTGGCCCTCTTCCATACTTCAGCAGTCCTAGGATCTGGGTCCCCTGGTACCTGGGGGTTCTTAGATCTTGTTCCAGATCCCTACTCCAGCTTTCTGAGGATTGGGGGACTCTGCCTGGCACTGTAAGTTTATATAATGTACCTTCTTTTGACAAGATCTGTTTCTATGGGGGAAGATCAGGGCTGGACACTTTTCCTACCTTGTTCCTATTTTCTGACAGATTTCCTTAATGTTCTATTCTGTAGTCAGTTCCCCCTGCCCCCTTCTTAGGACCTGAGTCCTTACTGTTCCCCATCTAAGTTGATACCAGCCTGTGGTTGTTGCTCCTCTTCTTTTCTGGGAGCTCCTGTGTTTTGGTCACTGGTAGCTGTGGCTGACATTTGGGCAGCTTTTTGTTTGGGAAGTTAGCAATTGTGTTCCTGAGGTAAGAAAGCCAGATGGGCAACTGTGGGTTCTCCCCAGGGCTGGGTATTAGCATTGCAAATATGGCTCTTTAGTTCTAGTTAGTAAGGTGATGCCCAGGAAGGGAAGGAATCGTGCCAACCAAAGAAGGGTTCTCATTTGTACTTTCCCCATCCAGCAGGAGGTTTTCTTTCCTTTCTTTTTTTTTTTTTGAGACGGAGTCTTGCTCTGTCGCCCAGGCTGGAGTGCAGTGGCCGGATCTCAGCTCACTGCAAGCTCCGCCTCCCGGATTTACGCCATTCTCCTGCCTCAGCCTCCCGAGTAGCTGGGACTACAGGCGCCCGCCACCTCACCTGGCTAGTTTTTTGTATTTTTTTAGTAGAGACGGGGTTTCACCGTGTTAGCCAGGATGGTCTCGATCTCCTGACCTCGTGATCCACCCGTCTCGGCCTCCCAAAGTGCTGGGATTACAGGCTTGAGCCACCGTGCCCAGCCTAGCAGGAGGTTTTCAAAACATAGCATCTCTCATCTGTCTTAGAAGGCTCTTGTGTGCTCTAATAATCATAATTACTTTTATAATTGTGATGTGAATTTAAGTTTCAGTTACAAACTCATGTGTGCAAAAAGTATAATTTTCTTCATTCTTAATACCTCATTAACTTCTGACTCTGCATTTTTGTTCTACATAATGGCAGACAATTCCTTCCCAGCCCAGTTGGACCCCGTTCCTTTTAGGTGGCCTCACTGACAAACTTGGACACGGTTACTTCTCCAGATTCAGTGACCTTTACTGGAGCCTGCTTCAAACTTGCTTATTGCCCTCTAAAAGAGTTTTGAAAATCTGTGTACCTCCTTTGTTGACATTTAAAGCTTTTTTTAAATCATAAGTTTAAATAAATACTGTTATTACATATATTGATGTCTAAAAATACAACTGTCACTATTATCCCATGCTTTCTTTTATTTTTATTTTTTTGAGACAGGGTCTTGCTCTGTCACCCAGGCTGGGGTGCAGTGGTGCGATCATGGCTTATTGCAGCCTTGACCTTCTGGGCTCAAGTGATCCTCCTGGCTTAGCATCCTGAGTAGCTGGGACCACAGGCATGTGCCACCACGCTTGGCTAATTTTTGTATTTTTGGTAGAGATGGGGTTTTGCCATGTTATCCAGGCTGGTCTTGAACTCCTGAGCTTAAGTGATCTCCTGCCTCAACCTCCCAAAGTATTGGGATTACAGGTGTGAGCCACTGTGCGCTGCCACTTTTTAAAATTTAAACAATCTTTTTTTAGAGTCAGGGTCTCACTGTATTCCCTAGGCTGGTCTCGAGCTCCTGAGCTCAAGTGATCCTCCTACCTCAGCATCCCAAGTAGCTGGGTCTACAAGCACATGCTTCTGCACCTGGCTTATTATCCCATACTTTTAAATGTATCCAAAGAAATCTAAATACATAGCAATTGAAGTGCATTAAAAGTACCTTACATCCAATACTACTATGTTACTTAGAGCTAAATTGATACTTGTAAATGCCTATGTTGAAAAGAAGAAAGATCTCAGTCAATAACTTAACGTTCCACTTTATGAAACTGGAGAAGAGCAAACGACACTCACGGCAAGCAGAAGGAAGGAAATGTTAATGTGCAAAGTGGAAAGAAATGAAATAGAGGTAGAAAGCAATGGAAAAAAAATAAAGGAAACCAGAAGTTTGTTCTTTGAAAATATCAACAACATTTACAAACTTTTAGCTAGGCTAATCAAGCATAAAAGAGAAAAGATCCAAAATTACTAAAATTAGGAATGAGAATGTAGATGTTAGTATTGACATTACAAAATAAAAAGAATTATAAGGGAATACTATGGACAACTGTGTGTCAAATTAGATAACTTAGATGAAATGAATGAGTTCCTAGAAACACACAAACTACTGAAATTGACTCAAGAAGAAATGGAAAATCTGAAAGACCTATAACAAGAAAAGATACTGAATTAGTAATAAAAAATCCTTCCCCCACAAAAAAGCCCAGGGCCAGATGGCTTGACTGGTGAATTCTACCAAACATGTAAAGAGGAATTAATATTACCTCTTCACAAACTCTTCCATAAGCATAGAAGAGGCGGAAATACTTCCCAATTCCTTCTATGAGGCTACTATTGCCCAGATACCAAAGCCAGAAACACACACACACACACACACACACACACACACGAAAGAAAACTACCAACCAGTATCTCCTATGAATTTAGATACAAAAATCCTTAACAAAATCCTAGTAAACTGAATCTAGCAACATATAAAGGGATGCTATATCATGACCACATGGGATTTATCCCAGGAATGCAGTTTGTTCATCAGATGAAAATCAATATAATACACTGTATTAATAGAATAAAGGACAAAACCCACATAATAATCTCAATAGCCTCAGATAAAGCATTTGATAAAATTCAAAATAAAAACAATTAATAAACTAGGAATAGGAGGGAACCTTCCCAACCCATGAAAGGGTATCTCTGAAAATTCACAGATAATTTCATGCTTTAGGTTAAAAGATTGAGAGCTTTCTTCCTAAAGTCAAGAACAATACAAGGATGTTCATTCTCATCATTTCTATTCAATATCGTATTGGAAGTTCTAACCAGACAGGCAAGAAAAAGTATTAAAAGGCATCCAGATAGGAAAGGTGCAAGTAAAACTATATTTGCAGATGACGTGATCCTGAATATAGAAAATCCTAAGGCATCTACAAAAAAACTATGAGAGCTAATAAAGAAGTTCAGCAAGGTTTCAGGATACAAGACCAAAATACAAAACTCAGTTGCGGCTGGGTGCAATGGCTTACGCCTGTAATCTCAGCACTTTAGGATGCTGAGGCAGGTGGATCACCTGAGGTTAGGAGCTCAAGACTGTGGGGAAAAGAAAGAGAGATCAGCCTGTTACTGTGTCTATATAGAAGGAAGTAGACATGAGAGACTCCATTTGGTTCGGTATTTGAGATGCTGTTAATCTGTGACCCTACTCCCAACCTTGTCCCTGCAAGAGACATGTGCTGTGGTGACTCAAGGCTTAATGGATTTTGGGCTGTGCAGGATGTGCTTTGTTAAACAAGTGCCTAAAGGCTGCTTGCTGGTTAAAGGTCATCACCATTCTCTTAATCTCAAGTAAGAGAAAAGCATTTGTCTCCTGCCCGTCCCTGGGCAATGGAACATCTGCATGTAAAACCCGATTGTATGCTTTGTTTACTGAGCAAGGAGAAAACCGCCTTTAGGAATAAGGTGGGACTTGCTGGAGCAATGCTGCTAAAAGGTTTATGGAGATGTTTGCATATGCATCTCAAGACACAGCATTTTCCTTTAAACTTATTCATGTCACAGGGATTTTTGTTCATGTCTTACTGCTGATTTCCTCCCTACAATGATTCTATTGTCCAGCCACTCCCTTATCTTTAAGATGGTAAAGATAATTATCAATAAATACTAAGGGAACTCAGAGACCGATGCCGGCGTGGGTCCTCTGTATGCTGAGCGCCGGTCCCCTGGGCCCTACTTTTCTTTCTCTATACTTTGTCTCTGTGTCTCACTTCTTTTCTCAAGTCTCTCGTTCCACCTAACGAGAAACGCCCACTGGTGTGGAGGGGCAGGCCACCCCTTCAAAGACCAGCCGGCCAACATGGTGAAACGCCATCTCTACTAAAAACATAAACAGCTGGTTATGGTGGCAGGTGACTGTACTCCCAGCTACTCAGGAGGTTGAGGCAGGAGAATCACTTGAACCCAGGAGATGGAGGTTACAGTGAGCCAAGATCACGCCATTGCACTCCAGCCTGGGCCACAGAGCAAGACTCTGTCTCAAAACAAAACAATACAAAACAAACATCTCAGTTGCAGGATACAAGACCAAGACACAAGAATCAGTTGTATTTCGGCCGGGTGTGGTGGCTCATGCCTGTAATCCCAGCACTTTGAGAGGCTGAGGTGGGCGGATCACGAGGTCAGGAGATCAAGACCATCCTGGCTAACATGGTGAAACCTCGTCTCTACTAAAAATACAAAAAAATTAGCCGGGTGTGGTGGTGGGCGCCTGTAGTCCCAGCTACTCAGGAGACTGAGGCAGGAGAATGGCGGGAACTCTGGAGGCGGAGCTTGCAGTGAGCCGAGATTGCCCCACTGCACTCCAGCCTGGGCGACAGAGCGAGACTCCATCTCAAAAAAAAAAAAGAAAAAAAAAAGATTTGAACAGACTTTCCATGATAGAGGACAGAAAGATGGCAAATAACCAATGGAAAGGTTGCTCAATATTATTAGTAATTAGGAAAATGCTAATTAAAACCACCCTAAAATATTATTAAATACCCATTAGAATGGCTAAATTTAAAAAAATACTGACAGTACCAAGTGCTGATGAGTACACAGAGTTACTGGAACTGTCATACGTTTCTACTAGGAATGCAAAATGGTACAGATACATTGGAAAATAGCTTGGCACTTTCTTAAACAAGTTAAACTTACGTTTACCATGTAACACAGCAATCCTGCTTCTAGGGATTTATGCTGGAGAAATGAAAACTTATATTCTCTTAAAGATCTGTCTCTGTGTGTGTGTGTATGTATTTATAGCAGTGCTACTCATAATCATCAGAAACTGGAAGCCACTAACCTGTCCGTTCATAGGCGAATGTATAAAGAAATTGTGATATAGCTACACAGTGGAGTACTTCTCAGCAATAACAAGTAATGAACTATTGAGGTACTCTACGACAAGAATTTATGCATTATGTTAAGTGACAGACCCTGTCACAGATGGTCACATAATATTAGTCCATTCAGTGACCTTCTGGAAAAGGAAAACATCTAGGAACACAGACCAAGGTCAGTGGTTGTCCGGAGTTAGGGTTGGGGCTTTGAAGGCAAAGGTCAGCCCCCAGGGAATTATTTTCCTGGTTGGAATTTTTCTAATCTTGTCAGTGGTGATGGTTATATTATTAATAGCATATTCATGTTTAAAATCTCATAGAGCTGTACATAGAAAAAAGCAAATTTTGGTATTTTGCAATTTAAACATTGAAAAAGAAAATAATATCTACCTTGCTAGGTTACTGGCATTCAATAAAGTATAATCTATTGGATTTATAAGGCCTGCTCAACAAGTAGTAGCTGCTGCTGCTGTTTTTCCAGGGAATATAGAATAAAGGTTCAAGGCACATAGGCTCTTAAGTTAACCTGCCTGTGTTCAGATCCTACTGGTTTGTGATGTCTGTAGGTCTCAGTGTTCTCCTCTGTAAGGAGTAATAACCGTACCTATCCTGTAGGATTACTAAATAGATTAAATGGGTTAACACAGACAGGAACTTAATGGATGTTCACTGTTGGTATTAACATCGTTTATCGGTTTCTCTATATTGATTTCTGTGGGAGACAAGCTAGGGAAGTGTAGTGTGAACCCCAACCTCAGGGTGGGGAGGCGCGCTAAAAGGACTGTGCTGGCATTTGCCTTTGCTGACAAAGACGGCAAATATGATAGTAATCAGGAAGCAGGAGCTGTGAAGCTGTTTGGGCTTCCTAATGATTCCTGAGAGGAGGGCCTGATGTAGGGAGAGGAAGCCTTGGCAGAGGCCTTCCTTTGTGTAATTAATTTGATCTGGTCTCTTGGCGCTGCTAACTTTCTTATTTTTAATTGGCTGCCAGACCGTCATTTCTAGCAGCAGGAAAATTGTGGCCTTCCCGTTTTCCCAGCCTGTGGGACCCCCACCCTGCCCCCAGCTTGGGAATGGTGGTGTAAAGTTACTGCAGGCGGACTGGCTGTCTGTAGCATTAGGTTCTGTTTAAGGACCTCCTAAAATTTTTACCCCAGGACTTTGAGACTTTGGTTTTGTTAGCACCTCTAATGTCTTTCTATAGGCGTTTAGGGTCCGCATGAAGCCTGTGTGGTTGCATTTGACTTCCAAAGAGTCAATGTGTTGTCTACCAGAGGGTTTCCAGCAGCTCCAGGACTACTCCAGGTTATGGGTAAGGATGGCAGCACGCCTTGTCCTCTGGGGTGTATGGTGGACTTTGTTGGCCTTCCTACTGCTAAGATATATCAAAATTCAGTGGAGTGAGGAAGGAAGGGGAGGCATGGAGGCAGAGTTTTTATAGTTAAAAAAGATACATATGTATATATGCAAAATTTTTTGAGAATTGAGTATTTAATAAGGCAGTGACCCAATTCTAGAGCTCTTAAAATTATGTTATTACAGGAAGATTTCATATTTCTGCATTTGTTTAAATCCCAGAAACAGAGTTAAACAATTAATTCTGTCATTAACATTGTAATCAAGAGCTCTGTGAAATGCAGGTACTAAGCATGAAGCACATGGACTGTCACCACAGTCCTCGAAAGTCATCAGTTATTTATATGTGTGTGTATATATGCCTGGCCTCATTCTACAAAGGATTTGTGGTGGCTTATGATAAACACTGAGAAAAATGCAAAAATAAAACATCAGGAAAAGACAGATATAAATAGGAGTAGAAAGTCAAGGCTGGCAGAGAAATTAAAGGGAAATATGCAAAAGAATAAAGATCTGATTAAATGATTGAACTAAAATTTTGGCTCTGAGCTCCCTGGAGGCCAAAGTGAAGAGGCAGATAAGTCAGTTAGCTCATTCTTATGAAAAAGGAAAACACTCCAGCGCCTCAGGGAAAGCAAAGCTTTTATTAGCTCTCACCTTCAAAAGAAATGGTGCCTGGAGGGGGTTGCTACATATGAACAGTATCATTTTTGTAATGTATTTTGGCATAAAAACAAAGCCAAAATACAATCTATATATGAGAAGTTTGTAGAAGAGTTTGAAAAGGCAAGTAAGCAAAAAATGAAACATAAATCATCCATAATCAAAGCTCTAAGAGAGAGATGTTTTGGTGTATATCCTTTCCAAACTTTTCTGGTACTCTTATAGTAAGTTTTATGAACTAGTATTTGCACATAGAAATAGATATATTCATGTGTTTTATCTTTATAAAAATCTTTTGAAGGATAGACAAAGTTTAATGAAAGAACCAGCCCAATCCAGTTCAACTTTGTGTAATAAAAGATGTGAGTTGTTTTTCAGTTGCCTTGCAACTTGCAATAAAGCTTTCTCTTTTCTTAAAAACTGGTGCCATGGTATTAACTTCTGTGTGCATCAGACAGTGGGCCCTTGCTTGGTGTTACAAAAACAAGTTTAAGATAAATTGTGCAAAATGCTCAACACAATGTTGTCAGCAATGTTGTAGGCAAATTGTAAGCAAAAACACAGTATTAATAGATCATTTTCATTATTGGACATGCTGTGATAGTTAATACTGAGTGTCAACTTGATTGGACTGAAGGGTGAAAGTATTGATCCTGGGGGTGTTTGTGGGGTGTTGCCAAAGGAGAGTAACATTTGAGTCAGTGGGCTGGGAAAGGCAGACCCACCCTCAATCTGGGTGGGCACCATCTAATCAGCTGCCAGTGTGGCCAGAATATAAAGCAGGCAGAAAAACGTGAAAAGGCTAGACTGGCCTAGCCTCCCAGCCTACATCTCTCTCCCATGCTGGATGCTTCTGGCCCTCAGACGTAGGACTCCAAGTTCTTCAGTGTTGGGATTCAGACTGGCTTCCTTTCTCCTCAGCTTGCAGATGGCCTATTGTGGGACCCTGTGATCATGTGAGTTAATACTGCTTAATAAACTACTATCCTATTATTTCTGTTCCTCTAGAGAACCCTAATACACATGCCTTACATCCCTGGCATTGTAATAAACACTTTATTTAAGCTGAGCTGCTACCCAGTTTTCACCACAGACCTCTCCCCACACTAGATTATTAGCATCATTGTATGGCTTTAGGGAGATAAAGTAACTCAAGGTTACTCAGTAAGTGATAACTTTCACATCCAAGTTTGTCCAAAAGCCCATATGGTTTCTATTGCAGTGAGTTGCTGTTTCTGCACCTATCACTCTTCCCATTTTACAGATGAGTAAACCTTGGCTCTGAGAGGTTGACTATTGGCGTAGGTTAGTGAGAGATGGAGCCAGGGCTTCAGTTGTAGAGTACTGGCTTTGCTCCTGCCCTGAGATCAGCACGGTCCCTGAAGAATGTTGCAAACCAACGTGCTCCCACTTTGTGTTGGCAAGATATTGCTCTTCAGCTGCCTGGGAGAGCATTTCTTCTCATGGTTAATGTAAAAGCCAATAAGAGTAAACTTGGATGTACTGGTTCTTGCTTTTGCAGTTACCTGCCACTAGAATGGTTGCTGTTGCTTCATGTCTGTATATATGCCCCTTGGCATTGTGACCAAATGCTTAGGGGTTTAGTCCAAGTAGTATTTGATCTATAACCTTCTCTCCCATCCATATGGATTCTTGTATTGTCTTCTCCAGATATAGAAAAGCAAAAGTAGCAAACCTCCTCAGTTGTCACTTAAATGAGAAGAGATTCACTGCTTTTAACTAAAAGAGCAATGGAAATTAGCAACAGGAAAATTATTAGCACACATATCAGAGCAGAAAGTCCCCGCTTGTGGCAGCTGACTCTCAGAGTCATGCCCCACACCTCCTTTCCTTGGCTACACAGTCCTAGATGGTTTGATACCCATCCCTAGAGTAGCCAGGAAAGAGCTTTGAGGGTTGGGCTCTGCTAGGAAAGTGACAAACTGACTCAGACCCAGGACCCAATGGCTTGGTCAGTTCTGTAATTTCTCCAGACTTATATCTGGTCAATTATTAATGTCAATCTAGGCACAGCATACAGTTTCTTTATAAAATACTAGTAAGCTAGGTGGGGTGGTACGGTCTGCTATGGGCTAATCTGGTTAGTATGAAAAAGCTCACGTTGATTGCCATTACAAGCCAGGTTGAGAAATAGCTCAGATTATAGTGTCATCTGAAGAACAGAAAGTGTGTAGTGCAAACTATTTCTTTTTTGTTATTCTTGCTCCATCTTTTGCTGAGACCCAAGTATATTTGTAGCTTGCAATTCAGGGCGGGATGAACCTGTTCATCATGCCAGATGTGAAGCTTGTGAGGTGCATGTGTGTGCCTTGTGATTTGTTTCCCCCACCTTAACCTGAGTGGGTGGGAGGCTGAGCAGCTGGAGACGGCCATGGGCAGAGGGTTGGGAGGCTGGTGCAGGGAGTCCTGGCCAGAGGCACGTGGATCCAAGGAACAGGCTAAGCCCAGAGCAGGTTTGGCCCCCCTCAGCAGGAGGCTGAGGTGTGGAGTACTACAGATGGATCAGGAAGAGGCCAGTCCTGGGAGGCCAGGGATGGGGTTGGCGGGGGAATGAGAGGAGAGAGAGAGAAAGTATCTGGTTGAGGTGATGTGATGTGTGAGTTGGCCCAGTTTAGAGTGGCCAGGAATGGGGTACAAATGCCCTGAGCCTTTTCCTGTTTCTACTCCCTAAGGGTTTTAGTTACAAAAGGGACCATGAAATGTCTTCCTGCTTTGGAAGAAAAAGAGCCCATAGACAAATTTAAAAGGTAAATCCTCTCTTCAGGAAGAGAGTAGAGGTTGAATAGAGTGTGTTGCAAACTCAGAGATACCTAGGTGTAGGGGAGGCGTTGCCTCCTTTTCTCTCTCTGACACTGTAGTGCAGTGGAAGTAATGCTGGCTTCATACTTGGGCAGAATCAGATTCGAATCCAGCTCCAGCAGTGATTTATCTGAACCCACTTTGCTCATCCATTAACTCGGGATGATGAATCCCCTTCTGCTTCGGTAGTTAGGGAGATTAAACAAGATACAGTGTCTTTAAAGTGTCCAGCACAGCACCTGGCAGGAGGGAGGTGCTTAATAAGCCTTCCCCTTGCTTGAGGTGGAGCAGCTCCTAGCAAGAGCACAGGGGCTGATGCAGGGACCTGTCACCAGTCTGTCAGCCTTCTCAGCTCCAATGCCGCTGCTGCCGAGTGAGCCATGTTCATTATTCCAGAGTGAGTGCTGTGAAGGGAGATTATGAATCCATCACACCCTGGGCGCAGTGGGAGGTTCAGAGGAGAAATATGAGATCTGCTTTCCATTTGCAGTCTCTTTGGGCGCATGATGGGTAAGTGTGTGTGAACAAGTGGAGCATAACTCAGACCGCACAGGAACAGGTAGAGGAGGAGGAGGGCGAAGCTCCCGCTAGCTGGGCCTGCTGGGGAAGGGTCGCATGGGGAGGGGCTGGCCTCAGTGCAGGCCTTGGGTAGAGCAGAGGTGAGTGCAGGGCAGGGGACAGGTGAGGGGCCGTGCTGCAGCTTGGAGCCAAGCCAAGGTTGTGGCTGTCAGTGTCCTGGACATGAAGATGGTCAGGGCCAACAGGAGATGGCACTGGAGGGAAGAGGGAGGGAGGGGTGTCAGGTTCTGGGTGGTTTCAGTTTGGACTGGCTGGTAGTATGGCTGGCTGACTAGGTAAGAGACAGATATACCTGGGTTCAGATCCTTTCCTGCCATTACTGATGGAGAGACTTGGGCTAAATTACTTCACCTCTATGATTTTGCTTGTCTTTAAGATGTGCCTGATGATAGTGTGACTTAGGAGGGTTACATGAGTTGCTGCGTGTAACTCTTTAGTAGAGACCTGGCACACTGTGGAGGTGCAGGAAACAGCAGCTCTTGTTATGGAGGTGCTAATACCATGTGTGTGCTGTATAACCTTCCTACCTTAGGAAGGGGCTTTTGCTGTCCCTGGGCACCCCCAAGCATGGAAATAAAGGAACATCTTGGAAATAAAGGAACATCTTGAGTTATTTCAAGGGAAATTCCAGGTACCTAGCCACCCCAAAGAGGTAAATGAGCAACTTGAAAAGCAAGACGGTAATAGTAGCTTAAAACAGTAGCCAAGGAAGTTAGAATCGGAGGTGTCTGGTTCCCTGTAGAAATGAAAGGTAACATTGTAACATATATCCAAATTGTTTTTCAGAAACCTGGACCCCCACCAGACAGATCCACTGGCATGCAGACATCAGAGGGGGACCTGAGGACTGAACTCAGACCACCATTCCTTGTTCTACATTTCTTCTTGAGGGGCCTGAGGAAGTCACACCCACAAGCCAAAGCTAACATTATTTTCTGCTGAGCCCCAGTTTTTTTTTTTTTTTTGGCAGGGGGACGGAGTCTTGCTCTGTTGCCCAGGCTGGAGTGCAGTGGCGTGATCTCGGCTTACTGCAACCTCTGCCTTCTGGGTTCAAGCAATTCTCCTGCCTCAGCCTCCTGAGTAGCTGGGACTACAGGCGCCCGCTACCACGCCAGGCTAATTTTTTTTTGTATTTTAGTAGAGATGGGGTTTCACCGTGTTGCCCAGGCTGGTCTCGAATTCCTAAGCTTAGGCAGTCTGCCCACCTTGGCCTCCCAAAGTGCTGGGATTACAGGAGACACTGCGCCCAGCCTGCTGACCCCACATTTTAAAACAAATCTTCCCTTCCTTAACTGATGACAAGTCAGGAAATCTTTGAATCGACCTATGACCTATAAGCTCCCGCTTTGGGGTATCCAGCCTTTTGAGGCCAAACCAATGCGTAACCTCCATCTATTGACTTACGCTTTCCTGCAATTTACCCCGCCTTTAAAAACCCTTACTTGCAAGCCCTTGGCGACCCTTCCTTGAAACCCCTGCAAGCCCTGGTCAGGTCTTAAGTGTGAGCTGTCTGATTCTCCCTGCTCAGCATCCAGCAACAAAAGCCTCACTTTCTCTCACTGCAGTCCTGGTGTCAGTGTTTGGTTTTATTGCACCAGGAGAGCAGACCCACGTTAGGTTCAGCAACAATCACATTGAGTCTAAGAGAGAGGAAGATAGGGTTGTGAAAAAGATACGGTAGCTTTAAAAAGGGGGTGGGATTTGGAGAAAGTGAGTATTTAAGACTTAGTGTTTGATACCCATGTATAGAGCTAAGGCCCTTTGTTAGCATTTAGGAAGACTAAATTGAAAATATTCATACAATTACACATTTACTAGTATTAGTACGTTTGAATTTTTTGCTCACACGGAGCCATGATCTGTTAAATTTCAAGACATCAGTGTCTGAGTTTTCTCCCCTTGTAAGAAGCAGACTAGAGAAGAAAACATGCGCACCTGACCAGGTGTATCATAGTTACAAAGCCACTGGATACGATTTACCTGGCTGGAATGTCCCCTTCTGGTAATTAATTACTCTTGGGAGGCGTTACATCTAAAGGGAACAGTGCTTTCTGGGCCACCTTGGGTTTGCCAAGAACAAGTTGCTAATCTCACCTTTTTTACTCTTACTTTCCTGATAAGGTTGCTGTAATACAGGCATGGCACTGACACAGCAGAGAATCTGTCTAAACATCCGACATCTTGAGGACCAAAAGAAATCTGAGCTGGCACAGGTCTGTTTGTACCCGGTCATCAGCTGTACCCAGAATGGGGATAAGTCAATTTGGAGAAAAGTTTCTGTCTTGAAATGAGATACCAATGTAGGGTTCAGGTGGGAAATGACCAGATCTATCATTATTTACTGACCACTTAGGATGGTGATTTCCTCTAATATTGTGGCTAAAGTGCTTCACTGAACATGTAGCACAAAGGAGGCTTGCCCTCTTTGTAGAAGGGAGCAATTTTTGGGCCAGGCATGGTGGCTCACACCTGTAATCCCAGCACTTTGGGAGGCTGAGGTGGGTGGATCACCTGAGGTCAGGAGTTCAAGACCAGCCTGGCCAACATGGCGATACCCCATCTCTACTAAAAATACAAAAATTAGCCGGGCGTGGTGGCGGGCACCTGTAATCCCAGCTACTCAGGAGGCTGAGGCAGGAGAATTGCTTGTACCCGGGAGGTGGAGGTTGCAGTGAGCCGAGATCACACCATTGCACTCCAGCCTGGGCGAAGAGCAAAACTGTCTCAAAAAAAAAAAAAAAAAAAAAAAAATTTTTTTTTGTTGGATTGACCAAATACCTGAGCTCCCTCTGAGTGCTGGGCATTTATGAGGAGATAAGTAAGGCCACTGTACCTTGGACCCATTGTACAGATGAAAACTGAGGTTCTGAGGTTAGGGAGCTTGCCCAAGATCAAGTGGTCAATTCATCAATTTGAACCCCATGTTCCTTTCATTGTGTTATGCCCTGCACCTGGGTCCAGCACCCCAACTGTTTTAAGTTCTTCCTAATCTAGATGTGGCTGAACACAGATGTAAAGGCTTAGGGTCTTAGGAGTTTGACTCTCAACATTGGGATTCATCTGGTTCTTTATGGGAAAGGTGTCACACTGCTGATGGGCAGAAGCTAGGAGACAGAGAAGCTTTAGCTTGGTAAACTGGACTGGGCGCGGTGGCACACGCCAGTAATCCCAACACTTTGGGAGGCCGAGGCGGGTGGATCACTTGAGGCCAGGAGCTCGAGACCAGCCTGGCCAACATGGTGAAACCCTATCTCTACCAAAAATACAAAAATTAGCTGGTCATGGTGGTGTGCGCCTGTAGTCCCAGCTACTTGGAAGCTGAGGCAGAATTGCTTGAACCGGGGAGGTGGAGGTTGCAGTGAGCCGAGATTGCCCCACTGTACTCCAGCCTGGGTGACAGAGCCAGACTCCAACTCAAGGGGAAAAAAAAAAAAGCTTGGTGAACTGAAGGGAAACAACACATTAAGGGCAAGAGGTTTCATTTATTCAGCCAGTCACTCAACCCCTATCCTGTGCCAGGCCTCACCGGAGCACTGAGGGTACAGAGGTGAAGGTCCCACAGTCTGGTGTGAAGATGGTGACAATTCATGAGTGGTTTCATAAAAAAGCAAGACAGCGTCCAACTCTCCCTTGCTTAGAACATTCCATTATATTCTCATTGAAGTTTTTACAGATCTGATCTTTCCAGACTCTGTCCTTCAAGTCTTAATTCAGAAAAAATAAACAGCTTTATTGAGATATAATACACATGCTGGTGGGCTGAATAATGGACCCCAAAGATGTCTATGTCCTGCTCTCTGGAACCTGTATGTTACTTTACCTGGAGAAATGGCCTTGGATATGTGGTTAAGGATCTAGAGACACAGAAATTATCCTGGGTCATTCATGCAGGCCTATTGTAATCAGAAGGGGTCTTATAAGAGGAAGGCAGGAGGGAGAAAGGGAGAAAAAGGAAATGCAATGTTGGAACTGGAAGAGTCTAAAGGAGGCACTTTGAAGGTGCAAGAAGGGGCCATGAGTCACGGAATGCAGGTAGCTTCAAGAAGCTGAAAAAACAGGAAACAGATTCTCTACTGGACTTTCAGAAGGAAATACCTGCCAATATCTTCTTTTTGGACGTTTTGTTATTTTTTGTTTTTGTTTGAGAGGGAGTCTCGCTCTGCCACCAGGCTGGAATGCAATGGCGCGATCTCGGCTCAATGCAACCTCTGACTCCCGGGTTCAAGTGATTCTCCTACCTCAGCCTCCCGAGTAGCTGGGATTACAGGCACACGCCACAATGCCCAGTTAATTTTTGTATTTTTAGTAGAGACGTGGTTTCACCATGTTGGTCAGGATGGTCTCGAGCTCCTGACCTCAGGTGATCTGCCCACCTCAGTCTCCCAAAGTGTTGCATGAGCCACCACGCCTGGCCTGATTTTGGACTTCTTTCGATCTCCAGACTGTAAAGTAAGTTGGTATTGTTTGAAATCACTAAGTGTGGTAATGTGGTACAGCAATAGGTAACCAAATGCACAGGCTGTACAATTGTGGATTTTACTATATTCACAGAATTGTACAACTAATACCACAATTAATTTTGGAACATTTAATGAATCTCCTTCTCCCCCTTAAAAAAACTAAAATAAAACTCCATTCCCATGACACTCTTCTTTTCCACTGGTTGTTAGCCATGTGGCCTTGGGTAAGATCCCTAACCTGTGTGGATGAGCCTGTTTTCATCTGTAAATGAGATACCACTCAGTTCCAAAGGATGTTGAATAATTCCATGAGATCACGTGTGTAATCCCTCAGCACCGTGCCTGCCATCAGCATTCAGTAGAGGATCCTTTTATTATTTTATTAATACCAGTGAGGAGTCTGTTGCAGAAGTCCAAGGGAGAAATGAAAGAGAGACTGAACTAGGCCAGTGGTTCAGGGATGGAGGGCATCTTGTCAGTGGCTCAAAGCCTGTGATCCTCCCTCATTGGACAACAGGTGGCTTCCTTCCACGGCAGGAACTTGCTGAAAACTTGCCTGCTCGTGCCTGTGCAGCCTCTAGAAGGCAGTGGAGCCCAGGCTGTGGATAGAACACTGTGTGTCTGTGCGTTCAGCCCTTTTTCCCTGTTCTGAAGCTTCATTGTATGTTTGCATTGGACTGTTCCCTTTCTCCTTGCTCTGTGCATATATATATATGTAAAATTATATATATATATAATTTTAAAGATACAGCATCCAGCTCTGTTGCACAGGCTGGAATGCAGTGGCGCAATCATAGCTTGCCTTGACCTCGTGGACTCAAGTGATCCTCCTACTGCAGCCTCCCAAAGTGTTGGGATTACAGGCATGAGCCACTCACTGCACCTGGCCAGTTGATGTTTTATTTTATTTTTTAAACCACCTCACATAGCAGGGTAACCTCTGAGTTTCTGTTCCATCTTGTAGCCTGGGATTAGGTATGGCTAAAACTGCCAAGTTTCAGACAGCGATTTTTTCCAGAGCTCAAGTGGCTGCAGAACATGGGGGCCCCCTCCCTGCAGCTCAGCAGAGCCTAGAATGAACCACAATTGCTCTTCTGCCAGTTCAAAAGTTAGGGCCTGTTCCATCTTGCATTCCTCCTCTGCTCCACAGGGCGTATCAGTTCTGCCCAAAATCACATGGGTTGTGGTGGGTGGGGGGGGTGTGTGCTGAGTGTGATTCCCTGAAGAAAATTCAGGTGCTGTCACCAGGCAAAACCCACAGATGTCCACTACAGCTACTACCGTGGAACAGAATAATTCACCCATTAAGCACCTGGCTTAGGACTCCAGTTCCCAGGGATGGAATCTCAACTCCACCATTTGTAAGTTGTGTGACCATGACTGGGTCACTTCACCAGTCAGCCTGAGTCTCAGTGTCCCATCTGCACAAAGGGAGTGACGGCCCACATTGCCAGCTTGAATCACCGTGAAAGCACCTTGCAAAGAGTCCAAGCAGGCTCAGGCAGGTGGCGCTGCAGTTTGGTGTGGCATGAACTATGATGTCTCTGGTGTGTTATCCAGCCAGTTGCAGGGCAGCTGTCTGCAGAGAGCAGCCAGATGTAGCACAAAGAGCCAGGCTGTCCTGGGTTCAAAGCCTGAACCTCCTACTTAGGAGCTACATGTTCCTCCTCCATGATGATCACCTGTCCTGCCTCCCAGGGTTGTTGGAAGTGTCAAGGGGACATATAGACAGCCTGGTACACTGTTCTGTGAGTGGTGATAGCTGTGTTCATAGTACAGTTGTTACTCCACAGCACGCCAGGAGTCCAGATGTGAATCGAACAGGACAGACCCCATACTCTGTGAACGAAAGCCCATCTTTCTGGGTAAAGGGTGCATTTGGCCAGCAGCCAAGGGCCCTGGGAAGGCTTTGTGCAGCCCGGCCCTTCCCTCCTTCAGTTCAGCGTGGGGTGGGTATAGCCTCACGGAAGTTCATGTTTCACTATTAATTATCCCCCAGGCTCTTTTATCAGCCTGTCTCTCATTCCCACCACAAGGCTGTCAGCCAGACAGTTGGAACAGAATCTCATCTGGAGTGTTTGCTCTTCTCCCCCATCGCTGGCAGAGATCTGGGATCAGCTCTGCATCAGACAAGTTGTAAGTAAACACACATTTGCTCAAATGTGGCCCTTCTAGTAGAGAGACTCAGTTTTCTGTATTCCCCTTCCTTTTACGAATGACTTGGAGCTTATGGTAGGCAGACCATGGCTCCGACAGTGTTTATTAATGGTTATATTAGACTCAGTGAAGGTTTCTGTCTTTTACTTGGTATTGAGTTACTACTTTTAAGAGACCCGTCTAGTAATGCTATTGTCATGTTACTCATTTTATAAATCCTATCTATAATGTCACAGAAATGACAGAAATGTTATGGAAGAATCTCAAAATACTGCTAAATGTGTTAGTCAAAAAATGTCTTTGCACCTAAAATATGTAAAGGTATTGTACTTAACTATTATCACAAAGTATTATGTTGAGTATACTATTTCAGACCCTATTCTTGCTACTTAGTGAGAGAAAATGCCTTTTCCATAAAAGATTTAAGTAAGAATGCTCTAGATGGGAACACTTTAGGTTTGAAGTATTCCCACACATTTCATAATGAAGTAGATAACTGGAACTATAATTAGGTGTTTCCAAAAATTGATACTAATTTCTAAAAAAAAAAAAAAAAATTACAATTTAAAAGCTGTTTTGTTATTCTTCTTCCTAATTCTGGAAAGTTATGAATTAAAGAAACTAAATTTGGAAACTGGCTCTAACCTGTATTTATCCTTTTCCTTTCTATGTTCATTCTATTGACACATAGATTTATGTTTCCCTCCTAGACTTTCTTGCAAAAATGCCTGTTTCAGATTCGTCAGAGTACAGATAAAAAGGAATGATTGATCAGCATGTGGTGAATCTGAAGATTCAAAGAGGTGCCATGGCTCAAAAGTAGACATTTTGGTAAATGTGAAGAAGATTCAATGAAGATGGTAAGAAATGAAAGGTGTTACCAAAAGTGGGTGTGTAGCTATGCTTGTCACACAAAGTAGGCTTTAAGTCAGAAAAGCACAAAAATAGAACATAAAAGTCCTTATAAAACGATAGAGATCAATTCAGCAAGAAGGTAGAACAGTTGTCAATGTAAACACACCTGACGCAGGAGCCCCAGTTATTAAAGTTTAAGAGTTATTTGAGCAACAGACAGAGACAGACAATAATAGCTGGAGACTCCAACACCCACTTTTAGCAACGGACACACCCTCTCGGCAGAAAAGCAACAGAGACCAGACTTACTTCCAATAGAAGTGAAAGGGACCTGACAGGTAATTACAGCACATTTCACCCAGCAACTGCAGAACCTGCGTTCTTCTCATCAGCTCACAAAACATTCTCCAGGATAGGCCACATTTTAGGCTACAGAACAAATCTCAAAAAAGCATTTAAAAAATGAAAATCATAGCAAGAATCTTCTAAACCCAAAATGGCATAAAACTAAAAGCCAATAAGAAGAGAAACGTTGGAAACTGTCTAGGTACATGGTATATAAATAACAGTTGCCGGGCGCAGTGGCTCAAGCCTGTAATCCCAGCACTTTGGGAGGCCGAGACGGGTGGATCACGAGGTCAGGAGATCGAGACCTCCATCCTGGCTAACACGGTGAAACCCCGTCTCTACTAAAAAATACAAAAAACTAGCCGGGAGACGTGGCAGGCGCCTGTAGCCCCAGCTACATGGGAGGCTGAGGCAGGAGAATGGTGGGAACCCAGAAGGCGGAGCTTGCAGTGAGCCGAGATCCGGCCACAGCACTCCAGCCTGGGCGACAGAGCGAGACTCCGTCTCAAAAAAAAAAAAAAAAAAAAAAAAAAACAACAGTAATGGTCAATGAAAAAATCAAAAAGGAAAGTAACAAAAACATTTCTTGGAGAAAAAAAGGAAATGAAAAAATACATATATAGTAGGTGTTTTTGACGTAAAAAATGCAGAATAAAAAAGTTCCAAGATACAATAAAAGAAACATTTTCTGAACTAAACATTGATTGGAATGTTTTCTTTCATTGGTAAGAAAATGACTGGCAGGGAAAGGTGATGTCCCTGAATTTTTTTTTTTTTTTTTTTTTGAGACAAAATCTTACCCTGCCACCCAAGCAATTCTCCTACCTCAGCCTCCCGAGTAGCTGGGATTACAGTCATGCGCCACCACGCCCAGCTAATTTTCTGTATTTTTAGTAGAGATGGGGTTTCACCATGTTGGCCAGGCTAGTCTCAAACTCCTGACCTCAGGTGACCCACCCACCTTGGCCTCCCAAAGTGCTGGGATTGATTATAGGTCTGAGCCGCCACGCCCAGCTGATTAGAGAGGCTTTTAAGGCCATAGCAGAAGAAGCAGGAATGTCTGTAACCAATGGCCAAACAGTATTAAACTCCTGGGTTGTTTTCCGTGGAGTCACTACAACTACAGCTCAACTAACACAGTGCTGGGGGGACCTACTGGAGTTGACAAGATCCCCTGGGGGCACAAGTGGCAATGGCTGTGCACCAGTGGCTGGATATTTCTGAAAAATGAAATAAAATTAAACTAGTAGTCATCCAAGAAGATGTAGAATTCATGTACTGAAAAGCATTGATGAACATGGTCCGGCTCAACAGGAAAGCTGCAGGAATCATGCACACGTTCAATGCCCACACAGCCACTGACATCACTGGCTTCGGGGTCACAGGTAGAATGTGACCAAGCAGCAGAGAGGCTCTTTTTAAAGGTGCTTTCATGGGCAGGCACGGTGGCTCATGCCTGTAATCCCAGCACTATGGGAGGCCGAGGTAGGCAGATCACCGGAGGCTGTGAGTTTGAGACCAGCCTGACCAACATGGAGAAAGTCTACTAAAAATACAGAAAATTAACCAGGCATGGTGGCACATGCCTGTAATCCCAGCACTTTGGGAGACTGAGGTGGGTTTATCATGTGAGGTCAGGAGTTCAAGACCAGCCTGGTCAAAAACTCTGTCTCTACTAAAAGTAGAATATAAGTAGTGTATAAGCCCCGGGTCCTAGGCACTGTGTGTAAGACTTGGTCCTAGGTTCACCCCAGGAACCCCTAGCACAGGTCCAGTGGCTTCTCGTTATTATAGGTGAATGTGATCCTGGGCATCATTTCTTTGGGGGAAAATTAGATTCTTTGGGGCTCCAGTTCCTCTGTGTTGCTGGCTCTCCTAGGCTGCCAGTACCCCATCACGCATTCGCCTGTGTATGGGGGGAAGGGCACCCCAGGCACCCCCTTCACACTTCCCCCATGAGGCTGAAAGTGGCCAAATTCTCCCATAGAAGTTTGCTGCTTCCTTGAATAAACATAGAAACTGATCCTCCCAGCCTAAAAAAAAGTTACATTTGTCGCAATGGAATTGTTTTCTTGGGAAATCTCCCAGAGAACAGTAGGGAGCTGAAACTTACCAGCTCAGGGGCTGACAGTGAGAGGCCTGCCCCTCACCCCTCCGGAGTGCTTCAGCCACCTGGTGTCTGTTGACCAATGCCTCTGCATCCCTGCTCCCTAACTCGTTTTTCCACAACTGGTTATATTTCTTCCTGGCCAGGCCTCCGGGACCCCCACCCTCTGCACTGCTCTGGATGCTGACAAAGGCTCTCCTGCCCGCTCCCTGCCCAGCTCCTCCCCTCCTCCCGCCTTTGGCCATACAGGCCGAGGTCCACTGTGCCTCTGCCTCTGAGAAACAGCTGGGGGTGCGCTGCGGGGGAGCCTGGAGCATGGGTAGGGGAAGGGGTTTTGGGAAGAGGGCGTTGTTCTCAGAGTCCTCTGTGCGGCAACCCCAGGAGTATCAGATCTTACATCCCCACCTGGCTTCCCTGCCCGCTGTGCAGTAAAGGGCGCACCTGGTAAAAGGAGGTGGCCTTTCCAGCACCCGCCCATCTTCCACCTGTCTGGCTGCTACCGCGCCCCGCTCCCGTCCGCGTCCTGACCCCGTTCTGCACCTGCGCGCCCTGCTCCTACCTAAGGCAGACCGACGCCCGCTCCTACTCGCCGCCTCACACTGCCCCTTCCGGCTCCTTCGGAGCAGCCGGCACCCGCCTGGCCCAACAGTGATCAGAGTAGGGCGCGCAGCCGCTGAATGCTCTGGAGTCCCTGCCCCGAAGTGCCACGCCCGCGTCGGCCACACCCGGGCTGGCATGGGGCTGCCGGACTTAGCGCCACACCCCATCGACCAGAGCCACCGTCTCTACAGCCGCTGCCCCGGTGCGCACCGGGGATGGCAAAGACGACATCCGGTGCTGCTGCGGCTGCTTGGCAAGTTAGTCTTGCTGGTTACAGGCACCCACACCGGCCAGCGCAAAGCTGACCTGGAGTGCCAAGTGGCGGAGCCAAGGCTTTGAGCACTACCTTTCTGCTTGCGCTGGGCAGGGGGCTGCATGTGACCAGCCACCTGGCCTTAGCTGGGAGCGCACTGGTGGCGGGCAGCGGGCAGGTCTCTGGCAGGAGCAGGCGCCCATCAGCAGCGGGGCTGGTGCTCAGAACCTAGCGCGGTGGGAGTTCCCAGCGTAGTTGTCCCGAGCGCCAAAGCGGTGTCCTGAAGGAACCAGGACAACTCTTTCAGGGCAGGTGTGGGCAAGGGGGCAGGGAGGGAGCCCAGGAAGCCGCGACAGGCACGGGGGTCTGCTGTTTTTCAGGAGGTGGCACAGTCCTGGTTTCCTTTTTTAAAATTGTATTTCATTATGCTTCAAGTTTTGGAGTACATGTACAGAATGTGCAGGTCTGTTAATAGGTATACATGTGCCATGGTGGTTTGCTGCACACATCAACCTGTCATCAACATTAGGTATTTCTAATGTGATCCCTCCCCACCCCCAACAGGGCCCAGTGTGTGACGTTCCCCTCCCTGTGTCTATGTATTCGCATTGTTCAACTCCCACTTATGAGAACACGCGGTGTTTGGTTTTCTGTTCCTATGTTTGCTGAGAATGTTTTCCAGCTTCACCCATGTCCCTGCAAAGGACACGAACTCATCCTTTTTATGGCTGCATAGTACTCCATGGTGTATATGTGCCACATTTTCTTTATCCAGCCTATTATTGATGGGGATTTGGGTTGGTGCCAAGTCTTTGCTATTGTGAACAGTGTGGCAATAAACGTACGTGTGCATGTGTCTTTATAGTAGAATGATTGATAATCTTTTGGGTATACACCCAGTAATGGGATTGCTAGGTCAAATGGTATTTTCTAGCTCCAGATCCTTGATGTGGAGAAATAGGAACGCTCTTACACTGTTGGTAGGAGTGTAAATTAGTTCAACCATTGTGGAAGACAGTGTGGCGATTCCTAGTTTCCTTTTTGATCTCTGCCTTCCTCATTCCTCCTCCAGCTCAGACGCTTTGGTTGGCAGAGGAGTGCAGGGGCTCTCTTTGGCAAGGATGCTTTGCTGTCCTGCATTTTTGCCACCCTGGTCTTTAGAAACCTAAAAGCCTGTGGTTTCTGGGGTGGCTCCCTCGGAGGGGTGCAGTGGGCTGAGACCCAGCCTGCAGCCTGGGAGTTCTGTACCACTGTCTGGCAGGGCACCTGAAGATGTAAGTTTTGGGGCCATGGGAGGCTCAGGGCCACCAACACTTACGGGTGCAAGTTTTGGGCCTGGATGTCAGGAGCCAGTGGTGCTGCTGCACTGAGGACTAGGTGCAGGGTGTGGCACAGAGTGTCGGGGGCAGAGTTGCTGCAGTGCAGAGGACAGAGGTGGTGCAGGGTGGGGGTCCTGGGCATCAAAAGGCAGGGGTGACAGAGCAGGAGCACCATCATCTCAAACACCGCCACTTTAAGTTCCAGCTCCCTTTCTAGCCCCATGCATATCAAGGAAATCACTCCACTTCTGACTACAAGCAGCAGCCAGAAAGAGCAAGGCAGTGCAACACAGATAAGACAGCTTGGGCACAAATGGAGGTGGCAAGAAAGTCTCTGAAGTAACTGCCAAACTTGACCCTCGTAACCATGGGCCCCAGTAAACCAGTGGGCCTTAAGCACAGTCCTTTCCCTACAGGTGCACTAAAATATCGGGAAGTTACAAGCAGACTTGGGGAAAGACTGGAGTAGGCCTGCCGCTGCAGCAAGATGTACGAGCGCGCGTGCACACACACACACACCTCTCCCACCAGATAAGCACAGCAAAGAGACACAGAGGCAGTGCAGCCTCTGATAAACTTTCCCACCCTGAATCCTTAAAAACTCTTAGCCTGTAAGGGAGTGCAGGTTCTGACCTAACTTTGTCATTAGTCCCTCCCAGGTTTGAAATATACCTGTTGACTGTTGAGCCATCCTTTGTGTTTCTAATTCTTAAAACTCCTCCTTCTGAGATGGAGATGTTTACAACTCGGGAAACTGAGGCTCAGACAGTCGACTAAGGGAAGGTAAGAAAGGGAGGTAGAGCCCCCTGCAGGCCCTCCTCACCCAAGGAGCTGAGAGAAGCCCGGACCAGGGTCTGCCTTGCAACCCACTCTGCCTCCACCTCCCTTTGTGGGACCTCAGGGGGTGGCCCCATTTCCCCTGTGCTGGGTGAGCTCCTTTTCACTGCCTGATGTTTTGGATCCTGAGCCCACACCCAGGCAGGGCAATCTCCTCTCTCTGTAGTTGCCAAGGCCAGCAGGCCCCAGGCTTCACATTTCTGTCCTCTACTGGGCCACCCTCTGGTCAAGTCCCTGGGTGTGCACATGGAATAAGGTGTCCATCTGTGTTCACACATGTGAACACAAGTGTATGTATATGTGCATGTATGCAAGTGCACAGGGGGGCACCCACGTGAGGCTCCCCAGATCTTTTTCCCAGGAGAAAACCATAGCCCCATCCTGGTGTCAGGTGTTCACTCAAGTCCCCCAAGGGTGGGGATGGGGAGAAGGAAAAAGTGCCTGGGATGCCAGGCAGGACTGCAGGCTCAGATGGGCCCTAAGGCTGTCAGAGCTGAACCAGGCATCCAGTCTGTCCAGCAGCAAAGATGTGGCCAGAGTGGTTCCCGGGAGGTGGAGGGGTGCTATCCAGGCCCACCCCCTTCCCTCTTCATTCTCCTGGGAGACAGTCACAGGAGCTTGTTTGTTGCTCAAAGTTCCCCTCAGCCCCTCCCTGACTACAATGTCACTTCGCTGGGCATAGGCCTGAGTGTGAAGCCTGTGTAGCTGCTAGGAATAGAAACGGGGCTTGTATGCACTCAAGGGAGCCAACTCCAGCTCTAAAGCCTGGCAGGGGTGGGCAGCAGGCAGCAGAACGTCCAGTGGTTTAGGGTACCTCTCGTGGGCTGGCTGCCCACACCATCTACCCCTCTCAGCAGGACAGCTCTGGACATAGCAGTTGGCCAAGTCCAAGCCAGCCCATCTTGGTAACTCCTTCTACTGCCTGCCAGAGTGACTTTACTTTTTGAGGTCTGCAGTGATGCAGAGATCAGTGATTCAGTCGTGAGCTCAACCAGGACACGAGAAACAGGAGGGGCTGGCCCTGGGGCACCCCAGGCCCAGCGTCCGGGGCCCTCCCACCCCATGGCTTTCCCTTCCTCCATCTCTCTGTGGCTGAGTGCAGGGCAGACCTCAAAAGGCAGCTAGGGGATGCGGAAAGAACAGGGACTTTCCCCACGGAAGCCCAGAACCCACATCCAACCTCACACCCCAGGGCCCCCAGCACAGGTCCACGGCTTCCCCTTGTTAGAAGTGAATGTGATCCTGGGCATCATGTCTCCGCGGGAAAATTGGATTCTCTGGGGCTCCATGCTGGCTCTGCTAGTCTCACATCCTGTGTAGAGGAAAGGCACCCCCTTCCCCACTCCCCCCATGAGGCGGAAAGCAGCCAAATTCTCCTATAGAATGTTTACTGCTTCTTTGAATGAATGGAAATTGCTCCTCCCACTTTTAAAGTTACATTTGTTTCAGTGGAGTTGGTTTCTCGGGAAACCTCCCAAAGAACAGCATGAAATTCAAGCTTACCAGCTCCGGGCCTGACAGTGAGCCCTGCCCCTTACCCCTCTGGACTGCCTCAGCCACCTGGTGCCTGTTGACTAATGCCTCTCCCTCCCTCCTCCCTAACTCTTGCTTTTCCAAACCTGGTTACATTTTCTCCCAGGCCAGGCCTCCAGGACCCCCACCCTCTGCACTGCCCTGGATGCTGACAAACGCCCCCCAGTCCCCATCTTCTACTTCTTCCCGCCTCTGGCCCTAGAGGCTGAGCTCCACCGAGCCTCTGCCTCAGGAAAAATGGCCGGGGATGCGCTCTGGTTGGGGGAGCCTGGAGCATGGGGTAGGGATACGGGGTTGGCGGGGAGAGTGTTGTTCTCAGAGTTCTCTGGGTCGCAACTCCAGCAGTCCCAGATCTTGCACCCCTGCATGGCTCCCCTGCTGTCTTTGTGCAGCAAGAAGGGCAAAGCACAGGGACTGCAACGCAGGTGCACCCGGTTAAAGGAGGGGCTGTGCGTGCGCAGGTGAGTAGACCCAGGCTACTGGTAGCCTTCACCAGCACCACACCTGCTCCGGCCCGCGCCCTGCTGCTACCTACCTCTGCCTCACAGCTTTGCTCCTACCGGCGCCCTGCTCCTACCCCTGCACGGTCCTTGGCCCACGCCCCGCTCCTGCCCCTGCACGGTCCGTGGCCCACGCCCCACTCCGACCCCTGCAGGGTCCGTGGCCCACGCTCCTCTCCTACATACCACCTGCGTACTGCCCCTGCCCACTCCTGTCGCCCAAGGCACTCACCCAGCAGGCAGAGATCAGAGCAGGGCATACAGCAGCTCAGATTGCCAAGGAGTCCTTGCCCAGAGATGCCTTTGTGTCCACAATTGGTGGGTTGTCAGTCTGACTTCAAGAACAAAGCTGTGGACCCTCACGACGAGTGCTATAGTTCTTAACAGTTCTTAAAGATGGTGATGTCCGAAGTTTGTTCCTTTAGACGTTCAGATGTGTTTGGAGCTGCTTCTTTGTAGTGGGTTCATGGCCTCGCTGTCAGCAGTGAAGCTGTAGACCTTCCTAGTGTTATAGCTCTTAAAGGCAGGGCGTCCAGAAGTTGTTCGTTCTTTCTGGTGGGTTCATGGTCTACACTGACCTCGAGACTGAAGCTGCAGACTTTCCGCGGTGTCACAGCTCTTCAGTGCAGCGTGGACCCAAAAAATAACCAACAAGAATTATTTCGTAAAACACAAAAGAACAAAGCTTCCACAACACGGAATGGAACCCCAGTAGGTTGTCACAGTTGTCTGGGGGTGGGGGGGGGGGGGAGAGGCCGGGTGGCGCAGCCTGGTTTTATTCCCCATCTGACCCCACCCACATCCTGCTGATTGGTCTATTTTACAGAGAGCTGATTGGTCCATTTTACAGAGAACTGATTGGTCCATTTTGACAGAGTGCTGATTGGTGCGTTTACAATCCTTGAGCTAGACAGTCACAGAGTGCCTTAGACACACAGTTAACTAGATACAGAGTATCAACTGGTGTATTTACAAACCTTGAGCTAGACACAGAGTACTGATTGGTGTGTTTACAAACCCTGAGCTAGACACAGAGTGATGACTGGTTAATTTACAATCCTTGAGCTAGACACAGAGTCACAGAGTGCTAGTCCTCCAAGTCTCCACTAGGTTAGCTAGATACAGAGTACCGATTGGTGTATTCACAAATCCTGAGCTAGACACAGAGTGCTGATTGGTGCATTTACAATCCTTGAGCTACACACAGAGTGCTAGACGGAAAAGTTCTCTAAGTCCCCAGTAGGTTAGCTAGATACAGAGTGCTGATTGGTGCACATGCAATCCTCCAGCTAGATACAAAACTTCTCCAAGTCCCCATCCTGTTCAGGAGCCCAGCTGCCTTCACCCAGTGGATCCTGCACCAGGGGCTGCAGGCGGAGATACCTGCCAGTCTCGAGTGGCGCCTGCACTCCTCGGCCCTTGGGCTGTCCGTGGAACCGGGCGCCACGGAGCAGGGGTCGGCGCCCGTAGAGGAGGCTCAGGCTGCGCGGGAGCCCACCGCAGGCGCGGGGAGCTCAGACATGGTGGGCTGCAGGTCCCGAGCCCTGCCCCGCGGGGAAGCAGCTAAGGCCAGGCGAGAATTTGAGTGCGGCGCCGCAGGGCCGGCACTGCTGGGGAGCCCGGCGCAACCTCCGCAGCTGCCGGCCCGGGTGCTAAGCGCCTCACTGCTCTGGGCTGACGGCCCCGACTGGCCACTCCGTGTGAGGGGCCCCCCGAAACTCACACTGGGCCCCGAGGGCCGCGCGCAGCCCAGGTTCCCGCCCGTGCCTCTCCCTCCACACCTCCCCGCAAGCAGAGGAAGCAGGCTCCGGCCTCAGCCAGCCCAGAGAGGGGCTTCCTCGGTGCCGTGGCGGGCTGAAGGGCTTCTCAAGCACCGCCAGAGTGGGCTCCGAGACCGAGGAGGCGCTGAGAGTGAGGGCTGCTAGCACATTGTCACCTCTCACCTTGACCACAGTGTCCCTCGGGTCCACCAAGCCCTGGACAGGCATGGGGCGACCGGGCTGAGCGCCGCACCCCGCCCCGGAGAGCAGCCGGCCAGAGCCATCGTCCTTTCTGCAGTGACCCTGGTGCGCACGGGCGAAGGCGGCATCCGGTGCTGCTGCCCCCGCAAAGCGCGAAGGTAAAAGTCCTGCCGGCTGAGGGTGCCCGCACTGGCTAGCGCGAAGGTGGCCCCGTGCACACAGCGCCCTAAGAAGCACCTTTCTCCTTGTGATGGGCAGCAGGCTGAACGTTGCCGGCCACCAGGCTTCATCTCGGAGAGCATTGGCATGGCAGGTCTGCAGGAGCAGGCGTCCACCTGGCAGCGGGATTGGTGCCCAGAACCCAGCCCTAGCTGGAGGTCCCAATGTGGCTGCCCCTCCTGCCAAAGCCGCCTCCTGAAGTAAACAGGACAGCCCTTTCTGAGCACGCATGATAAAAGGGCCAGGGAGCACAGGAAGTCGCCCCTGTCCTGGGCCTGCTGTTTCTGCAGCAGATGGCCCAGTCCTGAGTTCCCTTCTGCTGCTCTACCTCCCTCATTCCTCCTCCAACTCTGCTGCTGCAGTGGAGCGATCTCTTAGGCAAGGTTGCTTTGCTCTCCTGAATTTTTGCCACTCTGGTCTTTAATCATCTAAAAGTCTGTCATTTCTGGGGTGGAGCCCTTGGTGAGGCTGCTGTGGGCCTCAACCCACCGGGCAGCCTGGGAGTTACGTGCTGCTGCGGACAGAGCACCTGAAGATGCTGCCTTCAGGGCCATGGGAGGCTCAGAGCCAACACTTAGGGGTGCAGGTTTTGGGACTGGGTGTCAAGGAGCAGGGATGCTGCTGTGCTGAGGACAGGGGTGGTGCAGGGTGGGTGGCCTGGGCGTTAAAAGGCATGGATGGTGCTGTGCTGAGGACAGGGTTCAGGGTGGTGGGACTGGGAGTCAGGGGAGGGGTGCTGCTGTGCTGAGGACAGGGGTGGTGCGGGGCGGGTGGCCTGGGTGTCAAAAGGCATGGATGGTGCTGGGCTGAGGACAGGGTTCAGGATGGCAGGACTGGGAGTCAGGGCAGGGGTACTGTTGCGCTGAGGACAGTGGGTGCAGGGCCGGGGACCCGGTTTCAGGGTCAGGGTGGGGGAATGGGTGTCAGGGGGCAGGGGTGCTGCTTTGTTGATGACAGGCTGCAGGGTGGGGGGCTTGGTTTCATGGGACGGGATGCTGCTGTGCTGATGATGGGGTAAAGGTTGATGGGCTGAGGGTCCGGGGACAGGGGTACTGCTGTGCTGAGGACAGGGAGAGCCAAGTGGGGCTTGGGTGCCAGGGCTGGGGGTGTAAAAGTAGTGAGGACAGGATGCACTGGGGAGACTGCCACATGGCACGGAGAGGCTGCAGTCAACACCCTGTGTCATGATTTCTTCCCCAAGTGTGTGTGTGGCCAGGTGCGGGGGACTAGACAGTGGCTGCCAGACAGGGAGTGTGCCCCGGCCGTGGCTGTTGGGGACCACGGTAGTGGGGCCATCTCTCCCTGCCTGTCTGCACCTGGGTCTGCCAGGGCCGCCTTCTGTGCTCCATGGGGTGGGGGTCTTTGGCCCCTGGGAGGCTGCAGCTCAGTGACTCGGAGAGGTTGTGGTCAGGGGTCCCCTGGGGGCCATGGTGCAGGAACTGCACCCTTTGGGGCTGGGAGGGGTGAGAAGGTTCTAGGCTTCCCAGAGCCCAGTTGGCTCCCCCATCAGAAAGGCAGCCAGGCTTTGGGTTGAGGGAGGTGATGCTGTGCCTCTGAGGCGGGCTCCACTTTCCCCAGGGGACCTTGGAAGATGGGCCCTCTCCTGACCCAGGCTCAAGGACACTCAGCAGCCCCTGTGGTCCTGCCCTTTCTCCCAGCCTTGGCCTCCCTCCCGGAGCTCTAAGGTCAGGCCTAGGCCTGTGGATGGCTCTGAGATGATCCCTGGGCCTCCATGGAGCTCTGGCCTCACAGCTGTGTGATCTGGGGGCCTCAGGGAACCCACTGCCCTCTGCCCCTGAGCCTGAAGGCCATGAGGCCTGTGGATCCCTGAGCTGTCCCCTCTGAGACCCCTGGCAAGGCGGGGGTTGGGCAAGAGCAGGCGGTGAGGTGTCCTTGTTCCTGAAGCTCCATTCTGCTTGGCTCCTGCCCCCTAGAGAGGCCGGGGAGGGAGACGCTGCAGGCAGGACCTTGAGGGCGGCAGTTCAGGCTCACCTGGGTCCTGGAGGGATTGGCGTTTAGCCCTGAGCAAACATCTCTGTTAGCTTTTGCCTCATGGGTGGCTCCACAAATTACAGCAGCCCAGTTACCACCACAGGTCTCCTGTGCACCTGGACAGGTGTGCACCCACCTGGTGCAGGCTTTCCTTCTTGACACCAGTGATCCCAGAGGAACTGGGGCCAGCTCAGGGGAGATGTCTGTGGGGCACCAGAGCCGCTTCCCAGATTTGGGTGCTGGCAGTGGTTCTTCCGGTCCTGACCCTGGGCTCCTCTGTGCCCTGGGCTGCTGATGTCTGTGTCCTGCAGAGCCCGGAGTTCCAGGGAAGCACCTGAGGGGTGGTGTGGCCCTGGGCAGGAGGCAAGGGAGGCAGGACAGGGGCCATGCCAGTTGCTTCCAGGTCCCTCCTGTGTCTCCATGACTCTAGAAAATTCTCACTCTTGTGTTCTTTAAAGAGAAAAAATATAGTTTCCTAGAATTTAAGTCATGACCTGGGGGATGCTGGGGGAGGTGTATACTCTGGGTGCCAGGAACTGAGGGTGGTGAGCTGGGGGTGCAGCATGAGCTGGGGTGGGCAAGGGAAGGGGAGGGCTCACTGGGTTTCTTCCTCACACTTCATAATTGCCAGTGAAGCCGGCACAGACCTGGCAGACAGGGGCTGGTTCTATGTGGGCAGGGGTGTCGTCCTGGTCTGCTCTCCTTTCTGCTCTTCCACCATGGCCTGTGGGGTGTCTGCTGCACCTCGGGAAGCCCGGGCTCCCTTCCAGCCTGACACTGAGCAGAGGTGGGACTCTGGGCCCGGCCCTCCTCACCTGGAGAAACAGGGCTCACAGGCACTTCGCGACGTGGGCATGGTGCTCTGCCATGGTGGGGGGCCAGCCTTGGCTGTGGGACCCAGCACCGGTGGGCAGCCCCCAGGTCGTCTGCAGGAGACTCCTCTGGCAGGTCACACACAGGACGCCCCACAGAGCTTTGAAAAGTCGTGACCCAGGAAGGGCTCGAATCTTCTTTGCTCATCCAGCCTCCAGACCACCGGTACCTGTGAGGGCAGGTGAGACTGTACTTGGGTACAGGAACGCCCCCAGTCTCGGGAGCTAATGCCATCCACTCGTGTCCTGCTTGTGGGCACAGCCTAACATGTCCTCCAGGCTCTGGGACTGGTGGCCGCACCTCCAGCCCATGTACCCGGCCTTGTGTGCAGGAGAACACAGGGCCTCGAGGAGCCTGAGGCTTGAGGAGGTTTGAGGCCTGGAAGGGCCATTGTCACTTTGCCTGTGTTCCACAGGATCTGGTCACACAGCCCTTCTGACCTCAAAGGAAGCTTGGAATACAGAGGACACAGGGCAGGAGGTGCTCGGGGGTGCTGCACACGCTCCTGCACACTGGCTCTTCGGGCTGGTGGTGGGCCCAGCAGCTGGGGGGAGGGAGGGGTAATCAGGGTGACAAATAATTACAGTTTATTTATTTATTTATTTTGAAACGGAGACTTACTGTGTCGCCCAGGCTGGAGTACAGTGGCGCGATCTTGGCTCACTGCAAGCTCTGCCTCCTGGGTTCGTGCCATTCTCTTGCCTCAGCCTCACGAGTAGCTGGGACTACAGGCGCCCGCCACCATGCCCCGCTAAGTTTTTGTATTTTTGGTAGAGACAGGGTCTCACCGTGTTAGCCAGGATGGTCTCCATCTCCTGACCTCGTGATCTGCCTGCCTCAGCCTCCCAAAGTGCTGGGATTATGGGCATGAGCCACCGTGCCTGGTCAAAATTATCCATTTTTCAGTGGGTGATTTGTGGCATTCAGCACCGTCACAGCCTTGCACAGGCATCGCCTCTGTGTAGTTCCAAGACATTTCCACGACCCCAAAAGGAAACCCCATACCTATTAAACAGCTGCTCCCTGCTCCCCGCCTCCCCCGGCCCCTGGGTTCTGTCTGTGTGGCCTGGCCTCTTGTGGACATTTCATCTGGACTTTTGTCTGGCTTCTGCCACTCAGCATAAGGTCTTCTGGGTTCCTCCACCCTGTGGAATGTGTCAGGCCCCCTTCCTGTGAGGGGTGAAGTGTTCCATCACCCGTTCATCTGGGGACAGACATATGGGTGCCTTCCACCCTTTGGTGAGTATGAAAAGTGCTGTCAGGGACATTCCCGTTACAAATAGCTGAGTCTCTGTTTTTGGTTCTCTTGGGTACGTACCTAGGCCCCAGGCATGAAATTGCTGGGTAATTGTTTTGTTTTCTGAGGAGCTGCCACGCTGTTTTCTGCAGTGGTTGAACCGTGTTCCATTCCCAGCAGCAGTGCACGGGGGTCAGTGTTTATCACATTCTCAACACCCCATGTTACTCTGGTGCGTGTCTAACTCTGGCCATCTAGTGGGTGCACAGTGCCATCTCACTGTGCCTCTGACTTGCCTTTCCCTGGTGACAGTGCTGCCGGGCATCTTTTCCTGGGCCTGCCGGCCAGTTGCATCTCATTGGAATGGCATCTCTTTGAGCCCTCTGCCCATTGTCTACATCTGGAAAACCCAACAGCCTGTCCCATTTTTAGTGTGCTGAGTTTAAGCATTTCTCTGCCCAAACCATCAAGCAGCTTCATCCAGAGGCGTCTTCATCAGTGTCTGAGCCCCAGGTCTCTTTTGAGGAGGGCGTGGGATCATCTGATTTCTCCTGTGGGAACTGAGTCACCACCATCCTCGGGAACCCTGGGAACATTCCCAGAAGACCTCCTTCTCCCAAACCTCAACTGTGCCTGGACCCCTTCCCCACCCACGGCAGAGGGCTGCATGTCGCTGTAGGGGTGTCAGGAGACTTGGGTCCTGGTCACAATTTCACCGTAAGTGTAAGAGGCGAGTGCTGGGCCTCCGTTTCCCTGCACAGAATGGGGGAGGGATGTCCGTGTTCTCTAGTGGGTGGCTCAGGCCGGGTGTTGGAGGAAGAGCCTTGAGGAAGAGGGGGCTGTGCCTGTGTGTGCAGGGATGGTGGCGCCTCCGAGCCCAGGACTGGCTCCTGTCTCTGCTCCTCCACCCATTGCTCCTCCAGGTCACTCCTCCTGGCTGGGGGCCCAGGAGGAGAGGTGTCTGCAGAGGCCCTCCACCCCACACTGGGTCCCCTGCTCCACGTGTTGGGAAGAAGGAATTTAAGTCTGGAACTGAGAAGGCACTGCCATGATGGTGACTGTTGTCCTCATTGGACACCAGGGAGGTAGCTGTCCTTGGCATTTATTGAGTGCCCAGTGTATGCACTAGACTGTTCATGCATCTGCAGAGCCCAGGGTTTTCTTGATGGTTTGGCAGAGAGATGCTTAAACTCAGGGCACTAGGAACAGGACAGGCTGTCAGGTTTTTCAGATGGAAGCACTGGCTTGTAGATGAGTGCAGCTGGGCAGTGGAGCCATGAGCTGAGGCAGCTGCTCCCAGAGTGAGGCTTCTGTGGACCATCCCGTCACTCCAGCCTGCCCCGGGTCTCTCCACACCTGCTCAGTGCTGGGCATCAGGCCATGGTGGATGGACGACCTGATGTCTCGTTCTGCCCCTTCCTTTCATGTGTAGACACAGCCGGTGTCCAGCAGCATGTTCCAATTGAGGTCACCAGACGGACAGAACAGACTCTGTGGCAGTAAAGTACCAACGTGCAAGCAGCACTTACAGCCATGCCAGGCAGGGGCTGAGTCACACGCCCCTAAACAAGGAATAAACTGTTCCGACTGTCACAGAGTTTCTTTTTCTCTAGCAGCTAAATCAGCACTAGTAACAGTTGTAGCGCACCACCAGACACTGAGTAATTGGCCCCCAAGCCCTGTTCCAGCAGCCGTAACTGCAGCTCCAACTGGACAGGAAACCGGTTTCAGTAACTCACTCCTGGGAAGAGACCACCCGCCACGGGCTGGCTCTGGCCGGTTTACAGAGGCCGTGCACTTGTGTGCCTTTGTGTCCTGAAGACCTTTTGAGGTATAGGGCCTAATTGTAATACATTTAAATATTAGGTCTCCACCCCATAGTGAACATGGGTCATATGTTGCATGTATGTTTGTTTGGTATACATGCATCAGGACCATCCTCACGAATGTTCACAGCTCCTCCTGTAACCTGTGGAAGGTTTCTATTCAGCCAGCCTGTCCAGCGTAAAGCTCCTGCCCCAACTCCCCCTCCTTCCATGTGCCAGGCTCTGGCCCTGGCAGGAAGCACACGTCCCAGCCTGCAGGATGGCCACCTTGCACGCTATAAACTTTCATAAGAAATCAAGTCTCTGGTTGTGCCAGAAGCTCTTTAGTTTAATGAAGTCTTATACCAGGCCTTAGCAACACGATGTAACCATGTAACAAACCTGCACATGAAGCCCCTGAACCTAAAATGAAGCGAAGAAAAAAAGTCTCCTCTTGTTTTCCGAATGTATGAATGTTGTGATTTTTTTTTAAGTTAACAGAGTGAATGAAATGCTTCCTTTGTAGAGCAGCACTTCAGGTCTACGTTAGCTTTCATTACCCTGTTACTCCATGACCCTCCGGTTTCCCTGAATGTGTGTGTGTACTTGTCAGTCAACTCACAGTGGCTGAAGCAGCAGGAAAACGCACACTTGTCTTACCCTTGGTCTGGGTCATACAGCGGCAGGTCTTTTATCCCATGTTTGACAGGTATCTCTGTGCTGGAGATTTTCAAACAGGAATTTGCATGTGGCTTTTTAAACATATCTGCAATTTCTCTGCTATTCTCCTCTTGAGAGGTGGGCGTCTATGCCTCTTCTCATGGGGCCGGGCACTAGTGCTCACTTGTCCCTGACAGGTGACGTGGAGGGGATGCTGAGAAACTTCCCAAGCTATGTTTCAAAAGGCCACGAGCCTCTGCCTGGTTTACTCCAGTCACTCACCTGTGGCGTCCTTGGCCACCAAGTCAAGGCTCTGAAATGACCTGTGATTGCCCAGCTGCTTGGAAGCCCAGAACACCAGAGAGTCTCCTGTAGGTTCTCCAGCCAAGTCCAGTGACCCTGCCAGACCCGGAAGTGATGTTCCCTCTGGATGATCCCAACCCTTTGCTGTGGATTCAGCCCCAGCCAGTGAGCCTTCTCTGCAGTCCGCAGACATCAACACGTAGCAAGAAGCTATCTTTTCTGTGTCTTGCGTGAATTCCTATCCCCGTGAAGCATCAACAAAACAAAATGGTTGTTTTCTACCAGCATTTTGGGGTATTCAGTTAAAAAAATGAATAAATTCCCAGTAAACGCACCAGGAATAACACACTTGTAGCACATTCACAAGGTACAAAAGAAGACACACTGAAATCTGGGTTTCCGCCTTTCCCTCTTCTGCAGCCTGCCAGCTCCTGCCTCTGGAAATAACGGCTGTTTAGTTTTTGTGTATTTGTCTAGATTTATTAATTGAACAATCATATATTACAGACGCCGTGACAAAGCTTCTAAGGGCTTTGCCTGCCAGTGTGAAAGATCCATTCAGTTTTCATTCCCTGTAAACACCCAGGTGGCAGCGGGAAGGAAAGCTTTTTGCTCTTTTCAACTGTTCCCTATAAATGAAAGTCTAAGCTGCTCTTTTAAAAGTTGCTTTTGAATGCTATTCCTCCAATGAGATGATTTTGTTTTTTTATTTAATGCATTCTCTATTTAAAAAAAAAATTCTTCCTCAATTTGCATTGGAGATGTGTATGTTTTCTAGTGTTTTTTAAAGTCTCACCACTGTCTCTCTTTCTCATGCATATATATATGCATACACATGTATATGTATATACATATGTATATATATCCACGTATATTATGTGCAAACACATTTTTCTGTTCCGTTGTTAGCCATTATAATTCTCCATTTAGACAGGTAATATTACCTGTTCCTTCCCAAATCCTGTCAGTGACCTTCTCAATTAGGTACTCTGTGAAAAAATGACAATGTCTGTGTTAACACAGTTTTTATATCTCACCAATGCCCATTAGATTGAATAGTTCTTAAAGCTTGTGATGAATTTGCAGTGATGGAAATTTGCACTGAACCATTTCATTTCATAATGGGTATCTACTTTGTTTTAAATGTGATAATGCTCTCATTTTTATTCTCTAATTTTCAGTTGTTCTGTCTTTTGCAGGACCTGACAGCTGCCTTCCAAGTGCTAATTCTCATGACGAGATAATAAGAATGGGTGTGACTGGGTGTTGATTGATGAGCTGAACACATTTAATCTTGGAGTTTGAGGTTATCAGAACTCCCCATTTAGAAAATCATCCTTTATGTATTTCCAGATGAACACATTATTGAACATATAATGCTTCTTTTTTCTTCATCTCCGAGTGAATAGCTAGTCTTTCATGTTTACATTCGCAGAGAAACCTCTCAAGAACTCAAAAAGATTCAGAAATTAGTAAGTATATTGCATACAGAGAAAAACAGTACATAATATAGATAGCTGGTAAGAGCGTTTATACAATTCCTGTGAGTTATAGAGATTAACTTTTAAAAATTGAATTTAGGCCAGGCACAGTGGCTCACTCCTGTAATCCCAGCACTTTGGGAGGCCGAGGTGGGTGGATCACCTGAGGTCAGGAGTTCAAGACCAGCCTGACCAACATGGTGAAACCCCATCTCTACTAAACATACAAACATTAGCCAGGCGTGGTGGTTCATGCCTGTAGTTCCAGCTACTAGGGAGGCTGAGGCAGGAGAATCGCTTGAATCCAGGAGGCGGAGGTTGCAGCGAGCCAAAATCGCACCACTGGACTCCAGCACCACTGGGCGACAGAATAAGACTCTTGTCTCAAAAAAAAAAAAAAAAAAAAAAAAACTTTATACAAAGGCATTTTATACTTTCATCTGGAACAAATTTAAAACTGCCGAATACAGAAATTGCTGATGACTCAGGAATAGTAAAATGGGTAGGGATAGTCTTTCAAATCCAGGAAGGAACCTCGTTTTATTCTGAATGTGTTTTGACCCTCTTCACCCTGAAATTTTCACTATCAAATATATTTGGAAGGCGGGTGTTCTTTCCTCATTTAACGTTTATCTCATACACAGGGACTAGTACTGTGGGTGTGGGATTCAGATTTTGAAATGAAGCATGGACTCTGAGTGGCCCCTTGTCCTGTGAAAGTGCACTGGTCTGGAGAGCGGCAGTTGGACCCCAGAGTGTGGCACGTGTTCCTGTGTTCATGTGAACATTCTCTGATGACCTGTCGCTGAGGTCATGTGAGGATGCATATCCTGTCTCCACCCCAACTGCCGCTGGGTCTGAACTGCCGGCTAGACCACTCACCAGAATGGGAGGCAGCCTGTGCTGCTGTGGTGAAGGTAGGCTCACTTCCATCTTCTCACTGCAGCTTCTTCACATGGGCCACTTGTACTTAAAATGTCTTCCTGATTTATTTATTTTTCCCCAACTCCAGTTGGATATTAAGAAATCATTATTTTTAAGTATATTCTGGCAGAAGTAAATAATGAACAAAAAGTTTGATTTTTCTCCTTCACTTTTCTTATTCTCCCAGAAACTGTTGATTTTGTCAGCTGTTGGGCTATATTTCTCCATTTCTTCTATGGGCCTATGAATTCTGGGCTTCCAAATCCGAAGTGAGTATCAGCCTCCAGCCAGAGCTCCCCTGTCTAGGGTACCAAGCTTGCTTCTGTGACCCTTGCTTCAAGGGCCCTCTCCTTGGCTTCTCTCCCTGCCTGGGCTTCTCTCCCTGCCTGGCTTCTCTCCCTGCCTGGGCTACAGAACTCTTTCGTGTGTTCAGTCTGCTCTTAGGATCTTAGAGAAGAAGAGGAGAGTCCTGCCTGCACCAGTGTGAACGCCTGTGCCTGGAATGGTTGCCCACAGTTTCCCTGGGCTGGCTCCCTCTGGGAAGCTTTCCTCCACTCTTCCCAGATTTCTCATGAACAGCATGCTTGTAACACCATGGCCGCTCACACCCCGTGTAGACGGCATTGGATCGTCTCTCTCCTTGCCTATATTCTTCTCTGGAGCACAAGCTCTAAGGGTGGGACTATCATTGTGTCCTCAGCACCTAGCTAGGTCTTTTGGACAAAGGAAATACAGAAAACAGTTGACAAAATAATTGAATTCAGAATCTCCAACTCAGATTTCTGTGTTAGGATCTAAAAACTGTGCAGCCATTTGGACCTCAGTACGAAGTGATGTTAAAAGGTGAAGTCCATTCTTCAGGAAGTAAACCTCTGCCACGCGGATCATGCTCAGACATTCTATTGAAGTTTGTCCAACAGTTTTTTGCTTTGGAAGGTGTCCCTCTTGGTAGAACACACTAAGTGTCAAAGATGGACAAATAGTCAATCCTCTGTTTGTACATGTATTGGAGAAGATCCCAAATTAATGTTTGGAGGACAATTTTGTTGTAATAGACACTGTTGAGGCTCAGTTGTACAGAACTGGAAAAGCCTTTAGATGTGCATGTGTCTAGATTCAGCCTGTTTAACATATATTTCAATCCTGATCCTGCCTTCACCAGCTGCAGAGAGTAGCTGACATGTGACCACAACACAGGAGCTGCTGAAGAGGGAGTATTATCACCTCAAACTCATGGCCACCTGGTATTTTCAAAAGCCAGCCGAGAGAGAGATTTAGAGAGCTGTGGAGAGAACGTGCAGTCCATCCAGGCATCTCAGTGAGCTAAATTTCTCAGTCAGTCACCCCATGGATTTAGCAGACCCCACAGAAGTGGTTTTGATGCACCAGCCTTGGTTGTCACACCGTGCCTGTACGAAATGGAGCACCTCAAAAGGAGCAGAGCCTAAGAAATGGGATTTCATATTTACTGCAAAATTGGGTTTTTGAGACTCCCCATATTCCACAGATTCATCTCCAAAGGCCTCAGCTTTCTCTTTTAATACAAGGCAGAGAGGCACAGACCACAGCTTAAATAATTTATTAGCTGCTGATTTTCCCCAAGTTTGAGTAAGACCCTTCTTTTAACAGACAAAATGTGGGTGAGACGGCAACGTAATTCACAAAAAACTGGTGCCTCTTCTTTTGTGAGGTGGTGATGGGCTTGTGGAACTCAGCTGGTCATACTTGCCTTATAAGTGGACTGGAAGGTGTACATGGGGTCATCTTCATCCTCTGGGGTGTATCCTCACCAAATTGAACCATCTTCCATCTAACTGGGAAACTGTAAAGGCTCATTATAGAAGCCATCTGCTTCCACCAGATGGCTATACCTTCTTCACAGGCAGCTACAATCAATGTTGAGCTGCAAGTTGAGGCCTTGGCCAAGCACATGGCTGCAGCTTTGAGTAATATGCACCATGCCCTTACCCTCCTGAGGACATCACTCAGATTAGGCAGGTGGCCTTACCAAACTGAATGGCAAAGCCATTTTAACAGCAACTTAAGGGGGAACTTGTGCTTCGATCAAAATGAAATGTTGCAGCACATTCCAGATTATTCACATATTACTACCCAGGCTAAGAAAGCTTTAGACACTTGTCTCTCTGCCACTGATGCACTGTCAGCCAACTCCATATCGGCTTGGTCCCAACAACTGCCCAGTCTTTGGAAAACCTTCCTGTTAGTTTACCTGGGATAATTTTACTTTTCTTTGATGTTGTCGAGTATATTATGATTGTACTCTTTGTGTAGGAACACAAGATAAGCTTACTCGATACTTTCTTAAATTGGACACTTATTAATCCTCCAGGTTTCACCTCTTGCTGGAACTCAGAGCTGCAAATGATGCTTAACGTACCAACGCTTTCTGACTGAGCTCCTTTCTACCCTGAATACAAGAGACCCTAATAGTTATGTGGAAATGTCATCGCCCCTGTTCAGCATGAGGAAGTTACAGAAGAATCCTTCTGCAACCCCTGGGATTAAGGGTCCTCTTGTAAAAGGGAGGGGGAAATATGTAAGAAACATTCAAACCAGAGCAACTCCATTTTGAACAAGGGCTAAAAAAAAATGAAACTGGGTCCTGCTGGGCTGCATTTCCCAGGTGGTTAAGCATTCCTAGCCTCAAGATATTTACAATTGAGGGGACAGATTAATAATGTTTCCTAAACACACTCAGGACTTAACAGACCCAGGAATGTCTTGATACTTTAAGAACGAAAGCACTTCTAGTTTTAAATATGCATTGTACCTAGGATGGATGCTTTCGTACTTTTGGAAATGGCCTAACCTGTCTATGGAGTCACTATTCGTTCACTCCTTTAATAAAGTAGCTTCTGTTTTGCACTGTGGACTTGCTCCAAATTCTTCCTTGCATGACTTCCAAGAACCCTCTCTTGGTGTCTGGATTCAGACCCCTTTCTGGTAACAGGTGGATCTACCATTCTGGGGTCTGGAGGATGGTAGCCCTTTTCTCACAGCTCCACTAGGCAGTGCCCCAGTGAGGACTTTATATGGAGACTTTAACCCCACATCTCCCCACCACACCATCCTACTTAGAGGTTCTCTGGATTTTGTATACATTTTCTGAAATCTGGGCAGAGGTTCCTAAGCCTCACTGTGCACCTGCAGGCTTAACACTATGTGGAAGTTGCCAAGGTTTACAGTTTGTACCCTCAGAAGCAGCAACCCAAGTTTCACCTTGACCACTGTTAGCCGTGGCTGGAGCTGGAGTGGCCAAAGTGCAGGGCATCATGTCTTGAGGCTGCACAGAGCAGCAGGGCCCTGAGCCTGGCCTATAAAACCATTCAGTCATCCTAGGCCTCCAGGCCTATGATCAGAGTGACTGTCACGGAGGTCTCTGAAATGCTTCTGAGGCTGTTTTTTCATTGTCTTGTCGATTAGCAATTAACTCCTTTTTCCCTTCAGCAAATTTCTGCAACCTGCTTGTAATACCTCCCCATGAAAATGGATTTTTCTTATCTACTGCATGGCCAGACTGCAAATTTTCCAAACGTTTAAGCTCAGCTTCTCTTTTAAACATAAGTTCCAGTTTCAGGTCATTTCTTTAACTCAGGTATATGATCACAGGCTTTTAGAAGCATCTAGGTCAAATCTTGAATGCTTTGGCTGCTTAGAAATTTCTTCCACAAGATACCCTAAATCACCTCTCTCAAGTTCAATGTTCCACCAATTCTTTGAGCACGAGCACAATGCCACCAGTCTCTTTTCTGAAGCATACGAGAGTGACCTTTACTCCAGTTCCCAATAAGGATTTTATCTCCATATGAAACCTACTCAGCCTGGACTTCATTGTCTATATCACTATCTACCTGCGTTTTGGTCACAACAATTTAACAAGTCTCTAGGACGTTCAATTTTTTTCCTAATCTTCCTGTCTCCTGAGCCTTCCAAACCCTTACAACCTCAGATTACCACCAATTCCAAAGCTGCTTCCATATTTTAAGGTATCTTTAAAACAGTGTCTCACTCCCAGTACCATTTTTTTGTACTCGTTCATTCTTGCATTGTTACAAAGAAATGCCTGAGACTGGTTAATTTCCAAAGAAAAGTTTAATTGGCTCATGGTTCCATAGGTTGTACAGGAAGCAAGGCAGTATCTGCTCAGCTTCAATTATGGTAGAAGGTGAAGGGGAAACTGGCACTTCACATGGCTGGAGCAGGAGGGGTGGGGGGCAGGCACTACACACTTTTAAACATGATCTCATGATAACTTGCTATTGCCACGAAAACACCAAGGTGGATGGTGTTAAACCATGAGAAACTGCCCCCATGACCCAATCCCACGAGGCCCCATCTTCAACATTTGGGATTACAGTTGAACATGAGATTTGGGTAGGGACAGAGATCCAAACCAGGACTCTGAGCATTAAATATATGCAGAAAAAAGCATTTGACATATTCAACATCTACTAGTGATGAAAACTCTCAGCAAATTAGGTATATAAAGAATGTGCAACTACACAATAAAAGCCACATATGACAGAGCCACAGCTAGCATCATAATCAACAGGATCCAGAACAAGACAAGGATGCCCTGTCACCACTTCTATTCAGTTTAGGCAACAGAAACAAAAAGCATCCAAATTGGAAAGAAAAACGTTGAGTTGTCCATTTGCAGATGACATGATTTTTTTTCCTTGAGACACTTTCTGTCACCCAGACTGGAGTGCAGTGGCATGATCACAGCTTACTTCAGCCTCCACCTCCCTGACTCAAGTGATCCTCCCGCCTCAGCCTCCCCAGTAGCTGGAACTACAGGCATATGCCACCACACATGGTTTTTAATTTTTTTTTGTAGAGATATGGTCTATGTTGCCCAGGTTGGTCTCAAACTCCTGAGCTGGAGCTCCATGATACTGATCTGGGCAGTGACATTTTGGATTTTACCCTAAAAGCACAGACAACAAAAGCAAAAATAGACAAATGAGATTACAGTAAAGCTTCTGTACAGCAAAGGATACAGTGAACAGAGTGGAAAGAAAACCTACAGAATGGGAGAAAATATTTGCAAACCACACATCTGACAAGGGGCTACTATCCCAAAAATATAAAGAATTCAAGCAACTCAATAGCAAGAAACAAAGAAATCTGAGGCTGGGCGTGGTGCTTCACGCCTGTAATCCCAGCACTTAGGGAGGCCGAGGCAGGTGGATCATGAGGTCAACAGATTGAGACCATCCTGGCCAACATGGTGAAATCCCTTCTCTACTAAAAACACAAAAAATTAGCTGGGTGTGGTGGTGCTCATCTGTAGTCCCAGTTACTCGGGAGGCTGAAACAGAAGAATTGCTTGAACCCGGGAGGCAGAGGTTGCAAGTGAGCCAACATTGCACCACTGCACTCCAGCCTGGCAACAGAGCGAGACTCCTCAAAAAAAAAAAAAAAAAAAAAAAAAAAAAAAAAAAAAAAAAAAAAAAAAATTTGAAAATGGGCAAAAGACTTAAATCGTCATTTCTCAAAGGAAGACATACAAATGACCAACTAGTGTCTGAAAAAAATGCTCAAATCACTAATCAGGGAAATGCAAATCAAAGCCACAAGGTATTTCCTCACACCTTTCAGAATGGCTGTTATCAAAAACAAGAGATAAATGTTGGTGATGCTGTGGAGAGAAGGGCACCTTGTACATTTTTGGGAATGTGATTAGTACAGCCATTATGGAATACAGTATGGAGGTTCCTCAGAAAATTAAAAATAGAACTACCATGTGATCTAGCAATTTAATTCTGGGTATATATCCAAAAGAAGTGAAATCGGTACTTTTGCACTCCCGTGTTCATTTTGGCATTATTCACAATAACCAAGACATGGAATCAACCTAAGTGCCCATCAATGGATGAATGGATTAAAAATGTGGTAAATATACACAATTGGGTACTATTCAGCCACAAAATGAGGGCGATCCTCTCATTTGTGACAACACGGATGAACCTGCAGGATGTTATGCTAAGTGAAATAAGCCAGACGCACCAAGACAAATACCACATATTCTCACTCATATGTGGAAGCTAAGATGATGGAACTTAAAGAAACAGAGTAGAATCATGATGACCAGAGGCTGGAGTGGTTGAGATCAGGGAGGGCTGCATATATGTTAATCAAAGGATATAAACTTTCAGTCTGATAGAAGGAATAAATTCAGTAGATCTACTACACAGTGAATTACACTTAATAACTTATTGTACTCTTGAGAAATGCTAAGAGAGTAGGTGTTGTTTCAACCACAAAAATGATCAAAATGTGCCATAATACGTATGTTAATTAGCTAGATTTAGTCATTCCACAATGTATAAATACTTCAAAACATCATGTTCTACATGGTAAATACATACAATTTTAATCTTTTTTAGCATTAAAAAGAAAGGAATATTTCCTTATTTTTCTTCCCAGCCTACTGAAAGATAGAATGGGTAACAATTTGAGTTGTAAAACAAAAAAACAAAAAAACAAAAAACCCCCACAAAACTCCATTATATAGATAGGGCACCAAATGTTTGCTTTGCCTTTCCTCTCAGCCCCGGCCCATAGGAAGCCAGTTAGTAACAGTGTCGATCCGGAGTTCCTGATGCAGAGAGATTAAAATATTTCATAATCTTTCCAGTTTCACCAGAATTCATTTTCTAAATTTTAGCTTAGGTTGAAATTCTTCCATAAAGATTAAAGACCCTAAAGAAATCAAATCCCATGCTTTTATTTTACACAATGTAGCATTTTGATGAAATTTCCTATGTAGTAAATGTCATAGTATATGGGTAGATGATTGGATGGTTTCAATTATCACTATTAACTGTTGTTCATCAAGTCCTACTTATATTTCCTTTATGTTTAGTGCATTTAAAGAAAAATAACTTTGTTCTGAACAAAATACAGTTAGTTTTGCTTCACTACTTAAAATTAAGCTGCATCATTTTTACCTATGTAGATTTTGTACACTGTGTTCAGACATAGTATCATATAAAATTATATTTGAGCCGTTATATAGACATTATTGTTCATCAAATAGCATATCTCATCTAGTCCAAGAAAGTAACAAACATATTCTTGGATTATATATATCTTCTAGAAAATGCCAGCCGGGTGCGGTGGCTCAAGCCTGTAATCCCAGCACTTTGGGAGGCCGAGACAGGCGGATCACGAGGTCAGGAGATCGAGACCATCCTGGCTAACACGGTGAAACCCCGTCTCTACTAAAAAAATACAAAAAACTAGCCGGGCGCCCTGGCAGGCGCCTGTAGTCCCAGCTACTCGGGAGGCTGAGGCAGGAGAATGGCGTAAACCCAGGAGGCGGAGCTTGCAGTGAGCTGAGATCTGGCCACTGCACTCCAGCCTGGGCGGCAGAGCGAGACTCCGTCTCAAAAAAAAAAAAAAAGAAAAAAAAAAAAAGAAAAAGAAAAAGAAAATGCCTATACCACTATATTCTGAATGAGATAAAATAGAAACATAACTCTATATCATGTCCAGATAGTCTTGTTTTGACTTCCTATTTGCTTCCATATTCCTTGATTTTATTGCTTTTTAAATATACCCTGGAATAAGCACAGTATATTTCATTTTGATTTTTAAAGAGGAGCTTATACTTTTTGTGCTATAAAATCCAGTAACTTCCCAATTTCCAAGCTATGGCATTTTTATGAGTAATTTTTGATATTTAATCAGATTTGACATTTGAGAGTTTAATTTTATGAGCATGGAAGTGACAGAAACATTTATATTAATTCTGAGAGTAAGTTCTTATAGACACTCCTTCAATGTTATTTATTAAATCTAAAAAGGGCTTATTTAAAAATCAGACTAGGTACAAGAATAGCTAAAATCTCTTACAGTTATTATTTTATTAGACAATGATAGGTTTGAAATAATACTATTTCATTGTATACATTAAAATTTAACTGTATTTGTCTTTTCTGCTATAGAACTTAACTGCAAGAAAAAATATTTGTTAGAATTCTAAGTTCTGGAAATGCTTTAATCGGACCTTTAGTGTTAAATATCCATTTCAGTGAACAGATTCCATGGTACTGGACAGAATATACATTTTAAAATACTTCATAAAAATTCAACTTTTAAGTTCAGGGGCACATGACGTGCAGGTTTGTTATATAGGTAAATTGTGTTATGGGGGTCTGCTGTACAGATGACTTCATCACCCAGGTATTAAGCCTAGTACCCATTAGTTATTTTTCCTGATCCTTTTCCTCCTCTTACCCTCCACCCTCTGATAAATTATTCCAATTTTATAAAGGATAAAACTTATCTGGTTTAAAACTTTTGTGTTCAAGAGTTGTTTAGGACTTGTGTGCCTAACACACGTAGTTACTTGTAGCAGGATTTTAAAGCAATTAGAAAGAGCGATGGGGTTCAGGAGGGTATTTATTATTTAGGTGCACCGGCCCAGTCCAATTAATATTCAAAGGACTAAGCCCTGAATAAAGAGTTAAGTTACCTTTTAAGCATTTTGTGGGGTGGGGGGAGATCTGTGGAGGGGGAAGCATACTACAGAAGTGAGAAACAAAGGCAATTATTCAGTTGAGATATGCATTACATCATTTTTTACTTTTTAAAGAAAAAAATGTTTTGCAACTTGAGTGTATCTGTCTATTGACCTTGCAACTGCACAGCTAGGGAATCAGGGTCTTCACCATGCCTGGGAAGGGAGGAGAGGTAAGGTTCACTAGCCACAGAGAAATAGGCAGTTTTTAAAGGACTCCCCCTCTTTCTCTTTCTCAGGGGGAGTTGGGTTTTCTTACAACTGGGTTTCTGCTTACACACTCTTTCAATTCCTGTGCCAACGAAGGAAATGTTTTCAGTTTTAGGCTTCTTTACAATGATTCATTTTAGGTATTTGGTGCATTACTACACTTTCAAAACATTTCTAGTGAGTTATTTATTCATTCTCAAATGTGCAGTCTATTCAGCAACTTTTTCTAAAAGTGGTTACACAGCTCATCAAAGCTAAAACAATATTCCTAAAACTTCAGTTTTTTTCATGGTAGAATATTGTGTCTTAAGTGAAAGAGCTGCATTTCTTCCCACATAAAAAACGGCCTGTTAGCATCACCACAGCAGTGCCTGTCTACTCTGTATTTTTAACTCCAATCAGACTATCATATTAGGTATGCTAAATACTCAGAAGGCAAAGACAGAGTTCAATAAACTTTTTTTTTAGACGGAATCTCGCTGTTGCCAGGGTATAGTGCAGTGGCGCAATCTCAGCTCATTGCAACCTTCGCTTCCTGGGTTCAAGCAATTCTCCTGCCTCAGCTTCCCGAATAGATGGGATTACAGGCACATGCAACCACGCCCAGCTAATTTTTGTATTTTTAGTAAGAGACAGGGTTTCACCACGTTGGCCAGGATGGTCTCAATCTGTTGACCTCGTGATCCACCTGCCTCGGCCTCCCCAAGTGCTGGGATTACAGATTTGAGACACCACACCCGGCCCTAAACTTTTTAATTATATAAGTTATATGCTCTGTATAGTTCTTCCTGTCTCCGCTTAATTTTACCTACTTAGCCAAATGCCCAGTAGTCATTTTATCCTTTGAAAGTTTCAAGTAATCTCTCACATTCTTCCAATTCTTTTTTGTTCATTAACTTTTTTCACAGGGTGTTTAAGTATATATGTGGCTCTGTACTTAATACTCCAGCTCCTCAATCAACAAACTGTTCTCCAGTTCTTTTCCCTGTGACAAAATGCATGCGTTTCATATTTACAAACTTCCAAACTGCCAAGTGTAATTTCCCTTACACATCAGCCTATTTACAATTGATATTAAATTGCAGTTTAAATGAGCAAACTTAGATTGTATTAAATTTGTGTGCATATTTATTTTATGAAATTTGAACACTCCTTACAATAGAGAATAGCACATTTTAATTTGAAAACATCAATAGTTACTGAAAGCATTTTAACTCTGAAAATACGTAACAGCTGCAAAGGCATGGAATCAATTTAAATGCCCATCAATGGTAGACTGGATAAAGAAAATGTGGTACATATACACCATTAAATACTATGCAGCCATAAAAAAGGACTAGATCATGTTCTTTGCAGGAACATGGATGGAGCTGGAGGCCATTATCCTCAGCAAACTAACAAAGGAACAAAAAACTAAATACTGCATGTTCTCATTTGCAAGTGGAAGCTAAATGATGAGAATATATGCACACATAGAGGAGAAAACACACACTGAGGCCTATCAGAGAGTGGAGGGTTGGAGGAGGGAAAGGAGCAGGAAAAATAACTACTGGGTACTAGGCTTAATATCTGGGTGACTAATGTGTACAACCCCTGTGACATTTCTCTATGTAACAAACCTGCACATGTACCCCTGAACTTAAGATGAAAGTTAAAATAAAAAAAAAAGTTTGAATAAATTAAGACGTGTATAAACAGCCTCCCAAAGTGCTAGGATTGCAGGCATGTGCCACATGCCCAGCCAGCTAGCATAGTATTTTTACATAATTTTTTGCTGCTAGAATTTTCACATGGCATTATGACAGTAGCACTTTCTTCATGTAGGTATTTAAGATTGTGTGCTGAAAAATTAATAGCACATACTTTAGAGAGAGATGACTAAGGGGAGTCAAGAAAGGGAGGCAGAGCCCCATGCAGGCCTTCCTTTCCCTGGGGACGCAGAAGCCAGGGCCAGGCCTCCTGGGCAGTTGCAGGCTGGCATGTCTGCCTGGCACCCCACCTGGCCTCAAATTCCCCTTGTGGGACCCTCAGGAGGGGCCCCGTTTCCACTCTGCTGGGTGAAGAGTTCCTTTCTGCTGCCTGATGTTCTGGATCCTGAGCCCACACCCAGGCCCAGGCAGGGCTGAGTCTCCTCTCCCTGCAGCCTCTGAGGCCAGGAGGCCTGGGGCTTCAACTCTGTCCTCCACTGGAAGACCCTCTGGTCAGGTCCCTGGACATGCCCGTGGGAAAAGATATGCACCCATGTGCACATGTGTCCACATATGTGAAGACAGGTGTGCGCATGTGCCCACGTGTGCAGGGTGCACCCATGTAAGACCCCTACAGACCTTTTTCCCAGGAGAAGGCTATATCCCCCCATGGTGTCAGGTGTCCACTCAAGCCCCCCAAGGGTGGGGTGGGGGGACGGAGAGAAGTCGTTCGGATTCTGGGCAGAACTGCCGTCTCAGATGGGCCCTGAGGTCATCACAGAGCTGAGCCAGACATTCAGCTTGTGCACATCTGCCAAGATCTGGCCAGAGTGGTCCCTGGGAAGCGTGGGGAGGGAGCTGTTCAGACCCACCCGCTTACCTATTCATTCTCCTAGAAGAGAGTCACAGGAGCCTGTTCGCCACCAAAAGTTCCACACACCCCTCCCCCACAGCCTCTCCCTCCTTATCAGGCCCCTTCCCCGGGCATAGGCCCGAGTGTGCAGCCTGGGTAGCTGCTAGCCTCACAGATAGGACCTGTCTGCACCATGGGGAGCTCCCTGTGGCCAACTCTACCTTTGTCAGCCCTGGCGAGGGTGGGTGGCAGGCAGCACCTGGTCCCTTGGTCCAGGTTAGCTCTCCTGGGCTGGCTGCCCCCGCTCCCCAGCTCTCCCCGTACCACCTCCCCCTCAGCAGGCTACCTCTGGACACAATTGTTGGCCGAGTCTGAGCCAGACCCTGACTTGACAGCTCCCTCTCCTGCCTGCAAGGATGACTTCACTTTGACTTCAAATCTGCAGTGAAGTGCAGATCGCACATTCAGCCCTGAGCCCCACCAGGACACAGCAGAGACAGGAGCAGCTGGCCTGGGGGCCCCCCAGACTCAGGTTCCTAGGCCCTCCCACCCCAAGGCCCCATGGGCTTCCCTTCTTCCATCCCTCTGTGCCTAGATGCAGGCCAGACCTCAAGAGGCAGCTTGGGGGATGGGGAGAGAACAAAGGACTTTCCCCACAGAGGCCAAGAACCCACATCCAACCTCAGCCCACAACCCCCCCAGCGCAGGCCCACTGGCTTCTCCTTGTGAGCTGAATATGTTCACAGCCACTTCTTTAGAAGAAATTAAGTCTTTGGGACTCCAGTTCTTCTCTGCTGCTGCCTGCTCTCCTCTGCTGCCAGTCCCACATCCTAAGAGTGCCCCTGCATAGAGTAGGTGGGGAAGGGCGCCCACCCTTGCAGCTCCCCCGATGAGGCTGAAAGGTTCCCAATTCTCCCATAGACCCAATATACTACACAGCTTTCTTGAATAAAGGAGAAATTGATCCTGCTAGTCTTAAAATTACATTTGTTTCATTTGAGTTCCATGAAACTTACCTGCCCAAGGCCTGACAATCAGAAGCCAACCGCCCTTCCTCAGCCCCTATGATTGCCTAAAGCACCTGCTGCTGCTGCCTGGTGACCAACTCCTTTTCCACACCCTTTTCCAGTTCGTTTTCCAGTTACATTTCTTCCGGGCTAGCCCTGCAGGACCCCCAGGCCTATCCACTAACCTGGATATTGAGAAAGGCCCTCTCGGACCCCCTTCCTTGCCCAGCTCTTTCTGTCCTCCTGCTTCTGCCCTGTCCCCTACCCCTTTTGCAGAGGCCCAGCTCCACAGGGCCTGTGCCTCCGAAAAACCGCGGGGGTTGTGGGTGGTGCTCTCTGCCAGATGAACCTAGGGAGGCGGGGCGGTTTTCAAGTCCCCTTGGTCGCACCCCCAGCCATTCCCAACGTCGCACTCCCGCGCGGTGCGTGGCTTCCCTGCCCTCTGTGCAGCCAAAACGAGCAAATGCACGAACTGCAAACTGGCGCACCAGGTGAAAGAGCAGCTGTGCCTGCAGATGTGCTGGGACCCAGGCTACTGGTGGCCTTTCCAACATCAGGTTCCGATCTTTCCCGCGTCCTGCTGGCATCCCGCTCCTATCAACGCTCTGCCCTGCCATCACCCTCCACTTACCCACGGCCCCGTCCTAACCGCACCCCGCCTCGCCAGCACCCTGCTCATACCCACACTCGGTCCTGCCAGTACCACATCCTACCCGCGCCCCTCAATCACCCTGCCCCTATCGCACTCCCTCCCACTCTCCCACGCCCCTCCAGCACTCCGATCCTACCCATGTTTCTCCGCACCAGTACCCCACTCTGCCCCGTCAGCATCCTGCTCCACCCACACCCCGCTCCCACCTGCGCCCTCGGCACCCTGCCCTTTCCTGGGCTTGGCCCAGCTGTCACCCTGCTCCTACCCAGCACCGACCGCAGCATCTAGCTCCTACCTACTGCCCTGCCCGGCAGTGTCCAGAATTGGTAGGTTCTTGGTCTCACTGACTTTAAGAATGAAGCCACAGACCCTCGCAGCGAGTATTACAGTTCTTAGAGGTGGTATGTCCCGAGTTTGTTCCTGCAGATGTTCAGATGTGTCTGGAGTTTCTTCCTTCTGGTGGGTTCGTGGTCTTGCTGACAGGAGTGAAGCTACAGACCTTTACCGTGAGTGTTACCGCTCTTGAAGGCAATGTGGGTTCGTGGTCTACGCTAGCTTCAGGAGTGAAGGTGCAGACCTTCACAGCGAACATTACAGCTCGTAAACGCAGTACAAACACAAAAAGTGAGTAACAATAAAACTCATGGCAGAGAGAAAAAGAACAAACCAACCACACTGGCAGTACCACCCAAGTGAGCTGTCGGCAGGGGCAGACTGCTTTTATTCCCTTATCTGACCCCACCCATATCCTGCCGAATTGGTCCATTTTGCAGAGAGCTGATTGGTCCGTTTTACAGAGAGCTGATTGGTCCGTTTTGACAGGGTGCTGATTGGTGCATTTATGATCCCTGCGCTAGACACAGAGTGCCGATTGGTGCATTTACGATCCCTTAGCTACATATAAAAGTTCTCCAAGTTTCCACCAGACTCAGGAGCCCAGGTGGCTTCATGTAGTGGATCCTGCAGCGGGGCAGCGGGCGGAGTTGCCTGCCAGTTCCCACACCATGCACCAGCACTCCTCAGCCCGTGGGTGGTTGATGGGACCGGACGCCGCGGAGCAGAGGGCGGCGCCCGTTGGGGAGGCTTGGGCCGCGCGGGAGCCCAGGGCGGAGCAGGGGGCTTGGGCATGGCGGGCTGCAGGTCCTGAGCCCTGCCCTGCGGGGAGGTAGCTGAGGCCGGGCAAGAATTTGAGCCCAGCGCCTACAGTGCTGGGGGACCCGGCGCAACCTCCGCAACCTCTGCAGCTGCTGGCCCGGGTGCTAAGCCCCTCACCGCCCTGGGCCCGCTGCCGCGGCCGGCCGCTCCTAGTGCGCCCCGCGCCCCTCGCCCCGCCCCCGCCGGAACTCGCGCTGGCCCGCGGTCGCCGCCCGCAACCCCGGTTCCTTCCCAATCCTTTTCCCTCCACACCTCCCAAAAAGCGGAGGAAGCTGGCTCCGGCCTCTGCCAGCCTAGAGAGGTGCTCCCACAGTGCCGTGGCAGGCTAAAGGCTCCCCAAGCACGGCCAGCGTGAGCACCGAGAGCGAGAGCTGATAGAATGTTGTCACCTCTCAGCAGGACCACATCCTACCCGCGCCCCACCCCGCCAGCACCGAACTGTACCCGTCCTGCAGCACTCCATCCTACCCACCTTAGCCCCACCAGAACCCCAATCTTACCCGCACTCCACTCCTACCCATTCTCTGCCCCACCAGCACCCTGTTTCTACCTGCACTCTGCTCCTTCCAGTGCCCTGCCCTGCCCTACCCTGCCAGCACCCCATCCTACACATGCCTGGCCCAAGCAATCACCCTACTCCTATCTGAACCCCACTCCTACTCACACCCCGCTCCTACCCATGCCCCACCACTCCAGCACCAGCCCAAACCCAAACCCTGCTCCTACCCACACCCTGCCCTGCTAGCACCCCATAGCACCCATGCCTCACCCTGCCAGCACCCCAATACTACCCACACAAGGATCCTACCCACATGCTGCTCCTACCTGTGCCCCACCCCACCAGCACCCTACTCCTACTGGAGCCCATCCACACGGCACCCTGATCCTGCCTGCACCATGATCCTACCCTTGCCCAGTTCCTGCCTGCTTGAGGTCTTCAGACTCCTACCATTTAGACAACCACACAATCCATTAGATCCATTCAAAATGTTTATTGATAAACTAAGATTTATGATGTGAAAGTCACACAGACACGTTGCGGGAAACTGAGGACTGGAGAGACGGATATGAGAGTACAGGAGGATTGTTTATTTTAGGTACACGTCAGCTCAGTGGATTCGCATCCAAAAAGCTGAACATTAAACAAAGACAGAGCGGGGTTTTTGTAAGTGGACTTACAATAAATAAAACCAAAGCACCTAATCATATGACAGGTCACATAATCTATAGCATAGCATAACTTGTGGCCTTGCATGGCTGGTGGCCTTGTAGCTGCATTGAAAGAAAAACAAGAACTGGCTACATACAGACATTTGTAAAATGTCTGTATTTACATTTTACATGCTTAAGAAGCCTGAGGAAACAGTAACAGTAAAATAATTTGTCTTTTTTTTTTTTTCCCTTCAACCTTGCTCTGGAAGGGGATGGTGTCTGGAGCCCATTCCTTTGGCCTTGGCTTCTCAAACAGCTTATCTTACAACTGTCCTTGAAGTGAGCTGCTAAGCAGAGGAAAACTTGTTCTTTTCTTTTTAACCCATGCCTTGCCTGTTACTTTTCTTGGAGTGAATGAACGCATCTTTATTTTTAAATTTCTGCCTCATGCAAACAAAATATGCTGGAATTTAATTTGAAATTAAAGAGGTCTAGGAAATAAGAAGTCACCAAATTCTCAAAAATACATTTATTAGAGTAACATGTAATTTTTAAAAGTAGTTTTAAACAAAATGTAGTTTTAGGCAAATCAAGATAATTTCATTTATGGCACATAAAATTCCATAATCTTGTGCATAACACTTTACAATGAGAACTTTTGTTAACCAGGACACATTATTTTCTATGTTCATTCTTTTGACACACAGATTTATGTTTCCCTCCTAGACTTCCTTGCAAAAATGCCTATTTCGGATTCCTCAGAGTACAGATAAAAAGGAATGATTGATCAGCATGTGGTGAATCTGAAGATTCAAAGAGGTGCCATGGCTCAAAAGTAGACATTTTGGTAAATGTGAAGAAGTAAGATTCAATGAAGATGGTAAGAAATGAAAGGTGTTACCAAAAGTGGGTGTGTAGCTATGTTTGTCACATGAAGTAGGCTTTAGGTCAAAAAAGCACAAAAATAGAAAATAAAGGTCATTATAAAATGATAGAGATCAATTCAGCAAGAAGGTAGAACAGTTGTCAATGTAAACACACCTGACACAGGAGCCCCAATTATTAAAGTAAGAGTTATTCGAGCAACAGACAGAGACAGACAATAGTAGCTGGGGACTCCAACACTCACTTTCAGCAACAGACACACCCTCTGGGCAGAAAAGCAACAAAGACTAGACTTACACTCCAATAGAAGTCAAAGGGACCTGACAGGTAATTACAGCACATTTCACCCAGCAACTGCAGAACCTGCGTTCCTCTCATCAGCTCACAAAACATTCTCCAGGATAGGCCACATTTTAGGCCACAGAACAAATCTCAAAAAAAGCATTTAAAAAATGAGAATCATAGTATCTTCTCAGAGTAAAATGGCATAAAACTAAAAGCCAATAACAAGAGAAACATTGGAAACTCTCCAGGTACATGGTATATAAATAATGGTAATAGTGAAAAAATCAAAAAGGAAAGTAACAAAAACATATCTTGGAAAAAAAAGGGAAACAAAAGAGAAAAAATACATATAGTAGGTGTTTTTGAAGTAAAAAAAAAGCAGAACAATAAAAAAGTTCAAAGATACAATAAAATAAACATTTTCTGAACTAAAAATTGATTTGAATATGTTTTCTTTCATTGGTAAGAAAATGACTGGCAGAGAAAGGTGATGTCCCTGAATTTTTTTTCTTTTTTTTTTTTTTTGAGAGGGCATCTTACGCTGCCACCCAAGCAATTCTACCTCAGCCTCCTGAGTAGCTGGGATTACAGTCAAGCACCACCATGCCCACCTAACTTTCTGTATTTTTAGTAGCAATGGGGTTTCACCATGTTGGCCAGGCTGGTCTCAAACTCCTGACCTCAGGTGATCCACCTACCTCGGACTCCCAAAGTGCTGGGATTACAGGCATGAGCCACCATGCCCAGCTGATGAGACAGGCTTTTAAAGCCACAGAAGAAGAAGCAGGAATATCTGTAACCGATGGCCAAACAGTATTAAACTCCTGGGTTGTTTTGGGAGGAGTCACTACAACTACAGCCCAACTACCTTTATTATGCCAGGTAACACAGTGCTGGGGGGACATACTGGAGTTGACAAGATCCTCTGGGGGCACAAGTCGCAATGGCTGTGCACCAGTGGCTGGATATTTCTGAAAAATGAAATAAACTAGTGGTCATCCAAGAAGATGTAGAATTAATGTACCGAAAAGCATTGATGAACATGATCCAGCTCAACAGGAAAGCTGCAGGAATCATGTACATGTTCAATGCCCATGCAACCACTGACATTACTGGCTTCGGGGTTTGGGAACAGGTACTGAATGTGGCCAAGCAGCAGAAGTACTCTCTTTTTAAAAGTGCTTTCACGGGCAGGCACGGTGGGTCATGCCTGTAATCCCAGCACTATGGGAGGCTGAGGCAGGCAGATCACCTGAGGTTGTGAGTTCGAGACCAGCCTGACCAACATGGAGAAACTCCGTCTCTACTAAAAATACAGAAAATTAGCCAGGCATGGTGGCACATGCCTGTAATCCCAGCTACTCAGGAGGCTGAGGTAGGAGAACTGCTTGAACCCGGGCGGCAGAGGTTGCTGTGAGCTGAGATTGCGCCATTGCATTCCAGCCTGGGCAACAAGAGCGAAACTCAGTCTCACATAAAATAAAAAAGTGTTTTCACATATGACAGACATTACCAATAGTGTCAAATAGCAGTTGGTGTCTTTTCATTTTATGTATGTTTATCATATAAGTCTGATCTTTTTTTAGTGTCTTGAATGGTTTTCTGGAAAGACAGCATTGGTAAATGGCACAGGATGGTATCCCAGTTGTAAGAGGGTTGCATAATTCCTTTGTCTTTGACTTGACAAGCCTAGTCTTGGACCAGGTGCGTTGGCTCACGCCTGTAATCCCAGCACTTTGGGAGGCCCAGGAAGGTGGATCACGAGGTCAAGAGATCAAGACCATCCTGGCCAACATGGTGAAACCCCGTCTCTACTAAAAATTCAAAAAAATTAACCGGGCGTGGTGGTGGGTGCCTGTAGTCCCAGCGACTTGGGAGGTTGGGGCCGGAAAATCACTTGAACCTGGGGGACAGAGGTTGTGGTGAGCCGAGGTTGCGCTACTGCACTCCAGCCTTGCGAGAGAATGAGACTCTGTCTCAAAAAATAAAAAAATAAAAAAATAGAAAAGCCTAGTCTAGTCACTCAAGAGCATCTCACACCCAGGACAGTTTCCAGTACTGCATTCTGTTCATCACAGTTAAGTGCTTCACTGCATAAAACACACTTTGAAGACAAAAAGAAATCTTATTTTTTGTAGCCTTCTTGATATTTACAGTAATACTATTAACTGTTTATTAACAGCAAAAATGAGATATTTGCAATGTGATGTAATTAGGTTTTTATTTTATTTTATTTTATTTTTTTTAGACTGAGTTTTGCTCTTGTTGCTCAGGCCAGAGTGCAGTGGCACAGTCTCAGCTCACTGCCACCTCTGCCTTCCAGGTTCAAGCGATTCTCCTGCCTCAGCCTCCCTGAGGAGCTGGGACTACAGGTGCCCGCCACCATGCCTGGCTCACTTGTAAAGGCAGGTTTTCACCATGTTCAGCAGGCTGGTCTCCAACCCCTGACCTCAGTCGATCTGCCCATCTTGGTCTCCAAATATGCTGAAATTATAGGCATAAGCCACCACGCCCAGCCAAAATTAGATGATTTTTAATGTAACAAGGAATTGCCTTCCAAAAGGAAGTTCATGTATTACGCTCATTTGTAATATATAATTAACTGCACAAATAATTTTTAAAGATAGTCAATAACAAAGATTGTTCTGTATATGGTAGTGTTTAATACCTTTTTTTTTTCCCCCGAGACAGAGTCTCCCCTCGCCCAGGCTGGAGTGCAAGAGCGTGATCTCGGCTCACTGCAAGTTCCTCCTCCCGGGTTCGAGCAATTCTTCTGCCTCAGCCTCCTGGGTAGCTGGGACTACAGGCGCGTGTCACCACACCCAGCTAATTTATTTATTTATTTATTTATTTATTTATTTATTTATTTTTGAGATGGAGTTTCGCTTTGTAGCCCAGGCTGGAGTGCAGTGGCACAATCTCGGCTCACTGTAAACTCCGCCTTCCAGGTTCACGCCATTCTCCTGCCTCAGCCTCCGAGTAGCTGGGACTATAGGCGAGCACCACCACACCCGGCTAATTTTTTGTATTTTTAGTAGAGACGGGGTTTCACCATGTTAGCCAGGATGGTCTCGATCTCCTGACCTCGTGATCCGCCTGCCTCAGCCTCCCAAAGTGCTGGGATTACAGGCGTGAGCCACCGTGCCCGGCCTAATTTTTTATTTATTTATTTATTTTTTTGAGACGGAGTCTCGCTCTGTCACCCAGGCTGGAGTGCAGTGGCCGGATCTCAGCTCACAGCAAGCTCCGCCTCCCGGGTTCCCGCCATTCTCCTGCCTCAGCCTCCCGAGTAGCTGGGACTATAGGCGCCCGCCACCTCGCCCGGCTAGTTTTTTGTATTTTTTAGTAGAGACGGGGTTTCACTGTGTTAGCCAGGATGGTCTCGATCTCCTGACCTCGTGATTCGCCCGTCTCGGCTTCCCAAAGTGCTGGGATTACAGGCTTGAGCCACCGCGCCCAGCCAATTTTTTATTTTTAATAGAGATGGAGTTTCACCATGTCGGCCAGGCTGGTCTTGAACTCCTGACCTCAGATGATACTCCTCTCTTGGCCTCCCAAAGTGCTGAAATTACAGGCATGAGCCACTGTGCCCAGCCAATACATTTTTAAAAATATTGTATATTGATTTCAGGCCTTTTATTTTCTTAAAGCAGCAACTATTTAGCCTAATTCTTAGCAGTGTTTTGTTCTCTGGGCCAGTAGTATTTTATACATGCTTTGTGTGATCCGCGTTCAAAATCTGCATTGCCAATGTTGCAGTTCAAATGTAAGCTTGTTATTCAAATAAATATTTAATTTTTAAACTTGCTCCTGTATGGCTGGGTGCAATGGCTCATGCCTGTAATCCCAGCATTTTGGGAGGCTGAGGCAGGTGTATCACCTGAGGTCAGGAGTTCGAGACCAGCCTGGCCAACATGGTGAAACCTCGTCTCTACTAAAATAAAAAATTAGTCGGGCATGCTGGTGGGCTCCTGTAATCCCAGCTACTCGGGAGGCTGAGGCAGAAGAATCGCTTTAACCCAGGTGGCAGAGGTTGCAGTGAGCTGAGATCGAGCCACTGCACTCTAGCCTGGACAACAGAGTGAGACTCCATCTCAAAAAAAAAAAAAAATTGCTGCTGTATTACCAGATGCCCCTTTTAGTATTATTTTAGAAGCATTGGGAGGGTTTTGGCTAAAGTGTAATTTACTGGAAAACACTAGATTTTAGCTTTATAAAACTTTTACATCTTTCATGGGACCTGTATTTTCTTGAATTAAATTTTACAGTTCTAGGCTGGGTACAGCCTGTAATCCCAGCACTTTGGGAGGCCCAGGCGGGTGGATCATGTGAAGTCAGGAGTTTAAGACCAGCCTGGCCAACATGCTGAAACCCCCGTCTCTACAAAAAATACAAAAATTAGCCGGGTGGTAGTGGCATGTGCTTGTAATCCCAGCTACTTGGGAGACTGAGGCAGGAGAATCGCTTGAGTCTGGGAGTTGGAAGTTGCAGTGAGCCAAGATCTTGCCACTGCACTCCAGTATGGGTGACAGAGTGAGACTCTTTCAAAACAAAACAACAACAACAAATCTGTAGTTCTAGAATAGGTGATCTAAAAAGGTGTTATCTGTGTTACTTAAAAACAGAGGCTTCCATATATATATGTATATATATTTCTTTGTTTTTTGTTTTTGAGATGGAGTTTTGCTCTGTCACCCAGGCTGGAGTAGAGTGGCATGATCTCGGCTGACTGCAACCTCTGCCTCCTGGGTTCCAGCAATTCTCCCCTTTCAGCCTCCCAAGTAGGTGGGACTACAGGCGTGCACCACCAGATCCCTAATTTTTGTATTTTATAGTAGAGACGGAGTTTCACCATATTGGCCAGGCTGCTCTCCAACTCCTAAGATTGTAATCCACCCACCTAGGCCTCCCAAGGTGCTGGGATTACAGAAGTGAGCCACTGTGCCCTGCCAGCTTCCTTGTATTTTAGCCCACTCAACAATGAGAAGGAATCCTTCTCATTAAGCAGAAGGGCACTGGATCCTTGGGTGCCTGACTTCCTAAGAGAAGCAGTAGCACACCCTGAAAGTTTCTGACACTTCCTGCTCACAGGCACCAAAGCCACGTGTGTAAACCTATCCACTTCTTAACAAAGGAACCCTCCCCTGGGAATATGAAGCTCCCTAGAAGAGGCTTCTTGGACGTGACCACCTCCAGGAACCAGCAGGCAACTTTATGCATGTGTGACCAGACCTCCAGCGTACAGAAGAGCCTGCTACAAAACTGAAATTGATCAGACATTTTATAGGAATTAATAGAGATGTTGGGCCTCAAAAGCTTTAAATCTGTGATCTACAAAATAAAATGTGTTGGAAACCTCTGGATAAAATTTTTTTTTCTTCTACTATATTTGGAATATTTTTCTTCTATCGTTAAGTACACATATGTATTGTATAAAATGTCCAGGAAAATGTCATACAATAATGAACAATGAACTATACACATTTATTTATTTGAGATGAAGTTACACATTTATTTATATTTATTTATTTATTTGAGGCAAAGTTTCACTCTTGTTGCCCAGGCCAGAGAGCAGTGGCATGATCTCAGCTCACTGCAACCTCTGCCTCCTGGGTTCAAGTGACTCTCCTGCCTCAGCCTCCCACATAGCTGGGATTACAGGTGCCAGCCACCACACCTGGCTAACTTTTTGTATTTTTAGTAAAGACAGGGTTTCACCATGTTGGCCAGGCAAACTCCTGACCTCAGGTGATCCACCTGCCTCGGCCTCCCAAAGTGCTGAAATTACAGGCGTGAGCCACTGCTCCCGGCCAGGATATACATAAAGTTGTTACCAAACTTCAAAGATCAAAGAAAGATTCCTAAGGAGGGGACATCTGAGAAAAGAAAAAGTTCTGTTCAAATATATATTTTTCTCAGAGTTTTCCATAGCAATGTTTAATGCTAGAAAAAATGGAATAATACGACAATGTGTGTGTATACTGTATATATAACTAAAGACATATAAAATGGTCTGGAATTATAATGCACAAAGCCAATAGCATTAGTTACTTCTGAAAAATGTACTGGAATGGAAAAGAAGACATCGGTGTTGTGTAAAATTTTCATTTTTTAAACAGAATATGAAATATATTAATAATAACCACCCAACAATAATAACAATGCTGAAGCAACCTCTACCAAGTTATCAGGACAAGACCATGTGATCCAGACAGGTAGTTCAAGTTGTTTTCTAAGCAGAAGGAAGCAAACATCATTTTCAAATATACAAGGACAGACCCATCTCATGAAATAATTTTGATAAGCAAGAAATGCCTGGAGAAGCCATGACTTTAACAAAATTGATAGTAAGCAACCAATCCATTATAAAACTGTTAGATGATTATAAAATTACAATCTATAGCCATTCTATACAATCTATAGAATGGTAATTCTATAACCATTACATGCTGTAATTCCTCAAGGAAGAATATGGTTGGTGAGTTCTTATATATGTAACATTGATAAATGTGAATGATATCTTAGAATTTATGCCAAAAGAAGAAATGTGTCTTTGATGGTGTTATCAGATTAGATTCTCCCAGAAAGGTTGAAGAATCTTTCAGAAAGATTCCAACATTAAACAAACCAAAGAATAAGGTAATAGAAAGCCATTGTAGGTTCCCAGATGGCAGATGATATTACTCTTACGAAGCATTTCTTTTTCCCATCCCCCACCTGCATGTACTACCCCATTTCATTAATGTTGGACTTGACCATGTGACTTTCTTTGCTCAACGTAGCATTAGCAGGCTTGGTTCTGCCATTACTGTGACAAGAATAACAGAAAGCTGACCGTTCCTCTTCTTTAGTTCCAAAAGTAAAAATAAAATGAGTGTGATCTCATTGTTCAATTCCCACCTATGAGTGAGAACATGCGGTGTTTGGTTTTCTGTTCTTGCGATGCAGGAAGGGGAACATCACACACTGGGGCCTGTTGGGGGGTGGGGGGACGGGGGAGGGATCGCATTAGGAGATATACCTAATGTAAATGATGAGTTAATGGGTGCAGCACACCAACATGGAACATGTATGCATATGTAACAAACCTGCACGTTGTGCGCAGGAACCCTAGAACATAAAGTATAATTTAAAAAATAAATAAATAGATAAAATGAGTGTTAAGAGACACAATAGAAACCACAGACTAGGAGAAAATATTTGCAAAACACATGTCTGATAAAGGGGTTATATCTAAACTAGATAGAAAATTCTTAACAATTAAAAAAATTTACAAGTGAGAAAAAGATCTGAATAGACATCTGAACAAAGAAAATGCACAAGGGACAAATCAGCAAATAAAAAGATTCTCAGCAGAGTGCAGTGGCTCATGCCTGTAATCCCAGAACTGTGGGAGGCCAAGGCGGGCAGATCACCTGAGGTCAGGAGTTTCAAAGCAGCCTGGCCAACATGGTGAAACCCTGTCTCTACTAAAAATATAAAAATTAGCTGGGAGTGGTGGCATGCACCTGTAATTATAGCTACTTGGGAGGCTGAGGCAGGAGAACTGGTTGAGCCCAGGAGGCGGAGGTTGCAGTGAGCAGTGATCACGCCATTGCACTCCAGCCTGGGCAACAGAGTGAGACTCCATCTCAAAAGAAAAAAAAAAAAGCAATTTTACAGTAAGTACTAAATCTCATTTCTGAGGGTCCCCCCCACCCCGCCCAGTTAGGTGATCCATTTGGTATGGTTGGGAGATGTGACACTCAAGGCTGGTACATCAAAACCACTTCTGTGGGGTTTGCTAAAACCACGTGGTTGCTGATTGAGAAATGTACATCACTGAGAAGAATGGACGGACTGCGTGTTCTCTATGCAGTTATCAGTACCCCTCACTCTAAGCTGGTTTTTGAAAATACGAAGTGGCTGTGAGTTTGGGGTGATAATACTACCCCTCCCCCAGCAGCTCCTGTGTTGTGCACGTCTCAGGTGGTCTTTGTAGCCAGTGAAGAGAGAATCAGGATTGGAATATACGTTAAACAGAGGCTGAATCAGGACATGTGCCAAGCTGAAAGACTTCTCCAGTTCTGTACAACTGAGCCTCAACAGTGTCAGTTATGACAAAATTGTTCTCCAAACATTAATTTGTGGTCTGCTCCCACACACTACAAATCATGGACTATGTGTCCATCTTTGACACTTACTGTGTTCCACCAAGAGGGACACCTCCCAAAGCCAGAAAATGTTGATTAAACAAAATCAATGAAATGTCTGAGCACAGTCCAAGTGGCAGAGGTTTACTTCTTGAAGAAACGACTTCAACTTTCAACACCACCTGACACTGAAATCTGAAGTCCAATGGCCTCACAAATATTTTCCAGATCCTAACAAAGAAAATAATCTGAGTTGAAGATACTGTATTCAATTATTTTGGCAACTATTTCTTAGATGTTTTCTTTTTTTTTTTTTTTGAGATGGGGTCTCACTCTGTCACCCAGGCTGGTGTGCAGTGGCGATCTCCACTCACTGCAAGCTCCACCTCCCAGGTTCACTCCATTCTCCTGCCTCAGCCTTCCGAATAGCTGGGACTTCAGGCACCCACCACCACGCCTGGCTAAGTTTTTTTTTGTGTAGTTTTAGTAGAGACGGGGTTTCACTGTGTTAGCCAGGATGGTCTCGATCTCCTCACCTCGTGATTGGCCCACCTCAGCTTCCCAAAGTGTTGGGATTGCAGGCATGAGCCACTGTGCCCAGCCATCTTACATGTTTTCTTTGTCTGAAAGACTGAGCTAGGTGCTGAGGAGATGATGTTATTCCCATCCTTAGAGCTTGTGCTCCAGAGAAGAATATAGGTAAGGAGAGGGACATCACATTGCCATCTGCACAAGGGGTGTGGGAAGCCATGGAGCTATGGGACTGCTATTTATGAGTAACCTGTAGAGTGGAGGAAAGCTTCCCAGAAGAAGCCAGCCCAGGGGAGCTGTGGGCAACCAATCCAAGCACAAGCATCCACACTGATGTGGGCCAGACACTTCTTCCGTGAGGTCCTAAGAGCAGACTCAGCACACAGTCTGTATGTAGCGAGGCAGTGGACAAGCCATGTGCAACTCAGAGGAGCTGTTTTTATTTTTTTTTTTTTTTGAGAAGGAGTTTCGCTCTTGTTGCCCAGGCTGGAGTGTAATGGTGCCATCTCAGCTCACCACAACCTCCGCCTCCTGGGTTCAAGTGTTTCTCCTGCCTCAGCCTCCCGAGTAGCTGGGATTACAGGCACGCGCCACCACGCCCGGCTAATTTTGTACTGAAAAGTAGAGACAGGGTTTCTCCATGTCGGCCAGGATGGTCTCTATCTCCTGACCTCATGATCTGCCCACCTTGGCCTCCCAAAATGCTGAGATTACAGACGTGAGACACTTTGCCTGGCCAAGACTGAAATATTAATGAAAGGAACGCAGTTGGGAAACTTACCTGTGTTTTATTCAAAGCCCGTCCTCTCCTTTCTGTTCATGAATGGCAGGCATCCTGTGGTGACTAAAGAAGGGCCTACCAGCTAAGAGCCTCCATCGGCCCAAGGAGCAGCTTCCGCCGGAGCTCCGACAGGTTCCTTGGAAAACGTGACGGATGCCAGGCCATGGTGCCCTGTTCAGAAATACAAGACTCAGATTTAGTAAAGTCAGTAGTATAATGTGAAATTTGTTTAAAAAATCCTTAACCAAAACATTTCATTTCATAAGACCGATGTATTCTATCAACAGTTTTATACTGTTATGTTCATACTTACAGCATTAAGAATCAGCGCGATTGGCTGGTGACGTGCATCTGGTTCATCAATTTTAGTGACAAAGCTTCCCAGCATCTACAACTCTAGTCACCAAAATCAAGAATGTCTTTCTCTTTTTACCTAATTACAAAGAAGGGACTGATTTATGAAAAGCAATATATTAATAAATAGCACAACTTACGTTCACATCATTGCCACTTGTAGCCACAAATTAAGAGTCAGGATTAAGGAAAACTTACCTAAGTTTTCCCAGGCTATTTTAAAATTGCTCTTTTTCTACAAAAATAAATGTTAAATTATTCTTTTGAGGTAGTCTGAATTAAGTCGCTGCTAATTGGAAAAGACTATTAGATCTTAAGATGAACTGACAATTTCATAAAATAAATAGACTTCCTTTCTACTATTAGAAAGTTCTAATAATGAGTTCTATCAATTCCCCTTTAAAATATTATTAGTATCTTGGCATTTTTCAGACTTAATCCGAAAATGTTTTAAATATCAAAATAGACATATCCAAAGTTTACAACAAGGGTGTACAATCACTGATGGGCACACTTCCTCAAACATGGGGGCCCAACCCAACCCAGAACCATCATACCCTCAGCGTGTGGAAATGTTAAACTGTACAGGATCCACAGCTGGATACAAAAATCTGTAGGTGTCCCTGACATAAAATGCCATAGTACTTGCCTTCAGCCTGGACACATCCTCCAATATCCTTCAAATAATCTCTAGATTACTCACAATACCTAATACAATGGAGATGCTAAATAAATAGTTGTTATACTTTATTGCATAAAGAATAATGACAAGAAAAAAAGTTTGTACATGTTCAGTACAGATGCAACCATCCTTTTTTTTCTGGAATATTTTTGATCTGAGGTTGGTAGAAAGTGAGGATGCAGGACCCACAGATAAAGGGGGCTGACTGTATTTAACACACACACACATTTTCTTTTGCCTGAGTAAAAAACAAAATTGTACCTGTAACACAGCTAAAGGATGTCAACAAAACTGTTCTTCCCATTCAACCTCAAATTGATAGAGATGACCTTCAAAGTCCACATAATACCTTTTTTTTTTTTTTTTTGAGACGGGAATCTTGCTGTGTTGCCCAGCCTGGAGTGCAGTGGCACGATCTCGGCTCACTGCAAGGTCTGCCTCCCGGGTTCACGCCATTCTCCTGCCTCAGCCTCCCAAGTAGCTGGGACTACAGGTGCCCGCCACCACTCCCAGCTAATGTTTTTTTTTTTTTTTTGGTATTTTTAGTAGAGACTGGGCCTTCACTGTGTTAGCCAGGATGGTCTCAATCTCCTGACCTTGTGATCCTCCTGCCTTGGCCTCCCAAAGTGCTGGGATTACAGGCATGAGCCACTATGCACGGCCCACGTAGAACCTTTTATTTCCTTACTGCTCACTACCTTTTAATCATCAGAACTAACAGTCAAATAAGTTGCCCTTACTAATAAATCCAAATTAAAACAACACAGAAATGACACTTTATTTCTTCAATAATTAAATATCTACTTTGCACTACATACTGTTTGACCATCAGTGACATATTAGTAAGCAAAAAACAAAAACTCCTGCCTCCTAAAACTTACAGTATAACAGCACTTTATTTTACAAAATAAACACATCCTTGAAAATCGGTATGAAGATGAGGGATGCTCCTACCGACTTGCATGAAAGTTTCAGGAAGGCTCGTGTTCAAGCAGCTGCTAACGCGGAGGCGACTTCCACTTGTCTTTCTCACAAACTATCACAAGACACACCTACAATTTCAACTCAGGAAATACACTCAGCTTTTTCTTAGTCTTCACTTAAGAATGTCTTCCTTGATCCAGTAATGTGAATGCAAATAAAACTTTGTAACAACACCAAAATAAAAATTCTGAATAATAGGTCATTTTTCCACAATTCAGTGTCTTCTTATTCATTAGTGTAATATATTAGGTCGTTGCTCTTCAACTTCTGTTGTACTCTCAAAAGTCCTGCACAATCCAGAAAGATCCACCTCTCCTAAGTATTTATTTTTATTTTTAAAAAATTCACTACACTGAACAAGATAACATTTCACTTTCAAAGCTAAGTTCAAAAAAAAAAATGAACGGTGACTTCTTACATCTATTATATCAAAGTCAGACTCTTAGCGAAATAGTTTTAATAAACACTCCCTCCAATAACCCTAATTTCCTCCACAGAATTTATCAACAATTCCTTTGGCTCCACAGAATAAATCTTGAATTCTTGCCGAGATCGCGCCTTTACACTCCAGCTTGGGGGACAGAGCAAGACTCCATCACAAAAAAAAAAAAAAAAAAAAGTAAAAGTAAATCCTGGAGTAAAAAGGGAATCTAACTTCCTGAGTTACCAATTTTTAAGTTTAAAATATCCAGTTTATAACAAAAACAAATCACAAGGCACACAAAGAAACTGGAAAGTATGGCCCATTAAAAGGAACTAAGTGAATATAAAATACAACTGAGGATACTCAGATATCAGGCATATTTATTAGACAAAAACTTAACCATAACTCTTAAAGATGCCCAAAGAGCTAAAGAAAGACATGGGCACTACAGGAAAATGACTTGTGAGCAAAATAAGAACCTCAATAAAGAGATAATTATTAAAAGCAATCAAAAAGAAATTCTGCAACTAAAAATTAAAATACCTGAAATAAAAGAATTTTACTAGAAGGGGCTGGGCACAGTGGCTCACGCCTATAATCCCAGCACTTTGGGAGGCTGAGGCGGGCAGATCAAGAGGTCTGGAGATTGACACCAGCCTGGGCAACATGATAAAACTCCATCTCTACTAAAAATACAAAAGTTAGCCGGGAGAGGTGGCCGGCACCTATAGTCCCAGCTACTTGGGTGGCTGAGGCAGGAGAACGTGTGAACCCGGGGGGTGGAGGTTGCATTGAGCTGAGATTGCACTACTGCACTCCAGCCTGGGTGACAGAGAGAGACTCCGTCTCAAAAAAAAAAAAAAAAAAAAAAATTATTAGAAGGGATTAAAAACAGATTTGACTAAGCAGAGGAAAGAATTAGCAAATCTGAACACAAAACAATTGAAATAATCCTGTGTCAGAAACAGAAAGAAAATGGTTGCAGGAATATCAACTGAGCTTAAGGAACCTGTGGGACAGCATCAAGTGGACCAACAACAGTTTGTAAGAATCACAGAACAGACAGAGGGAATAAAAGAACATCTGAAGAAATAATGACAATCTAAGAAACTTCCCAAATTTGATTTAAAACATTGTAAATATCCAAGGCTTGGCATGGTGGCTCCCACCTGTAACCTCAGTGCTTTGGGAGGCCAATGTGGAAGGGTTGTTACAGGCCAGGAATTCAAGGTCAGCCTGGGAAACATAGTGAGACCCTGTCTTTATGAAAAAATCATAATTAAAATGAAAAGCTGGTATGGTGGTGCACAGGTACAATCTCAGCGACTCAGGAGGACCACGTGAAAGGATTGCTTGAGCCCTTTCAGCCTGGGTGACTGAGTGAGACCCTGTCTTTTTTTTTTTTTTTTTTTTGAGACAAAGTTTTGTTCTTGTTGCAAGGGTGCAATCTCAGCTCACTGCAACTTCTGCCTCCTGGGTTCAAGCGATTCTGTTGCCTCAGCCTCCCGAGTAGCTGGGATTATAGGCATGCACTGCCATGCCCAGCTAATTTTGTATTTTTAGTAGAGACAGGGTTTCTCCATGTTGGTTAGACTGGTCTCAACCTGCCCAACCTCAGGTGATCCACCGGCCTTGGCTGGTCTCCCAAAGTGCTGGGATTACAGGCGTGAGCCACTGCACCTGGCCATGAGTCCCTGTCTCTATAAAAACTTACTTTCACAGAAACCAAGAAGCTCAACAAACTCAAAATAGGATAAATTTAAAGTATATCAATCAAGACACATTATAATTAAGGTATCAAAAGACAAAGAACCTTGAATGAAACAAGGGAGAAGCTACTTCTTACATACAAAGGATCCTCAGTCAGATTATTACTAGATTCCTTACCAGAAACCTGGGAGGCCAGAAGGCAGTAGGGTTGATTAATTCAAAGTACTGAGTGGGGAAATCCTTTCAACTAAGAATCTTAGATCTGACTGTTAGGGTTGAAAGGTGTCCACCAAAGTTCATGTCAAAACAAACAATCAAAAACTCATTATGAGATTTATGCATACAGCTTTCTTTCTTTCTTTCTCTCTCTCTCTCTCTCTCTCTCTCTCTCTCTCTCTCTCTGTCTTTCTTTCGCTCATTAGCTATCATTAGTGTTAGCCTATTTTATGTGTGGTCCACGACAATTCTTCCAATGTGGTCCAAAGAAGCCAAAACATTGAACAGCCCTGATAAATGTACTTAACATTACTGAACTGTACACTTAAAAATGATTAGATGGTAAAGTTTATGTTACATATATTTTACAATTTAAAGTTACAAATATATTTAATATGTGCAAAACAGAGATGTACAGAATAAAGCAAAAAAGTAAGAATTCTTTTAGTAAATACTGGAAAAGTGGGTCTAAGTGAGAAAAAAGTAACCCATATGCAAAACTCACGTCATAGTTAATAAAACTGTAACAGTATTAGGAGAAAATGCTGGATGGTGGGGAAACCATGGATGGTCCTGACTGCTGAAGAAATGGAGCAGACGACAATGACAGATTCTAATAGGTGAAGAATACTTATGTAACAATAGGTAATAAGATACACATAAAAGAAAAAAAAACACAATGGGAGAATTGCGAAGGAGGCAAAACTCTTAAAATCCAACTCTACAAATAATTTACACAAATATAAAGCTGATACCTAAAATTCCCTTGATAATTTCATTTTTGTGATTTTTCCTTTTTAGGTAAGGAGCACTTTGAACACCTGACAGCACCATGCACCTGAAACTCCCCCCAGCTGACATCAGTTGGAGGACAAACCCTCACTTTTTCTTTCTCTTTTCTTTCCTTTTTCCTTCCTTCCTTCCTTCCTCTTTCCTTCTCTTTCTTTCCTTTTCTTTCTTTCTCTTTTCTCTCTCCTTCCTTCTTTCCTTCCTTCCTCTGTTCCTTCCGATGAAGTTTCGCTCTCATTGCTCTTCTCTTCTCTCCCTTCCCCTCCCCTCCCCTCCCTTCTGTCTCCCTCCCTCCTTCTTCTTCTTTCCTTTCTTTCTTTCTTTTTCTTCTTTCTTTTTTTCTTTCTTTTCTTTCTTCCTTTCCTTCTTTTTCTTTCTCTCTCTCTCCTTCCTTCCTTCCTTTGTTCCTTCAGATTTCATTTCACTCTCATTGCTCTTCTCTTCTCTTTGAAGTTTCACTCTCATTGCTCTTCACTTCTCTTCTCTCTCCCTTCTCTTCTGTCTCTTCTCTTCTCTTCTCTTCTCTCCTTTCCCTTCCCCCTCCCCTTCCTCCCTGTCCCCTCCCCTCCCTCCCCTTCCCTCCCTCTCTTTCTTTCTTTCTGACAGAGTCTTGCTCTGTCCCCCAGGCTGGAGTCCAGTGGTGCGATCTTGGCTGACCGCAATCTCTGCCTCCCGGGTTCAAGCAATTCTCCTGTCTCAGCTTCCAAGTAGCTGGGATTACAGGTACATGCCACCAGGTCCTGCTAATTGTTGTATTTTTTTTTTTAGTAGAGACAGGGTTTTACCATGTTGGCCAGGCTGGTCTCGAACTCCTGACCTTGTGATCCATCTACCTCAGTCTCCCAAAGTGCTGAGATTACAGGTGTGAGCTAATGCACCCGGCCATCTCTATTTCTTATACACAATAATACTATAACAAGAAAGATATAAATTCGCTTAATATGTAGCCTCTGTTTCTGAGTTCTGTAGATGTCACTCAATAAGCTAAGAAAGCTACTGATCTCATCAAATCAAGGACACAATACTGTTTCTTCAGGTAGCACAAATTGCATGGCCTCAAAATATGGGAAAGATAATATTTTATGAAAGGGTATACTTTAAGGCTGACCTACATATAGGAATTTTTTTCCCAATCCAAGCAATAAAGCTTTGATACAGATGTTCATTCCACATCCTGTCCTGATCCTCAGCTGCCAGAGGCCACTCTGCACTTGCCTTCACACTACGCCTTCCTTCATGGCTTCAGGCTAAGATTGCTGCTTCTTCCATGGCTTCAGGCTAAGATTGCTGGGAGCCTCCTATAAACACTTTTTTTGTTAGTTTTGTTTATGTTTCAGAGACAAGGTCTCACTGTCATCCAGCCTGGAGTGTAGTGGCATGATCATAGCTTTCTGCAACCTCCAACTCCTAAGCTCAAGTGATCCTCCCAACTCAGCCTCCTGCGCAGCTAATTTAAAATTTTTTTTTTTTTTGTAGCAATGGGGTCTTGCTATTGTTGTTTAGGCTGGTGTCAAACTCCTGGTTTCAAGTAACCCTCATGACTTGGCCTCTAAAATTGCTGAGATTACAGGAGTGAGCCATCATGCCCAGCTCAGATTAAATACTTTTCTTTTTCTTTTCTTTTTTTTTTTTTTTGAGACAGTGTCTTGCTCTGTTGCCAGGCTGGAGTGCAGTGGCGCAATCTCGGCTCACTGTAACCTCTGCTTCCCAGGTTCAAGTGATTCTCCTGCCTCAGCCTCCTGAGTAGCTGGGACTACAGGCACGCACCACCATGCCCAGCTAATTTTTGTATTTTTAGTAGAGATGGGATTTCACCATGTTGGCCAGGATGGTCTTGATCTCTTGACCTTGTGATCCACCCGCCTTGGCCTCCCAAAGTGCTGGGATTACAGGCATGAGCCACCACGCATGGCCCAGGTTAAATACTTCTTTAGAAGATGGACTAGAAATGGGTCATCAGAAATTGGTTTTACTTACATATGAAGAATTCCAATCTTCAAAAAACTTTTAGAACTCAATCAGAACTTGAGAACTTCTTTCAGTAGATGCTGTGATTCAATAACCAGAATTCTGCTTTACTTTATAGTTTACAAGTATTTCTATCATTTTCCTACTAAATTACATGAAGGGAGTTGTCTGCATAAGAGCTGCACCACAGAGCAGCATGCCTGTTTGACAATTCTCAGTTGAAATGTCCTGACCAAGTTTCCCCAGAAATGTGTGAGTACTCAACTGTATTAAAACTAAATATATTGTTTTTAATGACAAATAGTCATTAATTAGTAAAATGATTACTGTACTATAATAGAACAAGTCCTTAACCCAAAATTAAATGGCCACAGATTGACATATGCATAAAGCTTATCAACTATCACATATCATATTTTGACAGAAATCAAGAAGACTAATAGATGGTCTCTTCTTCTTTTTCTTTTGTGAGACAGGGTCTTGCTCTGTCACCCAGGCTGGAGTGCAGTGGCGCAATCACAGTTCACTGGAACCTCCACCTCCTGGGCCCAAATGATTCTCCAACCTCAGCCTCTCAGGTAGCTGGGACCACAGTCGCATACCATCATTCCCGGTGTGTGTGTGTGTGTGTGTGTGTGTGTCTGTACAGAGTCTCCCTATGATGCCTAGGCTGGTCTCAAACTCCTGGGCTCAAGTGATTCTCCCTCTTTGGCATCCCAAAATGCTAAGATTATAGGTATGAGCTAAATCATATGAAAGAAATTATATTTTAAAAGTAAAGTCAAAAGTAGAATTTAAGAACAAAGGAATCCTATTTCTCTACTCACTAGTCCCAGGTAGACAAACAACATGGCCTTTCTCAGCCTCTTCCTGAGTCGTTTCAGAAGAGTGTGAGCCATGAGAAATCATAGCTGTTACTTTCTGGTTGAAACCAGCACTTTAGGCTACTGTTTTCATTTGCCTGTTGAAAGAATAACTTAGCTGTATTAATCACTTAAATTAAAATTAAACATTTTGAAGGGTAAAACATGGGGAAGAGACAACATCTACTTCATTGAAGGAGGCAGGTAATCAATATAAAAGGAATGAGAAAAATCACCATTGGAACCACGGGTGTAATCAATGTTTCCAAGAGGCTTCAGCAATGACGCTGAAACCAGCTCATGAAGGTTGCCGGGGAATAAAACGTTCACAGTGCTTTGATGTCTCATCCCACAGATGACTAAGAACAAAAGGGAAAAGCTACCTTCACAAAGAGATGTCCAGTGGACACCACCCCACCTCAACCAAAATTATTAAACATAGAATCACCAATCGTGGGACAGACTCAAAATCTCCTGGTGTGAGGCAATAAGTACCCAACACTGCCTAATCTGGATTAGGGATTATTCACTGTTTAATCTGGATCCACTCATGAGAACACTGTTTAATCTGTATTCTTGCCAAAATGCTCAATCTATTCTAGCCAGGAGAAGAAAAAAGCAATCAGATATATCTAGATTATGGGTCACTGTACAAAACAAAGAGCCTAGATTTTTCAAAATGTTTCATGTATTGAAAGAACTACTCCAAAGTAAAAGAATAGAGAGACATGACAACCAAAGGCAAGGTTAATCTTTGATTAAACTGTGGATCTAAAACAAAAATAAAGAATATTTTGGAGACAACTTGGTAAATCTGAATATGGGCTGCACATCAAATTGCTGTATTATAGTTAGATGGTACAATTGCAATTATGTAGAAATATGTCATTATTCACAAGAGATAAATGCTGATGTGTTGGGGCAAAACATCATGCTCTCTGCAACTTACTTTCAAATGATTCAGAGAAGAACGTACTTATGGAAACAGAAAGAAAATGCAAAGGTGGCAAATGCTAGCCACTGGTTAATCTGAATGAAGAATATGTAAATGTCCATTGTTTTGCCTTTTAATTTTCTGTAGGCAAGGGAAAGATAGGAAGGAGGGAAAGTGCAGGCATTTTTTATCAATTCATACCTGTAAAAAATCAAGTTAAAAAGAAAACCAAAGGCTTAAAATTCATGTAAACATCCAATGAAAATCAATAGTAATTTTCTGTCAAATTTCTGAAAAGCCATTAAGACTGTAACATACCTGACTAAGATCACTTGTAGGTAACTTGAAGTATTTTTTCTGGAGGTTCCAGTTCTTCTACTTCATATGTTTTATTCCATCATTCCTGGAATTGTCAGTTGTTCAAAATAAACCTCTAAATGATCTTTGTAAGATATTTCATCATCAATATCGTCCTTTAATAAAATTAAGAAAAAATAAAACAGACTCTAAAGTAGTGACTAAACAATAATTTGTAATAAAAAGGGCTAAGACATAAATAAGTCAATAAAATTAAGAAAAAATAAAACATGCTCTAAGGTAGTGACTAAACAATAAACAATTTGTAATAAAAAAGACTAAGACATAAATGAGTCAATAAAATTAAGAAAAAAATAACACAGGCTTTAAAGTAGTGACTAAACAATTTGTAATAGAAAATACCCATCAGACATAAATGAGTCCATAAAGTACACAATGTTTTTTTTTTTTTTTTTGAGATAGAGTCTCATTCTGTTGCCCAGACTGAATGCAGTGGTGTGATCTCAGCTCACTGCAATCTTCACCTCCCAGGCTCAAGCCATCCTCCTACCTCAGCCTCCCGAGTAACTGGGACTACACGTGTGCACCACCTGGCCTGGATAATTTTTTTTTTTTTTTTGTAGAAATGGGGTTGCCCCACGTTGTCCAGACTGGTCTCGAACTCCTGGACTCAAGCGTTCCACCCACCTTGGCATACCAAAGTGCTGGGATTATAGGCATAAGCCACCTCAACTGGCCTGTTTTTATATTTGACATGAGAAAACTATTATAACTTCAGACAATTATAAGTCATTATAAAAAAATTTAACCTCTTTGAGAGGACAGGACAGAAAGATTCTGACATGTTATCAAAACTTAGGGTAGGATAAATGTGCCATCACAAATGAATGGGAAGACAGCAGGCCCTTCAGAAAATGGTGTGGCAAATGGTTACCTCTATCAAAAAAGTACAGATGAGCCTATCCTAAGAGATGTAAAAGGAAGAAAGGGAAGAAGGGAGGAGAGAGAGAGAAAGAGACAGAGGGGGAGGGAGGACACTGCAGAAGGTTTCAATGTTGTAACACCCAGCTCAGCAAGGACAAGACTAGAGCTCTCAGTCATGGTCGAAGCTGGCACTGCCTTTTTATAGGTTAATTTTGCAATTAACATTAAGAGTCTCAAAAACAATCATCACCTTTGACTTAGCCATTTCACCTCCAATAATCTGGCATAATAAAACACTCTAAGATTGGATACATTTAGGTCAATAAATCTTTATCCACCAATTACACAATCCAAAAAAATTTAAAAACTGTTTTGGTAGCAAAAGCTGTCCTCAATAAATGTGATACTATTTATAGTTTCTATTTATACCACTCAGCTGGCCTTCGAAGCCATGTATACTTGTAATTTAAGTAGCTCCAGCCTACTTCTCTGGGCTTATTTACCAATGCAGCCTCCCACAGATGCTGTAAACCTGACATAGAAAGCCCCTGCTGTTCCCCAAACACTGCCCACATGCCTCACAGCAGCACCTTTGCTGATACTGTTTCTGCTTCCTGACACATCCTCCTTTGCCCACATCTAGGCCTGGCACAGGCCCCATCTCTTTTCATAAAGCTTCAGCCATACCTGCCTCAGAGGTAAATTTCTGACCCCTGTGATTCCCAGGCACATTTTGGTGCTGCTGGTGTACATAATACAACCTGAAATGAGGTTCTGCATCTCTTCTTTGTACCTGGCTGAGGTCTCAGAGAGCAGAGGCTAAATATTCCCTGGCTCCCTCAATTTCTAAACACCATGCTATAGATTGAGTGGCACCTCTAGGTGACTACTTTGTACCCTAAACTGAGGGATGAGTGAAACCATATCAGTATTAATAAATAAATAAATTCTTGAATTCCATCACTTAATAGAAGTGGCCATTTGAATGCTGCCAGGTAGGAAGAAAAGAGGAGGACGAAGAAACCCTAAAAGTTGGCATCATAACTGCTGCCACAAAAAAGGAGAAAAAAGCAGAGTGGCAAGGTAAAGACCAGGGAAACGCAGGCCACTGCAGGACAGAAGAAACTTCCAAGCTTGTCAGTAATGTAAGTTTCTCATTTTCCGATAAACTAGTGTGGCATAGGTCACTGTTTAGAGTCTTGTCTTCAAAATGTTTTCCAGCATCAAGGACAACAATCTACAAGAAACAAAATGGTGAGAAAAAGCAGCACACTCACGCCTTTTAAGAGCACAGCATAAGGCTACAAAAAGGACCAAGCATACTTCTCAACCTGCAATGTGCTCAGTGTCTGTAAATCACAAGTTAGGTGATGAAGGACTGGTAGTTTCACATGAATTAATAACTTTCCTTCTTGCCCCCATGTTATTTCCCTTACCTGACCCACCCAATAAAACATCCTTAAAAGGCTCCTCTCAAATTGCTTGCACATGCTTGGAGAAGCTCACAGTACAGTTAGTGTACTAATACACAACTGAACTTGAGCAACACGAGGCTTATGAGACAGCAAAGACAACAGCAAAGCTGGGCCCAGCAGCCATCACCTAAAGAACTCTTTACTCGTTACATTGGAGCAAGTGATTTCTCTGGGACCAGGAACCACAGAACCCTGAAGGACACACAGCTGCTGGCTAAGGGTTCAAGGCCTGGAGTAACATTTCCCTCCCAGTGCTCATTTCTGCTATAAACTGGTTTAGTTCTGCAATGAACAACTAGATTTCTAACTGGTATTAATATTAATAAACTTTTTTTTTTTTAAGACAGGGTCTCGCTCTGTCACCCAGGCTGGAGTGCAGTGGTGCAGTCATGGCTTACTGCAGCCTCAACCTCCTGAGCTCAAACAATCCGCCTGCCTCAGCCTCCCAAGTAGCTGGGACTACAGACGGATGCCACCATGCCCAGCTAATCAAATAATTTTTTTTTTTTGTAGGGATGAGGTCTCACTATGTTGCCCAGGCTGGTCTTAAACTCCTGGGATTAAGCAATCCTCCTGCCTTGGTCTTCCAAACTGCTGAGATCACAGGTGGTAGCCACTGAACCAGGCCATTAACACTTACATATGTAAAATACATCCAGAATATCAACCACTACAAAACATAAAAACAGTCCATCTTGATGTAACTTACCGTACTATGGAAGTGTTTTAAAAATGACGTAAAAGTCATTAAGAAAATGAAAGCACAAAAGAAGTCTATCAAAATTACAAAAACTCAAAACTGAGTGAACAAAACTTCGGAAAGAATGAAAACAATTGGAAAATAACTTCAGGAAAAAAATGTCACAGAGTAACAACACAAGAACAATTTGTGCCCTCTAAAAAACAGAGGTTAAAGTCAGAATTTTTTTTTTTTTTGAGACGAAGTCTCACTCTGTCACCAGGCTGGAGTGCAGTGGCATGATCTCAGCTCACTGCAACCTCTGCTTCCCGGGTTCAAGCGATTCTCCTGCCTCAGCCTCCCAAGTCCCAAGCCTCTGGGACTACAAGAGTGCGTCACCATGCCTAGTTAATTTTTGTATTTTCAGTAGAGACGGGGTTTCACCTTGTTGGCCAGGCTGGCCTCGAAATCCTGACCTCAGGTGATTCACCTGCCTCGGCCTCCCAAAGTGCTGGGATTACAGGGATAAGCCACCATGCCCAGCCAGGAAAATGTTTAAAAACAAATTGAGCAAAGATTATAAAAGTTTTTGGAGTAGCACAGTTCCCAAAATGATCACGATCCATATGAAGTCTGAGCCAGGCTGACATCCCCACATCAGGGCCCTGCCTGGTGTTCGTGGAATCTGCAACACAGACAGAGGTGCAAGGGTCACTGGGGAGGCACAGAAGTGGAGGGAGGAGGGGCTCCCTGGGGTTGTGCAGGTCTCAGAGCTCCTCGGGCCCTGGAAGGTGACCTTGGGCCCCTGAGCTCCCCACAGTCAGGTCTACTCAGATGCCAAGGCAGAGGCCTGTGTGCTGCTCTCTGCTGAGGGGTTATCTGTCCACAGAGAGTGTCTGTAAGTGTCATGGAGGAAGAACTGAACCTGGGCACTCACACAGGCACCTTCAGGGGGCTGGTTCCCCAGAGAGTAAAAGACACAGAAACAGGGGGAAATTGAGGATTCCAGGATCAACAGGCAGAGTCCCATGCCCCTGGGCCCTAAGAGGAGCAGGAGGTCTCATGACACAGGGTGGGGTGGTGACCCTGCCTTGCCACCCAGATCCTCTGTGCCATCCAGACAGAAGAGCTGAACATTGAATACGCATAGCTGCCTGGAGCACGTCATTGGTATTGCCTAGTAAGACCTGGGGTCTTTCTAACATCCCCACTGGACTTGTCTTTGCATTGCAATTTTTAAAATTATGCTTTGGTAAGACATAAATTTCTCACATTCGTGTATTCTAGCATAAAAGGGTTACAGAAGACATACATTTGAAAGTGAAAAACAGTGTATATGCACACACACACACATTCATATGTGTACCTTATTTCAAGATGGGAAAATATTTAAAAAACAGAGGTTCCCTGAATCATGCCCTCAACTCCTCCCAAGTGAGCATGGCCCTGAAATGTCTTCAGGGGTCTGTTTTGTTGGCATTTGGGACAGATACAGAACGACTAATGCCCAAGCCAGTGCTCTCTACATATAGAAGTCTTCAACCTCATCTTGAAAAATGGGGCCATGAGGCCACCCCTGACCCCCAGGGCTCCACAGAAGCTGAAGAACCCCTGGGGCTGGGCCCATTTCAGTGCTTCTTGGATCCTGCCGTGTCCCCTGCTTGATGCCAGGACCTACTGAGTGCCCACTGGCCTCAGTACTGGGCAATACTGGGCCGGGTGGGCTGCTTGCTCGTGTGACAAGGAGCCTGGGGGAACCTCCATCCCTCTCACACCTTTTCCAGGAGGCCTGAACTGGGGGCGATTCATCAACCCTAGTGTCTCCTCAGGATGAACTAGTGATGCTCCCTGTTGGCCTCAAGGGGCTGGGGGAGGCAGAGCTGGGTCCCCTCAAATGAGATGCTGGTGAGCTGAAGTGTCACTGCAGACAAATAACACAGTGCACAGCCCATGGTATCCTGCACATGGTGGCCCAACCAGCACCTCAGTGTCTCCCTCACTAAGGAGGCTGTGGAGGGCTCGGCCCAGCAGGCTCAGGGCTGCTATGGAGTGGGTGTCTGTTTCCTGGAGGATGTTCTCAGGGCATCCTTCACTTACCTTCAGAGGTCTCTAAAATCTATTAAAAATGTCCCAACAGTTCAGGACATTCCACCAGGTATTCTTCCTGGGCTTCCTGGTTTTCTTCGTGGTTTTCCTGATGGGACAACAAGAAAGTGAGCGTAGCCATAAAGAACACGGGCACGTGTCTGCTTCCCTCATCATTCTGCCCGCCGCACACTCACACTTCCTCTTCCACTTTTGTCTTTTCTGTTGCTTCTTCTGCAGGTGCAGAGGAGGGACTTGCTGACATCTGTGAGAAGGAGAACAGTTGTGTATGTCCAGAGACGCCAGTGCAGGAAAAGTCCTATCTGGGCAGGGGGTGCCCAGAGCAGACCCAGATGTCACTGGGAGTCCCTCCGGCACGGTAGGGTCCAGCTCATCTGACCCCAGCCCAGCCCCTCCCTGGACCCTGAAGGGTTGTTCAGCAAGATTCAAAGCTGCAGCCTGGGGGCCAGTAAACAGGGCAATGCCAAGGCAGCGGGCAGGAGGGCTGGGGTGGGGTTTTATCCACACTGAAGACCCGAGGACCTCAACTGTGGGATGAGACCAGGTGCTTCAGAACAATCACAAGAGAGGAAAAGAGGAAAAGGACCAGAGCTAAGAAAGGAGCTCAGGAGTCAGAAAGAGGATAAAAGAGAGAGAGCATATAAGAGGAGATCAGTTACCTGCTGGTGGCTGCCTGTAATGGTGGAGTCTCCCAGTTCTGGGAAGCAAGTATCAGTGTCCAGAGGAGCAGCGGTGATGGGGCGGCCATAAGAAGGAAAGGGGAGAGTTAGAGTCGAGAGAATCCCTCAGACTCCGCTGTCCCGGGGCTGTGGAGCCAACAACCCTAGAGCCTCTGATGTGCCCGTTTCTGGAGCCTTCTCCACAGCCCGTATCATTTCCTCTGTGCTACGAGGGAGGGACTTCTGGCTTCCCACACGCTTTCCCAGCCCTCACATTCCATAACTGAGCCAGGGAGGGGAAGCCGTGTCATTCTGTTCCTCCAAGAGGTGGCCGCCCTCCTCACAACGTTGTGCATGACATGGAATCCCTCCCTCCTCCTCCTGTAGGGCCTGCTTCTGTTCCCTCATGAATCCCGTTTCCTTCCTCCTTGTGGGCCTCCACCCGTCCCACTCTTCTCCAACAGAACGTCGGAAAGAAGGCCAAGGCTGCACTGCCAGCCTCCAGTCAACACACGGATCGCACCCTGGGTCAGCAGCACCTGCCCAGGCCTGGGGTTGTGTTGGGGCCCATGGGAGGCGATCATGACTGATGACCACAGGCCTGGGGTTGTATTGGGGCCTGTGGGAGCTGATGATGAATGATGTCACAGATACAGTGACTGTTCTATGCCTGGAATGACCTTAGAGACTTGGAAAATATTCAGCCTTCAAAAGAATCCCACCAGCTTCTGAATATTTGGAAACAATGGAACAGAATTCAAGGTACAGCCCCTTGTCCCAGTTGCCTTAATCTGCAGGTGAGGCCAGCAGTTGTCAGCACAGAAATGAGGGGGCCTCCCAGGGTTTGCCTGAGCTGTGGGAAGACTAGGTGGGAGGGCACCTGACAGGCCTGACACAGAGAACAAGCTGGGCCTGACTCGAGTGTGGGGAGCAGGATAAGGCTGTTGGGCCAGACAGGAGGGTGTCACAAGACAAGTGGCCCATGTGGTGGCTGCCCAGAGGCTCTGCCCTGGGCCCAGTGGATTCCAGGGACCAGACTACAGGGAGGGCGAGAGCCACTGCCTACAGCAACACAGCAGCCCCTCCACACATATCCCCGAGGATTCCTGCCAGCCACAGAGGGCCTTGAGCCACAGCTGGACTCGGGCCTCTCCAATGAAAGCCAATGTAGGTTTCATTCAGAGCCCATGGATTTGGGATTGGATGGGATTGGGTGAGGAGTGGAGGCCAAAAATGTGCTCAGTCATGTGTTCCGCCCTCAGGACTCCAGGATGCCGGGGCACACGCAGGAATCCCAGAGGAAGGACTCCCTGTGTCATCCAACCCAGGGAGCACCCTTAGAGCAGGAGCAGACGGTGAGGACAGGACAGGAAGGTGCCGTTGCAGGTCCTGAGAGTGTAGAGAAAGAGGGTGGGCTCCTTTCAGCTCCTGGCACACGTATGAAGGACTTTGTCTTCAGGATCACGTAGCACCTGTGAGGGGCTGTGTCCCACCCCACACTCAACATTACACCTGCATACTCATCCTGTCATCTCTATTCACAACAAAACGCTGCCCCATCAAACCCAGGGCTCTGGTGCTTGCTGTGGCAAAGGCAGGAATGATCTGGTCTTTGCAAAATGTAATCTTTAAACACCAGAGCAAGAAATGATGGTGACAAACACAACTCGCACAAAGCGCATGAGGACAAAACTTTTACGACTTTCTCATTAAGATACATAAACCAAATCACACTTCTACACCTACTTCCTTTTATATTTGGTGACTTCATAGATCCCATCCCAGGCTCCAAAACAAGTGTCACCCAATCCCCAAGAACCCTCCTCGCTGGTCAACCCTGGAGTGTTGGTCCCTACCTGACCAGTCTATTTCCTCCTGGATGGATCCAGAGGTGGTGCCCATGAGCCCAAGCACAGAGACACAAACATCAGCACTACCGCTCAATCCACGGTGACCTCCCTGGGCTCTGTGAACTCAGGGGCTGTTAGGAAGGCCCTGGTCACAGTTGTGAGCCTTCAGGTGAGAGAGAGAACCCGAACAATCCCTTTCAACTGTTCACCGACACTGGCTCAGAGCATCTCTTACCTCCAATCTGAGAACCCGAGATTCCAGCCTTGATGCACATGCACTGAGGCAGGTGAGCGCAGTGAACAGAATCTGGGCCAGACTCACAGCAGCTCCTTCCCAGGTGATTCAGGGAGAATGGAGATGCTCTCTTAAGAGCAGACATTTGGCAACTGGGAACTTACAGTATGGCTCTTGTGAGGAGGTTATGAATTTTTCATTTATTTAAACATGAATGGGCACATATGCCACGGAGGACCACACTGGAATGCACAGGTCTAAACCCAAAGGTGAGGGAGATGTGACTCTCCCCCCTGCTGATTCCTGGCAGAGTGGTTTGCTCTGATCTGATCATTCATGGATGGGTACTTCAGGGACACAGGAACAAGCTCCAGGTCCCCTGTGATGTGCAGGGATGCCACAACAAGAATAAAAACGCCTGGTCCAGCAAAGGAGGACTTGTAAACAGAAAGAGAGCATCTTCTGCAGCAGAAAAGCTGAACCAAGGCAGCCAGAGTAGAGATGAGGGGAAACTTCGGTGACTTCAGGAGCCCCCCTGTTCTCCTGTGACCTTGGATCAGAACCCACTCAGGTTTCTAGATTACCATGAGAAACAATAGATTGAAGAAGATGAGCAGGAAGCCTTTTCACACTGGCGCTGGATCTCAGCAAAGGGGTTGGAAGCACTGGAACATTACTGGGGCCCAAGATGGGCTGCCCAGGGCTGAGCTCTGGGATGAGAAGGAACGAGGGAGACATAGTCTTTGCCCTCCTAGTGACCAGCCATGGCCAGGATTCATCCACACATGAGTAAAACAAAACAGAGTTTGAGACTAATAATTCCAAGACTATCTCAGAGAAACAGGCAAAGTGAGAGGGACAGGTGCAAGGACCACCTGGACTCGGGAGCAGCCCCTCTCCCTTTGCTGAGCTCACCTAGCACTGAAACAGGGTCCCTTCTCACCTTCCCTGCAACTAGTGTGGGGCAGCCATCCTGCCTGAAAGCTGACACTCCCCTCAGTCACGCAGGATTCTGGGCCAAATCACACTTGGCTAACAGCAACTACATGAGGACCAGCTGTCATGCCGCGCCCAGAAGCAGGTGAAAAGTAAGAGGTGATCTCTGTCGCAGCCAGAGAGACCAGGCCTGGGAACTGCTCTGTATCTGGCCTGACCCTGAAGTCCATCCCTGCTGATCATGTCCTCTCTGGGCCACACTGGCTATTTCGGGAACTCAGTCCTGTTCTCTGCCTTTCGTTAATTTCTGGTGGTGACACTGCCATCCACATACAGGAAATAGAGAAGACAAGAAACAACAAAGTAGCGTCTCTCTTCAGGCTCTCAGGAAGACGGGCAGACAGTGCTAACGCCAGCTATGAAGTCGGAGCTTGACCCGTTCTCCCTCAGCTGGAATATGAACATCCCGGCCACGCCCAGGTGATGATGAAGAACTGACTTCCTGATGTTGCATCTCAGCTGCCCCCGTGGCTCTGCTGTCCTCATGCCTTCCTTCTGCTCCTCCAAATCATGTTCCTTTTCAGGCCCAGGCCAAGGCTGTACCTGCTCTCTCTCTCACAGAGCCCACTGGGCAGCTGTCTGGGAATTCTTAGAACCTCAGTGCTGGTAACGCTGATTTGTGCCTTTGATCACACACAGCAGAAGGTCCCGAATACCACACACACAAAAACTGTATTCTAAAGATTAGAGATGACGAGGGGAATTGGGTTATGAGGAGACAGTTTCTGAGGTTAATGAGGGACATTTTAAAATCACACCAGCCTCATTGTTTTAAAATGTGGGTTAAGTATGGACACCTACAGAGCAATCAGATTCGACTCACATACAATGTACTTCCTCCAAACGCAGGCTCTGAAAGAAACTCAATCTGGAACTGGGTTAATTTTATTTTCATATGACCTTAAGCCAACCACCTTGACTTGTTTTTTGCAAAGGCCTTCAGGAGCAAACAAAAACCTTTGTCCACAGTGGGTTCAATGGGGACATCCTGGAGCCTCTGCTGTACCACAGCCACATTTGTCTTTCCCCACCTTGTAATGCATGAGTCACCCTCCATCCTCCTAGGAAAGCAAGTGCTCGCCCTGCTGCTCACACCCTAGGGCAAGCCCTTCGGTTACCTTTCCATGTTGCTGTGTTTCAAGAGCACAGAACACGGAAACCAGACTAGGCTGAGGGATAGAGGCTGAGCCTCTACATGACCTTGACATTACGTATTTTGGACACTCACCACGTGAATTCAAAAAGAAACACAGCAAAATCAATGAGCACAACCTCACCCCATCCTCAGAGAATGCAGTTGCTCCCAGGGACTGCAGAATGTGACCATCACGCTCTATCTGCAACAACCATCCCTCCCATCACAGCCTAGGTCCTCATCCATGAGAGGAAGCTCCACTCAGGCTGCCCGTCCACAGGCAGGCCAGCGAGACCGTGGCACATTCCTCATCATCTGGGTGACTCATCAGTATGGGAGGGCTTCCGCAACACGTACCCTTTTGTGGAACTCCTGAGGATTTCTGTAATGACAGAAAATAAATTGCTATGAGCATCAGACCCTGCTGCGTCCTGTGTGCACAGGACTTTTCTTCACTCAGTGACATTAGAAAACAAGATGGAAACCAGTGTTCAAAGGACTCAAAAGAAGAACGGAGAAAATCGACTCACGCTAAAGACACATTTTTCTCAGAGGATGTTTCCTCTCAAGTCCATGTTGGTTGGCCAGTAAGTGATTTTGTTCGAAAGAGAACAAAGTTGGTAAAGGCACAAGCTCACTGCCCCACAATGTGTGGTGGATGCTGTCACTTTCTCCCTCTGTATTAAGTCAACCCTCAGTGGGGAACAGACTCTTACTTCAAGCTCCTCCCAAGGACATTGTGTAACTAATCTAAGATACATATTGTCACATTCTCATATCTTAATTTTATCCAAATCAAATAAAGCTAAGAAAGCAGCAGTTTTTCTCAGACAAATCCAGGACAGCCTGACCTCCACATCCTCTGGGTCCTCCTCGTCTTCGCTGTCACTGGACCACTCCTGCAGATGCTCCGGCACAACTAGGAGGACACAGAGTGACCGTCAGCACCTTGGTGGTGTTGCTCACCAACAATTCAGTAACATTGCTTGAGGTGGGTGGGGGAGGAGGACAGCAGAACAGGAGAGAGGCAGGGAAGAAAGGGAATCAGGGCCTTTGGCTTTCTAGCTCCAGGCCACCTTGTAAACGTGAAATAGCCAGTCTCAAACAGGGCACACCACATAGTGCAGGCTGTGTGTCCCTGGCAGCCTCTTAGGGCTCCTCCTTCCTAATCTGACCTGAGCTAAAGTGCCCTCTTATTGATCCCTGCCAAAGTCATTTCCTCCTCAGAATGCACGTGTGCTGCTGCTCTGTATATCATCCCTTCTAGAAGGTTTTGTACAGAATAAGAAGCAACCTTTCTTGAAAGAGATTTAATTCTAGCCAAAAGATTTCATTAACTTTTTGTGATGAGGCAATTAAACCAAGATTTGAAAAAACCCAATTATCCCACCATTTAAAGATGACCCCTACCTAGCCTGTGAGATTTCTCCTTCCACTCTTCCTTTTCAGCGCAGTGTGTGTGCCGTGGGGTTCACTGCTGCTCGTGCTCACACTGACTCCAGCACCCAGCACCCAGCACCGGCACAGCCTGTCATGGGAGCAGCGAGGGGGCCGGGGGGCGGGCACTGACCCTCTCCAGCCCAGCTATGCAGGACATTCCAGCAGGGAAAATGGGTGCCAGGCTAATACCCAGGTTGATCCTTGAGATTTTATGGGATGCCGTGTCTTGGGATTGGGTTCCACTGAATTTCTAAGACGTGCAGTGATTATCTCATTAAATACGATAGAATATGCCACTCATCATTGTCTGCTTTTGAACAGGAGCTGAGGAATGACCTCACCGCTGCAGACCAAAAGCCTGTGGACTCTGCGTGTTTTACGTTAATGATCACACTGAAGCCCACTGTACAATGTACCTGCTCAAACCAGCCCCGGGTGAGCTGAGCACTGACACCATCCAGTCATGATAAGTGTGCGGGATCTGAATAGGTTTTCATTCTCCCCCACGCACACAGAAGTGCTGGAACAACCTGGCCTAGCAAGAAATTATACCAGGGCTTTGTGACAAATTCCGGGTAGTAGCCCATGGCATTAACCTTCCACTCATTCCCGAGGTCACATGTGCCTCTTCCATTTAAAGGACCAAGAGCTTGGGAAATTCGTCTCTGCACCATGTCCATCTGAGGACTGGGGATGATAAATTTATCTTCAGGTACAGCTGTGGTGGAGGATGAATGGGTTGATTTATGCAAACTGTGCAGTGGTGATGGAATTTTCCTTGAACACTGATGCTTGTGTTGTGCTGTGAACATGGGAGTATGTTTTCTGGGGAAATGAACACACACTCCCAGATACCCACAATCATTCCATATAGACTCGCTCCTCTGTCCCTCCAAATCCTGATGTAGCACCTCACGCTACATCACACTGCTGCTTCCCGGGATGACAGTACCATGGTTAGAGTCGTTTACTGGACTCTGAGTTTCTGGTCCTTTTTTTTTTTTTTTTTTTTTTGCGATAGAGTTTCACTCTTGTTCCCTAGGCTAGAGCGCAATGTCACAATCTTGGTTCATTGTAACCTCCACCTCTTGGGCTCCACTGATTCTCCTGCCTCAGACTCCTGAGTAACTGGGATTACAGGCATGCACCACCAAGCCCGGCTAATTTTGCATTTTTAGGAGAGACAGGGTTTCTCAATGTTAGTCAGTCTGGTCTCAAACTCCTGACCTCAGGTGATCCACCCGTCTCGGCCTCTCAAAGTGCTGGGATTACAGGCATAAGCCACTGCGCCCGGCCTGACTCTTCCTATTTTTTAAACCAAACTTCCCAAATTTCATTTCTGGCAGGAAGCTCAAACAAGACAGGCCCTTCAGCAAATGCAGGTGAAACAGAGCCACCTTCGCAACACTGAGATTTCAAACCTCAACAAAGAGATGACCCCAGAATACGTACACTTCAGCATTGTGGCTGGGTCCATGCGCATCTAGAGAAAAAGAAAACACTGTGAGGGTCAGACCATGCTGTCTCCTGTGTGCACAGGTCTTCACTTGTTGACGTTAAAAAGACACACGGTAAACAGTGGTTGGGAAAATGGCCCCGATATCTAGAAGACATTTGTGGAAAGGCACAAGATTTTTCTACAAGATTTTCCGTTGTTTTTGACAACTCCCAATACTTCTCAAGAAGGAGGCATTTCTCTTCAGGAAAATGCCTGCTGACATACAGTGTGCAAATGCGGATGCCATCTGAAACCATGTTTTAGTTGATAATGAACTCTGACACTGGCCACCAAGATATTCCTTAAGTCACCTATAGTGTACATGGTAAGATGTATACATTCTAGTTCCATTAGAACAGAGAGAAATCGAGAGAAATAATATTTTCCATTTCAGAGGAGAAAAGAAGACTTTACCATGTGAACCCCTGTGGCTTCCTCCGAGGATGTCTGTCCTGGCACATCCTCCTCCAGAAGTTCCTTGTCACCTGGGAAACAGAGTCACTATAAGCACATGAGCTCCACTGACTGAATCCCTCAGGTGGTCTTGGAATTGTGGACCCGGGGCTGGCGTGTGTGGAAAGCTGTGTTCACAGCACAGACTCAGCCTCTACCGGTCCATCCTGCATGGTGGTGAGGGAAGGCAAATGGTGAAGGCAGGCATCAGGAAGGCCACAGAAGACAGACTGTTGGTCCTCTAGCTAAGGCAACCTCTTGCACATGAAATAACCCATCTCAAACAGGGCCCACCACACAGTGTTTCCCTGCAGCATCCAGGGCTCCTCCTTCCTAATCTGACCTGAGCTAACGTGTCCTGCCTTCTCGATCCCCTCGAGGTCATTTCCTCCCCAGGATCCACATGTCCTGCTGTGTGTTTTTTGTCCCTCCTAGAACTTTTTCCTTTTTTTGAGATGGAGTTTTGCTCTTATCGAGCAGGCTGAAGTACAATGGCACGATCTCAACTCACCACGTCAGTCTCCCAGGTTCAAGCGATTCTCCAGCCTCAGCCTCCTGGGTCGCTGGGATTACAGTCATGCATCACCACGCCTCCCTAACTTTGTATTTTTAGTAGAGACGGGTTTTCTCCATGTGGGTCACTCTGGTTTCAAACTCCCGACCTCAGGTGACCCACCGTCTCGGCCTCCCAACATGCAAGGGTTACAGGTGTCAGACACCGTGGCCGGACAGAACATTTGTACTAGATAAAAAGCAACCTTTCTTCAAAGAGGAGACTTAATTCTAGCTCAAATATTCTCTATATTCACTAATCTTTTGTTTTAAAGAGGACCAACCCAAGATTTGAAAATACTCAATTATCCTACCATTTACAGACGACCCCTACTTGGCATGTGATGTTTGTCCTTCGGCCCTGCCTTTTAACACAGTGTGTGTGTGCCGTGGGGCCTGCTGCTGCTCATGCTCACACTGGCTCCAGCCCTAGGACAGCCTACCCGGGGGGCAGCAGGTGGGGGCGGTGACCCTCTCTAACCCAGCTGTGTAGAAGATTCCAGCCAGAAGATGAGTACCAGGAAAACACCCAAGTTGTTCCTTCCGTTCTTATTTGGTGCTGTGTCTTGCGTGTGAGTGCTGAACTGCAGCACATGTAAGGATTGTGGAGATTATCTTATTAAATGCAATATAACATGTCTGATCATTTTCTGCTTTTGACTAGCAGATGAGAAAATTAACACAGCACTGCAGCCAAAAGCCTGACCTCTCAATGTCTGTTTCCCATTTGTGACCACACCAAAGTCCACTGTAAAATGTACTTATCCCTACACTGAGTTATGTGACCACTGAGACAATCCTACGTGAGAGCCAGCGTTTGAGATTTCTGAAGGCTATCGAGATTTCATCTGCCACCTAGGTGCTCAAGCTCTCTGCCATAATGACAAATTATACCAGAACCACGTGATTACTGCCTAGTAGTAGCCCATGGCATCACCTTCCACCCACTCCTGAGTTCACCTCTGCCTCCTCCACTGAGGAGATAAAGAGCTTGGCAAATTCATCTCTGCACTATCTCCACCTGAGTACTGGGGATATCCAACTGCCCTTCAGCTACAGCCGTGGTGGAGGACCAATGGGCTGATTGACGCAAGGTGTGCAGTGGCTAATGGGATTTTTACTTACAACACTCATCTTTGTGTTCAGCTGTGCACATGGAAACATGCTTTCTGGAGAAACGTACACATCCTCCCAACCACATTCATCATCACTCTACACAGACTCTCCCCTTATACCCCCCACCCTGATGCACCTCATTCGATGTCATAAAAATGACACTGCAGCTAACAGGCACTACGTAGGATGATCACCCCTCTTCAGTACACTCAGTAATTTCTGCCCTAACCTCATTTCCAATAGAAAGTTCCAACGAGAATGGTTCTCCCGATAAACCAGGCAAGAATGTGTCACCTTTCTTAACACTAAGAATTTTCCTTACCAAATAGGTGATCCCAGAATACGTACCATTTGTCTCTGTGAATGTGTCCGCCTGAGTTTAGAGAAAGGAAAACACTGTGAGGGTAAGATCGTGCTGTCCTTGTACACAGGTCTTTTCTTAACTTAGTGCTATTAGAAAGCCCGATGGGAAATTCTGGTGGAGGCAACGGTCACAAAAATAAAGCCCAGAAAACACTTGTACAAAGTCACCAGGTTTTTGTGCAAGATTTTAAAGTTAATTTTGGTGGTAAATTCAGTATTTTGAAGAAGGTTTTTCTCCTGATGAAAGTGCTTGCTGACATAGTTTGTAACTGAAGCTGTCATCCAAGAATGCCATCTTGAATTAGTTCTTAGTTGGTAAAGAATTCTCATTTTACAATTCCCACCAAGAAATTCTCTAGTCATCTATAATGTACATGGTAGTAAGGTTTTCCTATCTTTATTCAACTGAAATTGAAAGAAACCTAGGAAAATGAAATTCCCCTTTCAGACAAAGAAAGAAGAACTCACGTTGATAACAGGGAGGATCCTCTCAACGGGTGTCTCATGTGGATATTGCACTGCGAGGTCCTCTTGAGGATCTAGGAGACATAGGGTAAGTGTCACCACACGGATTCTGCTGAGAAAATCCCTCGGGTTGTACTGGGTGGTGTGGACATGAGGCTGGCATGTGTGAAGAACGTGGGTTACCACAGACGGAGCTGTAGGCCTACCCTCCTTGGTGGTGAAGGCAGGCAAATGAGACCGTGAGGAAAGCCATGGGAAACAGCCTTGGTCCTCTAGCTAAGGCAAGTTCAGCAATGAGACACAGCTGATCTCAAAGAGGGCACAGGACATGGGGCAGGGCGACCCTCCCTACAGCGTATCAGGTTCCTCCTTCCTAATCTGACCCGGGCTAACTTGCCCTCCCTTCGTGATCCCTTCTGAGGTCATTTCCCCCCAGGATCCACAGGTGCTGCTGTTCATCATCCCCCACCCCGAAACATTTTGTGCTGCATAAAAAGCCACCTTTCTTCAAAAAAAATTTAATTCTAGTCAAAAGAGTTATGACTTCTCTGAACCTTTGATTCAAAGAGAATTAAACCAATATTTTAAAATACTCAACTATCCTATTATTGAAAGATGACACGCACTTAGCAGATTTGCCCTTCGACTCTTCCTTTTCAACACAATGTATGTGTCTGTGGAATCAGTTGCTGCTCATGCTCACGCTGGCTCCAACACCGGGACAGCCCATCATGGGGGGCAGGAGGTGGGGACGCTAACACTCTCCAAACTAGCTACGCAGGGAATTCCACCGGGGAGATGGACGTCAGAATAACACCCTAGTTCCTCCTTGAGTTCCTATTCTGCACTGAGTCTTGGTTGTGTGGGTGGAATTAGGGCATATGTGACACTTGTGGCAATCGTGTTATTAAACATAATAGAATATGCCCATGATTGTCCTCCGGTTTGTTTTCTTTTTTTTTTTTTTTTTGAGATAAAATCTCACTCTATTACCCAGGGTAGAGTGCAGTGGCATGATCAGGGCTCACTGCAACCTCCGTCTCCCAGGTTCAAGTGATTCTCCTGCCTCAGCCTCCTGGGTAGCTGGGATTACTGGCACCTGCCACCACACTCAGTTAATTTTTCTGTTTTTAGTAGAGACATTGTTAGCCAGGCTGCTCTGTAACTCCTGACCGCAAGTGATTCACCCGCCTCGGCCTCCCAAAGTGCTGGGATTACAGGCGTGAGCCACCACACCCAGCCTGTTCTCTGCTTTTAAACAGGATCTCAGGAATAACACGACCACTGAACGAAAAGCCTGTGACCTCGCCATGTGTGTTTCACATTTCTGACCACACCAAAGTCCACTGTAAAACATCCCAACTCTAATTCTGGGTTATGCAACCATTAAGATCATCCTATGATGACAGACAGTGCTTAGAATGTCTATACGCTATCATACTTCCACATGCACACCTAGGTGCTCAAAGTCTGCCAGACTGATGAGTTATACCAGGGCTGTGAGATCAATACAGGACAGTAGCCCATAGAATCACCCTTCCACCCACTTCTGATTTCCCATTTCCCTCCTCTACATGAGAAAGTCAGACGTTGAGAAATTCATCCCTACCCAAGCAGTATCTGATGACTGGGGATATTAAACTTAACTTCAGACAACTGTGGTGGAGAATGAATGGGCTGAGTTATGTAAAGTGTGCAGGGTGATGGAATAGTTAAAAAATAAAAATAAAAATAAATTAATCCTTGTGTTGTGCTTTGATCATGCACAAAAACTCCCAAAGACACAATCACCTCCCACAGACTCTCTCCTCCACACCTCCCAAACCTGATGCACACCACCCTCTTTCATGTACGGGACACCACTTCCTGCACAGACTACAAAAAGATGGTCACGACTCCTCCACCTATAAGTAGGAGACAACAGACTTTTAGACTGATGATTGCAAGGCTGTCACAGAGAAACAGAGAAACTGATGCCTTATGGGTCACATGGGAATGTAGAAAGGACAACCTAACTCCAGGGCAGCCCCTCTCCCTTTGCTGAGCTCAGCCTGCCTTAGAGCAGGGTCTCCTCCTCAACTCCTCTGACACCAGCACTGGGCACCTGCTCAGCCTGGGAGCTGAGGCTCCCTCCAGTAAAACGGAACTCTGGGCCAGGCCACTCTTGGCCAATAATAGCTACACAAGGAGCAGCTGTCCAGAGACTCCCAGAAGCTGTTCTTTGTCCCAGCCACAGGGAGATCAAGCGTGGAAACTACTCTGTGTCTGGCCTGACTCTCAATCCGTCCCTGCTGATCATGTTCTCTCTGGGCTAAGTTGAACATTACAGGAACTCACTCCTGTTCTCTGTCTCTCACTAATTTCCGGTGGTGCCATTGCCATCAACACACAGGAAGATGGAGAAGACCAGAAACAAGGAAGGAGCTCCTATGACCAGGCTCTTAGGAAGACGGCCAATGTTCAGGCCAGCCATGAGGTCGAAGCTCAACTCCTCCTTCAGATGAGGCTTGAACGTTCCGCTCACGCCCAGGTGATGATGTGGAACTGACTCTCCTGATGTTGCACCTTGGCATCCCCCATGGCTTTGCTGCCCTCATGCCTTCCTTCTGCTCCTCCAAATCATGTTCCTCTGCAGGCCCAGGCCAAGGCTGTAGCCTGCTCTCTCCCTCATAGAGCCCAGTGGGCAGCTGCCTGTGAATTCTTAGGGCCTCAATGTCGGTAACGCGGATTTCTACCTTTAATCACTCAGCAGAAAGCCCCCGAGTACCACACAGAAACTGTATTCTAGAGATTAAACACGACTAGGAGAATTGGGTTATGAAGAGATAGTTTCTGAGGTTAGCAAGAGACATTTTAAAATCACACTAGCCTGATTGTTTTAAAACGTGGGATAAGTATTGAAACCTATACAGCAATTAAATTCAATATATACACATACGTTTCCACCAAATGCATACTCCAAGAAAAAACGCAAGCTGTACTTGGTTCAGGTTCCATTCCTATTGACCGACACCAAATGCGTTCACTTGTTCTTTTGCAAAAGCCTTCAGAAACAAGCAAACAACCAACCTTTGTCCACAGTGGGTCCAATGGGGACACCCTGGAGCCTCTGCTGTACCACAGCCACATTTGTCTTTCCCCACCTCAGTAATGCATGAGTCACCCTCCATCCTCCTAGGAAGGCAAGTGCTCGCCCTGCTGCTCACACCCTAGGGCAAGCACTTTGGTTACCTTTTCAAGATGCTGTGTTTCCTGAGCACAGAACACGGAAACCAGAAGTAGGCTGCGTGATAGAGGCTGAGCCTCTACATGACCTTGACATTATGTATTTTGGACACTCAAGAGTTACACCACACGAATTCAAAAAGACACGCAGCAACTGAATGTGCACAATCTCACCCCATCCTCAGAAAATGCAGTTGCTCCCAGGGACTGCAGAATGTGACCATCATGCTCTATCTGGAACAAGCATTTCTCCCATCACAGCCTAGGTCCTCATTCATGAGAGGAAGCTCCACTCAGGCTGCCTGTCTACGGGAAGGTCAGCGAGGCAGTGGCACATTCCTCATCATCTGGGTGACTCATCAGTATGAGAGGGGTTCCGCAATACGTACCCTTTTGTGGAACTCCTGAGGATTTCTGTAATGACAGAAAATAAATTGCTATGAGCATCAGACCATGCTGTGTCCTGTGTGCACAGGACTTTTCTTCACTTAATGACATTAGAAAACAAGATGAAATCCAGTGTTCAAAGGAACCCCAAAGAAGAACAGAAGAAATCGACTCATACAAAAGACACAAATTTTTCTCAGAGGATGTTTCCTCTCAAGTCCATGTTGGCTGGCAAGTAAGTGATTTTGTTCCAAAGAGAGAACAAAATTGGTAAGGCAAAGGCTCACTGCCCCACAATGTGTGACTGATGCTGTCATTTTCTCCCACTGTCTTAAATCAAGCTTCACTGGGGACAGACTCTCACAATTCCCCCCAAGGACATTGTGTAACTAATCTAAGCTATATATTGTCAGATTCTCATATCTTCATTTAATCCAAATAAAATAAAGCTAAGAAAGCAACAGTTTTTCTCAGAGAAATCCAGGTGGCCTGACCTTCATATCCTCTGGGTCCTCCTCCTTTCTGCTGTCACTGGATCGCTCCTCTAGTAGATGACCTGGAAGAATTAGGAGGATACAGAGTGACCGTCAGCACCTTGGTGGTGTTGCTCATGAACAATTCAGTAACATTGCTTGAGGTGGGTGTGGGAGGAGGATAGCAGGCACAGGAGAGAGGCAGGAAAGAAAGGGAATCAGGGCCTTTGGCTTTCTAGCTCCAGGCCACCTCCTAAACATGAAATACCCAATTTTAAACAGGGCACACCAGGCAGTGCAAACTGCGTGTTCCTGGCAGCCTCTTAGGGCTCCTCCCTCCTAATCTGACCTGAGCTAATGTGCTCTCTTATTGATCCCTGCCAAAGTCATTTCCTCCTTAGAATCCACATGTGTTGCTGCTCTGCATATCATCCCTTCTGGAAGATTTTGTACTGAATAAGAAGAAAGCTTTCATTCAAGAGATTTAATTCTAGCCAAAAGATTTCATTAACTAACTTTCTGTTATAAGGCAATTAAACCAAGATTTGAAAATACTCAATTATCCTACCATTTAATGATGACCCCTACTTAGCATCTGGTATTTGTCCTTCCACTCTTCCTTTTCAACATGATGTGTGTGCACCATGGAGTTCACTGCTCCTCATGCTCACGCTGACTCTAGCATTGGGACAGTCTGTCATGGGGAAAAGCGAGGGGGGCGGGGAACGGGCAGTGACTCTCTCCAACCCAGTTCTGCAGGAGATTCCAGCAGGGAAAGTGGGTGCCAGGCTAACACCCAAGTTGATCCTTGAGATTTTATTGGATGCTATGTCTTGGGATTGGGTTCCACGGAATTTCTAAGACTTGCGGTGATTATCTCATTAAATACAATAGAATATCCCACTAATTATTGTCTGCATTTGAACAGGAGCTGAGGGATGACCTCAACGCTGTAGATCAAAAGCCTGCTGGACTCTGCGTGTTTTAACGTTAATGATCACACTGAAGCCCACTGTACAATGTACCTGCTCAAACCAACCCTGGGTGAGCTGAGCACTGACATCATCCAGTCATGATAGTGTGTGGGATCTGAATAGGTTTTCATTCTCCCACGTGCACACAGAAGTGCTGGAATAACTTGGCCTAGCAAGAAATTATACTAGGGCTTTGTGACAAATTCAGTGTAGTGGCTCATGGCATTAACCTTTCACTCATTCCCGAGTTCACACGTGCCTCTTCCATTTAAAAGACCAAGAGCTTGGGAAATTCATCTCTGCACCATGTCCATCTGAGGACCGGGGATAGTGAACTTATCAAGTACAGCTGTGCTGGAGGATGAATGGGTTGATCTATGTAAACTGTGCAGTGGTGATGGAATTTTCCTTGAACATTGATCCTCGTGTTGTGCTTTCAACATAGGAGCATATTTTCTGGGGAAATGCACACACACTCCCAAAGACATCCACAATCATTCCATACACACTCTCTGCTCTGTCCCTCCCAACCCTGATGTACCACCCCACCTTACATGACACTGCTGCTTCCAGGGATGATAGTACCATGGTTACAGTTGTTTACTGGACTCCTAGTATTTTTTGATACCAAACTTCCCAAATCTAATTTCTGGCAGAAAGCTCAAACCAGAGTGGCTCTTGAGCAAAAGCAGGCAAAACAGTGTCATCTTTGCAACACTAAGATTTTGAACGTAAACAGAGAGGTGATCCCAGAATACGTACCGTTTGCCCGTGTGGCTGGGTCCACCTGCATCTAGAGAAAAACAAAACACTATGAGGGTCAGACAAGGCTGTGTCCTATGTGCACAGGTCTTTTCTTCACTTGTTGATATTAAAAAAACAGATGGTAAATAGTGGTTGAGACAATGGCCCTGATATCTAGAAGATATTCGTGGAAAGGCACAGATTTTTGTGCAAGATTTTCAATTTTTTTAATTTGATTATTCCAAATACTTCTTAAGAAGAAGGCATTTCTCTTAAGGAAAATGCCTGCTGACACACAGCTTGTAAATGTGGATGCCATCTGAAATCATTTTTTAGTGGATAATGAACTCTGACATTTGCCCACTAAGAAATTCTTGTCAGTCACTTATCGCGTACATGGTAAGATGTGTACATCTTAGTTCAATTGAAACAGAGAGAAACCGAGAGAAATACATATTCCATTTCAGAGGAAATAAGATGACTTTACCATGTGAACCCCTGTGGCTTCCTCTGAGGATGTCTGCCCTGGCACATCCTCCTCCAGGTCTTCCAGTTCACCTAGGAAACAGAGTCACTATAAGCACATGAGCTCCACTGAGTGAATCCTCAGGTGATACTGTAACTGTGGACATGGGGCTGGCGTGTGTGGAAAGGTGTGTTCACAGCACAGACTCAGCTGCTGCCGGTCCCTGCTCCATGGTGGTGAGGGAAGACAAATGGTGAAGGAAGGCATCAGGAAGGCCACAGAAGACACCTAAGGCAACCTCTTCAACATGAAATAATCCATCTCAAACACGGCACACCACACAGTGTTTCCCTGTAGCATCTCAGGGCTCCCCCTTCTTAATCTGACCTAACTTGTCCTCCCTTCTTTATCCCCTCGAGGTCATTTCCTCCCCAGGATCCACATGTCCTGCTGCTGTGTTTTTTGTTCCTACTAGAACTTTTTTGTTTTTCTTTTTTTTGCAATGGAGTTTCACTCTTGTTGCCCAGGCTGTAGTGCAATGGCGCGATCTGGGCATACCACAACCTCTGCCTCCTGGGTTCAAGTGATTCTGCTGCCTCAGTCTCCTGAATAGGTGGGATTACAGGAATGCACACCCATTCCCAGATAATTTTGCATTTTTAGGAGAGACGAGTTTCCTCCATGTTGGTCAGTCTGGTCTCAGACTGTTTGTTTATACCAAACTGCCTAAAACCTCATTTCTGTTAGAAAGCTCCAGAGAAATTCTCCAACAAATGCAGGGTAAAAAGTGCCACCTTTCTGAAAAACTAAGATATTTCCTTAGCAAAAAAATAATCCCTGGGGTGTGGGGAGCAAGACGAGGGAGAGCATTAGTATAAATACCTAATGCACACGGGGCTAAAAACGTAGATGAGGGGTTGATAGGTGCAGCAAACCACCATGACACATTTATAACTATGTAACAAAGCTACACGTTCTACACATGCATCCCAGAATTTCAAGCAAATTAAAATCAGTAAGAAAACCCCCAAAACACATACCTTCTTCCTCAAAGTGTACTCTTTTCTGCAATTAAAGGAAAACATTATGAGAGTCAGACCACGCTGTGTCCCGTGTGTACACGTCTTTTCTGCATTGTTGACATTAGAAAACCCAATGGAAATAGTGAAAATAGTCAACACAAGGGTCCCAAAATAAAGCCTACAGGACATGTGGAAAGGCACAAGATTTTTTGGGTATGATTTTTGAGTTTATTTTCAATGCATGTTCACCATTATTTTCAAGAAGAAAGCACTTCTCCTATGGGAAATGCTTACCGCCCTAGAGTTTTTAAGTGAACCTGTCATCTATAAATGCCATCTTGAATTCATTCTTGCTGGTAATAAACTCACTTTACAGCTGCCCACTTACATTCTGTAAGTCATCTATAATGTACATGGTAAGATTATCATCTCTTACCTCAATTTATATAGAAACCAAGAGAAATAAAATTCCCACCTCAGACAAACAAAAAACACTTTACCTTCAATGAGCCTGATAACCTCTCAGATGGTATCTTGAGCGGACGCTCACACAACAAGCCTTCGTTGCACTCTAGGAAACACAGAGTCATTGTCAACACACTGGATGCACTGAAGGAATCTGTCAGGCAGACTCGGGCGCTAAAAACACGGGGCTGGCACATGTACACAACGGGGGTTAACTGCAAAAACGGACCTCCTGCCAGAATATCCTCCTTGGTGATGAAGAAAGGTCAATAGACCATCACGAAAGCCATGGAAGACAGAGCCTTGGCAGCACACACACGCACTGTCAATGCCATGACAGTGTCTCATCCTTCCCCTATGCATTTTGAGGCCCGAGAAATTTCCACCCTTCTGGTTAAATGTGACAATGTCATTTATCTTTCCTGGGTCTACATATGCTTCTCTTGCATTTTCCATCCATTTTGTTGAACTTCCGACACAGTTTTCGTAAAACATACAAAATGTATTATTGTCATCATTCAGTGCACACTTCAGGAGAAGACATGAGCAGAACCGCAGGAGCAGAGAAGAGAAAACCTCACTGTTTGAGGAGCCCACGCTCTTCTCCCCTGACCCTGGATTACAGCCCACACAGGCACCTGGGTAAGTGTGGGAACCCACAGACTATAGAAAATGGGCAGAAAGCCTTTGCACACTTGTGCTAGATCTCAGAACAGGAATGCAGGCATCAGAACATCACTGGGGCCCAACATGGGCTGCCCAGGGCTGAGCTCTGGGAGTAGAAAGAATGAGGAGGACACAGTCCCTGCCCTCCCGGTGACCATCCATAGCCAGGATTCCTCCACCTATGAGTAGGAGACTACAGACTTTGGGACTGATGATTGCAAGTCTGTCCCAGAGAAACAGAGAAACTGATCTCCTAAGGGTCACACGGGAAAGTTGCAAGGACCACCTAAACTCCAGAGCAGCCTCTCTCCCCTTGCTGAGCTCAGCCTGCCTTAGAGCAGGGTCCCCTCCTCACCTCCTGTGACACTAGCATTGGGCAGCTGCCCTGCCTGGGAGCTGAGGCTCCCTCCAGTAAAACGGAACTCTGGGCCAGGCCACTCTGAGCCAATAGCAGCTACACAAAGACCAGCTGTTCGGCGACTCCCAGAAGCTGATTGTTCCAGCTACAGGGAGATCAAGCGTGGCAACTACTCCGTGTCTGACCTGACCCTCCAGTCCGTCCCTGCTGATCATGTTCTCTCTGGGCTAAGTTGAACATTTCAGGCACTCACTCCTGTTCTCTGTCTCTCACTAATTTCTGGTGGTGCCTTTGCCATCAATACACAGGGAGATGGAGAAGACAAGAAACAAGAAAGTAGCACCTCTGTCCAGGATTTTAGGAAGATGGCCAATATTCAGGCCAGCCATGAATTCAGAGCTCAACTCCTCCTTCAGATGAGGCGTGAACGTTCCGCCCGCGCCCAGGTGATGATGTGGAACTGACTCTGCTGAAGCCGCACCTCGGCTTCCCCATGGCTCTGCTGCCCTCATGCCTTCCTTCTGCTCCTCCAAATCATGTTCCTCTGCAGGCCCAGGCCAAGGCTGTACCTGCTCTCTCTCTCATAGAGCCCACTGGGCAGCTGTCTGTGAATTCTTAGAACCTCAACGTGGGTAACACTGCTTTGTACCTTTAATCAGTCAGCAGATAGCCCCCTGAGTAGCCACAAAAAACTATATTCTAGACAATAAAGATGACTAGGGGAATTGGGTTTTGAGGACACAGTTTCTGAGGTTAGTGAGGGACATTTTAAAAACACAACAGCCTGATTGTTTTAAAATGTGGGATAAGTATTGATACCTACAGAGAAATCAAATTTGATTTACACACACTAAGTTTCCACCAAATGCATACTCCAAGAAAAAACTCAAGCTATAATTTGGTTCCATTTATATTCCGATTCACCAAAACCAGCTGCATCCACTTGTTTTTTGCAAAAGTCCTTCAGGAGCAAACAACCAACCTTTGTCAACAGTCCGTTCAATGGGGACATCATGGAGCCTCTGTGGTACCACAGCCGAGTTTGTTTTTCCCCATCTGTAATGCATGAGCCACCCTCCATCCTGCTAGGAAGGCAAGTGCTCACCCTGCCCCTCAGACCCTAGGGCAAACCCTTTGGTTCTCTTTTCTTGTTGTTGTTTCTGAGCCAAGGACACAGAAACCATGACTAGGCTGAGTGATACAAGCCTGAAACTCTACATGACCCTGGCATTATCTATTCTGAACCATGTTATCTGATGGTCAACATGAGGCCTCAATGGAGAAAATTGGGGTGATTTCACCCCACCCCACCTGCAGCCTCCTCTCTTTTCAGTTGCCTAGCAGAACTGGCTGTAGCACGAGGCTGCACCAGGGTGTAAATGCACAGGAAGGAGCCCCCCACTCTCCCTGCTCAAGATGGGTCGTGGAGGGTCAATTCTGAGGGCTTTGGTAGAAGAGGCTTGTAAAGGAGGGAAGGGATTAGAGTGAGGTGTCATGACCTCTCCAATGGCAGGAGGAAAGAGAAAGGCCTGTGAAGAGGTGAGGTTTATTAGAAAATAAAGTATAGCAGGGAATTCTGAAGGAAAAAATAAAATGAGCAGAGATCCTGACACAGTTCTGTTCCTTGGGTGCACTGTGAGAATTTCCTGGGTGTGGATAGGATTTCTTTTAGGTTAATTACAGTGTTCTGTGCAAGAAATAAACTGCACACATTGGAAGCTTACAAGTTCATTTTTTCCTGTGCCTATAATAGGATTGCAATGGTGACGGAAATCTCTGTTGAGAATGTGGACACTAGTAAATCTGGGGAAATGTAGTACGGAAACCCAAACACACACACCCAGACACACTGACCGTGGCACTGCATGAATTCACAAAAGACATGAGCTGGCCCCGTGCACAAGATCCCACCCCACCTTCAGGGATCGCAGTTGCTTCCACGGGCTGCAGAATGTGGCCACTGTTTCTTATCTAGAAAAATCATTTCTCCCATCACAGCCTAGGTCCTCATTCACCACAAGAAGCTCAGCTATGGCTGCCTGTCTACGGGAAAGCCAGCGAGGCAGTGGCACATTCCTCATCATCTGGGTGACTCACTAGCATGAGAGCAGCTCCGCAATACATACCCCCTGGTGGAACTCCTGACGATTTCTGTAATCACAGAAAATAAATTGCTATGAGCATCAGACAATGCTGTGTCCTGTGAGCACAGGACTTTTCTTCGCTTAGTGACATTAGAAAACAAGATGAAAACCAGAGTTCAAAGGAACCCCAAAGAACAGAGCAAATCGACTCATACTAAAGACACAAATTTTTCTCAGAGGGTGTTTCATGTCAAGTCTATGTTGGTTGGAAAGTAAGTAATTTTGCTCCAAAGAGAGAACAAAATTGGTAAGGCAAAGACTCACTGCCCCACATTGTGTGACTGATGCTGTCATTTTCTCCCACTGTCTTAATTCAAGACTCAGTGGGGAAGAGACTCTCAAAATTCTCCCCAAGGACATTGTGTAACTACCCTAACATATATATTGTGAAATTCAGGTAACTTCATTTAATCCAAATAAGGTAAAACGAAGAAAGCAACAGTTTTTCTCAGAGAAATCCAGGTGGCCCGACCTTCACATCCTCTGGGTCCTCCTTCTCTCCCTCGTCACTGGACAGCTCCTGTAGTATATCAGTCAGAACTAGGAGGATACAGAGTGACCGTCAGCACCATGGTGGTGTTGCTCATGAACAATTCAGGAACATTGCTTGAGGTGGGTGTTGGGGGAGGGTAGCAGGCACAGGAGAGATGCAGGGAAGAAAGGGAATCAGGGCCTTTGGGTTTCTACCTACAGGCCACCTCGTAAACATGAAATAGCCAATCTCAAACAGGACACACCATTCAGTGCAGGCTGTGTTTCTCTGGCAGCCTCTCAGGGCTCCTCCTTCCTAATTGGACCTGAGCTAACTTGCCCTCTTATTGATCCCTGCCAAAGTCATTTCCTCCTCAAATCCACATGTGCTGCTGCTCTGTATATCATCTCTTCTAGAATATTTTGTAGTGTATAAGAAGCAACCTTTCTTGTAAACGGAGATTTAATTCTAGCCAAAGTTTGCATTACTTTCTGTTACAAGGCAAATAAACCAGGATTTGAAAACACTCAATTATCCTGCCATTTCACCATGACCCCTACTTAGCATGTGATATTTGTCCTTCCACTCTTCCTTTTCAACATGATGTGTGTGCACCACGGAGTGCACTGCTCCTCATGCTCACACTGACTCCAGCACGAGGACAGTCTGTCATGGGGAAAAGTGAGGGGGTGGGGGCGGGCACTGACCCTCTCCAGCCCCGCTCTGCAGGAGATTCCAGCAGGGAAAGTGGGTGCCAGGCTAACACCCAAGTTGATCCTTGAGATTTTATTGGATGCTATGTCTTGGGATTGGGTTCCACGGAATTTCTAAGACTTGTGGGGATTATCTCATTAAATACAATAGAATATCCCACTGATCATTGTCTGCATTTGAACAGGAGCTGAGGAATGACCTCACCGCTGTAGATCAAAAGCCTGTGGACTCTGCATGTTTTACATTAATGATCACACTGAAGCCCACTGTACAATGTACCTGCTCAAACCAACCCTGGGTGAGCTGAGCACTGACACCATCCAGTCATGATAGTGTTTGGGATCTGAATAGGTTTTCATTCTCCCATGTGCGCACAGAAGTGCTGGAATAACTTGGCCTAGCAAGAAATTATACTAGGGCTTTATGACAAATTCAGTGTAGTGGCTCATGGCATTAACCTTTCACTCATTCCCAAGTTCACATGTGCCTCTTCCATTTAAAAGACCAAGAGCTTGGGAAATTCGTCTCTGCACCATGTCCATCTGAGGACTGGGGATAGCAAACTTATGTTCAGGTACAGCTGTACTGGAGGATGAATGGGTGATTTATGTAAACTGTGCAGTGGTGATGGAAATTTTCTTGAACATTAATCCTTGTGTTGTGTTCTGAACATGGGAGCATATTTTCTGGGGAAATGCACACACACTCCCAAAGACATCCACAATCATTCCATACACACTCTCTGCTCTGTCCCTCCCAACTCTGAAGTACCACCCCACCTTACATGACACTGCTGCTTCCAGGGATGACAGTACCATGGTTACAGTTGTTTACTGGACTCTTAGTATTTTTTGAAACCAAACTTCCCAAATCTGATTTCTGGCAGAAAGCTCAAACCAGAGTGGCTCTTGAGCAAAAGCAGGCAAAACAGTGCCACCTTTGCAACACTAAGATTTTGAATGTAAACAAAGAGATGATCCCAGATACGTACCGTTTACCCGTGTGGCTGGGTCCACCTGCATCTAGAGAAAAACAAAACACTATGAGGGTCAGACCAGGCTGTGTCCTGTGTGCACAGGTCTTTTCTTCACTTGTTGATGTTAAAGAAAAAACAGATGGTAAATAGTGGTTGAGACAATGGCCCCGATATCTAGAAGAAATCTGTGGAGAAGCACAAGATTTTTGTGCAGGATTTTCAATTGTTTTTGTTTTACAATTCCAAATACTTCTCAGGAAGAAGGCATTTCTCTTGAGGAAAATGCCTTGCTGACACACAGTTGTAAATGTGGATACCATGTGAAACCATTTTTAAGTGGATAATGAACTGTGACATTTGCCCACCAAGAAATTCTGTCAGTCACTTCTAGTGTACATGGTAAGATGTATACATCTTTTTTTTTTTTTTTTTTCCTGAGAGGCAGTCTCTCTCTGTCACCCAGGCTGGAGTGCCGTGGTGAGATCTCGGCTCACTGCAAGTTCCATCTCCTGGGTTCACGCCACTCTCCTGCCTCAGCCTCCCGAGTAGCTGGGACTACAGTCACCCTCCACCATGCCCAGGTAATTTTTTTTTGCATTTTTAGTAGAGACGGGTTTCACTGTGTTATCCTGGATGGTCTCAATCTCCTGACCTCGTGATGCCCGCCTCGGCCTCCCAAAGTGTTGGGATTATAGGCGTGAGCCACCGCGACTGGCCAGTAAGACTTATACATCTTAATTCAATTGAAACACAGAGAAACCGAGAGAAATAAATTTCCATTTCAGAGGAAATAAGACGGCTTTACCATGTGAACCCCTATGACTTCCTCCGGGGATGTCTGCCCTGGCACATCCTCCTCCAGGTCTTCCAGTTCACCTAGGAAACAGAGTCACTATAAGCACATGAGCTCCACTGAGTGAATCCCTCACGTGGTCTTGGAGCTGTGGACCTGGGGCTGGCATGTGTGAAAGGTGTGTTCACAGCACAGACTCAGCTGCTGCCGGTCCATCCTCCATGGTGGAGAGGGAAGGCAAATGGTGAAGGAAGGCATCAGGAAGGCCACAGAAGACAGAGCCTTGGTCCTGTAGCTAAGGCAACCTCTTCAACGTGAAATAACCCATCTCAAACAGGGCCCACCTAACACACAGTGTTTCCCTGCAGCATCTCAGGGCTCCTCCTTCCTAATCTGACCGGAGCTAACTTGCCCTCCCTTCTCGATCCCCTTGAGGTCATTTCCCCCAAAGGACCCACATGTGCTGCTGCTGCTGTTCATCATCTCTTCTGAAACATTTCGTACTACATAAAAGTCAGCTTTCTTCAAAAAAAGTTAACTCTAGTCAAAAAAATTATGACTTCACTGAACCCTTGATTCAAAGAGAACTAAACCAAGATTTGAAAATATTCAATTATCCTACCATTGAAAGAGGACCCGCACTTAGCTTATTTGTCCTTCCACTCTTCCTTTTCAACACAATGTATGTGTCCCTGGAGTCAGCTGCTGCTCATGCTCACACTGACTCCAGCACTAGGACAGCCCATCACAGGGGGCAGTAGTTGGGGGCCTATCGCTAACGCTCTCCAAACTAGCTGTGCAGGAAATCCCACCGAGGTGATGGACACCAGAAGAGCACCCCAGTTCTTCCTTGAGTTCTTATTCTGCACTGTGTATTGGATGTGTGGGCTGAATTAGGGCACAGGTACACTTGTGGCAATCATGTCATTAAACATAGTAGAATATGTCCCTGATTGTTGTCTGCTTTTTTTTCTTTTTTTTTTTTCATTTTTTTTTTTTGAGACGGAGTCTTACTAAAAATACAAAAAATTAGCTGGGGGAGGTGGCGGACACCTGTGGTCCCAGCTACTCGGGAGGCTGAGGCAGGAGAATGGCGTGAACCCGGGAGGCGGAGCTTGCAGTGAGCTGAGATCTGGCCACTGCACTCCAGCCTGGGCGACAGAGCAAGACTCCGTCTCAAAAAAAAAATGAAAAAAAAAAAAAGCAAAAAAAAAAGCAGACAACAATCAGGGACATATTCTACTATGTTTAATGACATAGGGGGGCGGGGAGCAGGCAGTGACTCTCTCCAACCCAGTTCTGCAAGAAATTCCAGCAGGGAAAGTGGGTGCCAGGCTAACACCCAAGTTGATCCTTGAGATTTTATTGGATGCTATGTCTTGGGATTGGGTTCCACTGAATTTCTAAGACTTGCGGTGATTATCTCATTAAATACAATAGAATATCCCACTGATTATTGTCTGCATTTGAACAGGAGCTGAGGGATGACCTCAACGCTGTAGATCAAAAGCCTGCGGACTCTGTGTGTTTTAACGTTAATGATCACACTGAAGCCCACTGTACAATGTACCTGCTCAAACCAACCCTGGGTGAGCTGAGCACTGACACCATCCAGTCATGATAGTGTGTGGGATCTGAATAGGTTTTCATTCTCCCATGTGCACACAGAAGTGCTGGAATAACTTGGCCTAGCAAGAAATTATACTAGGGCTTTGTGACAAATTCAGTGTAGTGGCTCATGGCATTAACCTTTCACTCATTCCCAAGTTCACACGTGCCTCTTCCATTTAAAAGACCAAGAGCTTGGGAAATTCATCTCTGCACCATGTCCATCTGAGGACTGGGGATAGTGAACTTATCAAGTACAGCTGTGCTGGAGGATGAATGGGTTGATCTATGTAAACTGTGCAGTGGTGATGGAATTTTCCTTGAACATTGATCCTCGTGTTGTGCTTTCAACATAGGAGCATATTTTCTGGGGAAATGCACACACACTCCCAAAGACATCCACAATCATTCCATACACACTCTCTGCTCTGTCCCTCCCAACTCTGATGTACCACCCCACCTTACATGACACTGCTGCTTCCAGGGATGATAGTACCATGGTTACAGTTGTTTACTGGACTCTTAGTATTTTTTGAAATCAACCTTCCCAAATCTAATTTCTAGCAGAAAGCTCAAACCAGAGTGGCTCTTGAGCAAAAGCAGGCAAAACAGTGCCACCTTTGCAACATTAAGATTTTGAACTGTAAACAAAGAGATGATCCCAGATACGTACCATTTGCCCGTGTGGCTGGGTCCAACTGCATCTAGAGAAAAACAAAACACTATGAGGGTCAGACCAGGCTGTGTCCTGTGTGCACAGGTCTTTTCTTCACTTGTTGATGTTAAAGAAAAAACAGATGGTAAATAGTGGTTGAGACAACTGGCCCCGATATCTAGAAGAAATCTGTGGAGAAGCACAAGATTTTTGTGCAGGATTTTCAATTGTTTTTGTTTTACAATTCCAAATACTTCTCAGGAAGAAGGCATTTCTCCTGAGGAAAATGCCTTGCTGACACACAGTTGTAAATGTGGATACCATGTGAAACCATTTTTAAGTGGATAATGAACTGTGACATTTGCCCACCAAGAAATTCTGTCAGTCACTTCTAGTGTACATGGTAAGATGTATACATCTTTTTTTGTTTTTTGTTTTGGAGAGGCAGTCTCTCTGTCACCCAGGCTGGAGTGCCGTGGTGAGATCTCGGCTCACTGCAAGCTCCGCCTCCTGGGTTCACGCCATTCTCCTGCCTCAGCCTCCCAAGTAGCTGGGATTATAGGCGCCCTCCACCACACCCAGGTAATTTTTTTTTGTATTTTTAGTAGAGACGGGTTTCACTGTGTTATCCTGGATGGTCTCAATCTCCTGACCTCGTGATGCCCGCCTCGGCCTCCCAAAGTGTTGGGATTATAGGCGTGAGCCACCGCGACTGGCCAGTAAGACTTATACATCTTAATTCAATTGAAACACAGAGAAACCGAGAGAAATAAATTTCCATTTCAGAGGAAATAAGACGGCTTTACCATGTGAACCCCTATGACTTCCTCCGGGGATGTCTGCCCTGGCACATCCTCCTCCAGGTCTTCCAGTTCACCTAGGAAACAGAGTCACTATAAGCACATGAGCTCCACTGAGTGAATCCCTCACGTGGTCTTGGAGCTGTGGACCTGGGGCTGGCATGTGTGAAAGGTGTGTTCACAGCACAGACTCAGCTGCTGCTGGTCCATCCTCCATGGTGGAGAGGGAAGGCAAATGGTGAAGGAAGGCATCAGGAAGGCCACAGAAGACAGAGCCTTGGTCCTGTAGCTAAGGCAACCTCTTCAACGTGAAATAACCCATCTCAAACAGGGCCCACCTAACACACAGTTTCCCTGCAGCATATCAGGGCTCCTCCTTCCTAATCTGACCAGAGCTAACTTGCCCTCCCTTCTCGATCCCCTTGAGGTCATTTCCCCCAAAGGACCCACATGTGCTGCTGCTGCTGTTCATCATCTCTCCTGAAACATTTCGTACTACATAAAAGTCAGCTTTCTTCAACAAAAGTTAACTCTAGTCAAAAAAAATTATGACTTCACTGAACCTTTGATTCAAAGAGAACTAAACCAAGATTTGAAAATATTCAATTATCCTACCATTTAAAGAGGACTCGCACTTAGCTTATTTGTCCTTCCACTCTTCCTTTTCAACACAACGTATGTGTCCCTGGAGTCAGCTGCTGCTCATGCTCACACTGACTCCAGCACTAGGACAGCCCATCACAGGGGGCAGTAGGTGGGGGAGCTAACGCTAACGCTCTCCAAACTAGCTGTGCAGGAAATCCCACCGAGGTGATGGACACCAGAAGAACACCCCAGTTCTTCCTTGAGTTCTTATTCTGCACTGTGTATTGGATGTGTGGGCTGAATTAGGGCACAGGTACACTTGTGGCAATCATGTCATTAAACATAGTAGAATATGTCCCTGATTGTTGTCTGCTTTTTTTTTTTTCTTTTTAGATGAAATCTCACTCTGTTGACCAGGCTAGAGCGCAGCAGGATCTCGGCTCAGTGCAACCTCCGTCTCCCAGTTTCAAGTGATTCTCCTGCCTCAGCCTCCTTGGTAGCTAGGATTACTGGCACCCGCTACCACATCCAGTTAATTTTTGTGTTTTTAGTAGAGACAGTGTTAGCCAGGCTGGTCTCAAACTCCTGACCTCAACTGATTCACCTGCTTTGGCCTCCTAAAGTATTGGGATTACAGGCATGAGACACCACACCCTGCCTATTCTCTGCTTTTAAACAGGAGCTGAGGAAGAAACCGACCACTGAAGCAAAAGCCTGTGACCTCTTCATGTATGTTTCACATTTCTGACCATACCTAAATTCACTGTAAAACATACCCATTCTAATCCTGGGTTATGCGACCATTAAGACCATTCTATGATGATAGACAGTGCATAGAATTTCTATATGTATTATACTTCCACATGCACACCTAGGTGCCCAAAGTCACTGCCAGGCTGATGAGTTATACAACGGCTGTGAGATCAATGCAGGATAGAAGTTCATAGAATCAACCTGCCGATCACTCCTGATTTCACATTTCTTTCCTCTACCGAGAAAGCCAAGACTTTGAGAAATGCATCTCTGCATAACCAGTAACTTAGGACTGAGGATATTAAACTTCAGAGAGCTGTGGTGGAGAATCAATGGGTTGATTTACGTAAAGTGTTCAGGGTGATGGACTACTCTTTTTTTTTTTTTTTTTTTTTTTGGTAAAAAAAAACAAAACATATAATTCTTGTGTGGTGCTTTGAACATGCACAAAAACTCCCAAAGACACTCACAATCACTGCCCGTAGACTCTCTCCTCCATACCTCCCAAACCTGATGCACACCACACTTTCATGTAAGGGACACCACTTCCTGCAGAGACTATAGGAAAATGATCACAAATCTGTACCAAAGTCTTACTGTTTTTTATACCAAACTGCCTAAAATCTCATTTCTCTTAGGAAGCTCCAGAGAAATTCTCCACCAAATGCAGGTTAAAAAGTGCCACCTTTCTGAAAAACAGATATTTCCTTAGCAAAAAACTAATCCCTGGGGCATGAGGGGCGAGACGAGGGAGATCATTAGAATAAATACCTAATGCATGCGGGGCTAAAAACCTAGATGAGGGGTTGATAGGTGCAGCAAACCACCATGACACATTTACACCTATGTAACAAACCTGCACATTCTACACATGCATCCCAGAATTTCAAGCAAAATAAAAACAAAAAAAGTACACCCACAACACATACCTTCGTCCTCAAAGTGTACTCTTTTCTGCAATTAAAGAAAAACGTGATGAGAGTCAGACCACACTGTGTCCTGTGTGCACAGGTCTTTTTTGCATTGTTGATATTAGAAAACCCAATGGAAATAGTGAAAATTTCCATTTTCACGATGGAACACCTTTTTCACGAGTGTCCCAAAATAAAGCCTCCAGGACACGTGGAAAGGCACAAGTTTTTTTTTGTGAACGATTTTCAAGTTTATTTTCACTGCATGTTCACCACTATTTTGAAGAAGAAAGCACTTCTCCTATGGAAAATGCTTACTGCCGAAGAGTTTTTAAGTGAACCTGTCATCTATAAATGTCATCTTGAATTCATTCTTGCTGGTAATAAACTCTCACTTTACAGCTGCCCACCAAGACATTCTGTAAGTCATCTATAATGTACATGGTAAGATTACCGTCTCTTACCTCAATTTATATAGAAACCAAGAGAAATAAAATTCCCACCTCAGACAAACAAAAAACACTTTACCTTCAATGAGTAAGGGAATCTCTCAGATGGTATCTTGAGCTGATGCTCACACAACAAGCCTTCATCGCGCTCTAGGAAACACAGAGTTGTTGTCAGCACACTGGATGCACTGAAGGAATTCGTCTGGCAGACTCGGGCACTAAAAACACGGGGCTGGCACATGTAGACAAGGGGGGTTAACTGCAAAAACGGACCTCCTGCCAGAACATCCTCGTTGGTGATGAACAAAGGTCAATGAGACCATCACGAAAGCCATGGAAGACAGAGCCTTGGCAGCACACACACGCACTGCTGATGCCATGACAGTGTCTCATCCTTCCCCTATGCATTTTGAGGCCTGGGAAATTTCCACTTTTCTGGTGAAATGTGACAATGTCATTTGTCTTTCCTGGGTCCACATATGCTTCTCCTGCACTTTTCATCCATTTTATGGAACTTCAGACATTGTTGTGGTAAAACATACAAAATGTATTATTGTAATTATTCAGTGCACAGTTCAGAAGACACGAGCAGAACCGCAGGAGCAGAGAAGAGAAAACCTCACTGTTTGAGGAGCCCACGCTCTTCTCCCCTGACCCTGGATTACAACCCACACAGGCACCTGGGTAAGTGTGGGAACCCACAGCCTATAGAAAATGAGCAGAAAGCCTTTGCACACTTGTGCTACATCTCAGAACAGGAATGCAGGCATCAGAACATCACTGGGGCCCAACATGGGCTGCCCAGGGCTGAGCTCTGGGAGTAGAAAGAATGAGGAGGACACAGTCCCTGCCCTCCCGGTGACCATCCATAGCCAGGATTCCTCCACCTATGAGTAGGAGACTACAGACTTTGGGACTGATGATTGCAAGTCTGTCCCAGAGAAACAGAGAAACTGATCTCCTAAGGGTCACACGGGAAAGTTGCGAGGACCACCTAAACTCCAGAGCAGCCTCTCCCCTTGCTGAGCTCAGCCTGCCTTAGAGCAGGTTCCCCTCCTCACCTCCTGTGACACTAGCATTGGGCAGCTGCCCTGCCTGGGAGCTGAGGCTCCCTCCAGTAAAATGGAACTCTGAGCCAATAGCAGCTACACAAAGACCAGCTGTTCGGCGACTCCCAGAAGCTGATTGTTCCAGCTACAGGGAGATCAAGCGTGGCAACTACTCCGTGTCTGACCTGACCCTCCAGTCCGTCCCTGCTGATCATGTTCTCTCTGGGCTAAGTTGAACATTTCAGGCACTCACTCCTGTTCTCTGTCTCTCACTAATTTCTGGTGGTGCCTTTGCCATCAATACACAGGGAGATGGAGAAGACAAGAAACAAGGAAGTAGCACCTCTGTCCAGGATTTTAGGAAGATGGCCAATATTCAGGCCAGCCATGAATTCAGAGCTCAACTCCTCCTTCAGATGAGGCGTGAACGTTGCGCCCGTGCCCAGGTGATGATGTGGAACTGACTCTGCTGAAGCCGCACCTCGGCTTCCCCATGGCTCTGCTGCCCTCATGCCTTCCTTCTGCTCCTCCAAATCATGTTCCTCTGCAGGCCCAGGCCAAGGCTGTACCTGTTCTCTCTCTCATAGAGCCCACTGGGCAGCTGTCTGTGAATTCTTAGAACCTCAATGTGGGTAACACTGATTTGTACTTTTAATCAGTCAGCAGAAAGCCCCAAGTAGCCACAAAAAACTATATTCTAGACAATAAAGATGACTAGGGGAATTGGGTTATGAGGACACAGTTTCTGAGGTTAGTGAGAGACATTTTAAAATCATAACAGCCTGATTGTTTTAAAATGTGGGGTAAGTATTGATACCTACAGAGCAATCAAATTTGATTTATACACACTAAGTTTCCACCAAATGCATACTCCAAGAAAAAACTCAAGCTATAATTTGGTTCAGTTTATATTCCGATTCACCAACATCAGCTGCATCCACTTGTTTTTTTTCAATAGTCTTCAGGAGCAAACAACCAACCTTTGTCAACAGTTGGTTCAATGGGGACATCATGAAGCCTCTGTGGTACCACAGCCGAGTTTGTTTTTCCCCATCTGTAATGCATGAGCCACCCTCCATCCTGCTAGGAAGGGAAGTGCTCACCCTGCCTCTCAGACCCTAGGGCAAACCCCTTGGTTCTCTTTTCTTGTTGTTTCTGAGCCGAGGACACAGAAACCATGACTAGGCTGAGTGATACAAGCCTGAAACTCTACATGACCCTGACATTATCTATTCTGAACCACGTTATCTGATGGTCAACATGAGGCCTCAATGGAGAAAACTGGGGTGATTTCACCCCAACCCCACCTGCAGCCTCCTCTCTTCTCAGTTGCCCAGCAGAACTGGCCTGTAGCACGAGGCTGCACCAGGGTGTAAATGCACAGGAAGGAGCCCCCGACTCTCCCTGCTCAAGATGGGTCATGGAGGGTCACTTCTGAGGGCTTTGGTAGAAGAGGCTTGTAAAGGAGGGAAGGGGCTACAGTGAGGTGTCATGACCTTTTCAAAGGCAGGAGGAAATAGAAAGGCCTGTGAAGAGGTGAGGTTTATTAGAAAATAAAATATAGCAGGGAATTCTGAAGGAAAAAATAAAAGGAGCAGAGATCCTGACACAGTTCTGTTCCTTGGGTGCCCAGTGAGAATTTGCCTGGGTGTTGACAGGATTTCTTTTAGGTTAAAGTGTCCTGTGCATGAAATAAATTGCACACATTGGAAGCTTACAAGTTGATTTTTTCATGTGCCTGTAATAGGACCGCAACCGTAATGGAAATCTCTGTTGAGAATGTGGACACTAGTAAATCTGGGGAAATGCAGTACGGAAACCCAAACACACACACCCAGACACACTGACCGTGGCACTGCATGAATTCACAAAAGACATGAGCTGGCCCCGTGCACAGGATCCCATCCCACCTTCAGGGATCGCAGTTGCTCCCAGGGGTGGCAGAATGTGGTCATTGTTTCTTATCTATAAACATCATTTCTCCCATCACAGCCTAGGTCCTCATTCACCACAGGAGGCTCAGCTATGGCTGCCTGTCTACGGGAAAGCCAGCGAGGGAGTGGCACATTCCTCATCATCTGGGTGACTCACTAGCATGAGAGCAGCTCCGCAATACATACCCCCTGGTGGAACTCCCGACGATTTCTGTAATGACAGAAAATAAATTGCTATGAGCATCAGACCATGCTGTGTCCTGTGAGCACAGGACTTTTCTTCGCTTAGTGACATTAGAAAACAAGATGAAAACCAGTGTTCAAAGGAGCCCAAAAGAGGAACAGAAGAAATCAACTCACACTAAAGACACAAATTTTTCTCAGAGGGTGTTTCCTCTCAAGCCTGTGTTGGGTGGAAAGTAAGTGATTTTGCTCCAAAGAGAGAACAAAATTGGTAAGGCAAAGGCTCACTGCCCCACAGTGTGTGACTGATGCTGTCATTTTCTCCCACTGTCTTAATTCAAGACTCAGTGGGGAAGAGACTCTCAAAATTCTCCCCAAGGACATTGTGTAACGAATCTAAGATACATATTGTGAAATTCTGGTATCTTCATTTAATCCAAATAAGGTAAAACTAAGAAAGCAACAGTTTTTCTCAGAGAAATCCAGGTGGCCTGACCTTCACATCTTCTGGGTCCTCCTCTCCCTCGTCACTGGACAGCTCCCGTAGTATATCAGTCAGAACTAGGAGGATACAGAGTGACCGTCAGCACCATGGTGGTGTTGCTCATGAACAATTCAGGAACATTGCTTGAGGTGGGTGTTGGGGGAGGGTAGCAGGCACAGGAGAGACGCAGGGAAGAAAGGGAATCAGAGCCTTTGGATTTCTACCTACAGGCCACCTCGTAAACATGAAATAGCCAATCTCAAACAGGGCACACCATTCAGTGCAGGCTGTGTTTCTCTGGCAGCCTCTCAGGGCTCCTCCTTCCTAATTGGACCTGAGCTAACTTGCCCTCTTATTGATCCCTGCCAAAGTCATTTCCTCCTCAAATCCACATGTGCTGCTGCTCTGTATATCATCTCATTCTAGAATATTTTGTAGTGTATAAGAAGCAACCTTTCTTGTAAACGGAGATTTAATTCTAGCCAAAGTTTGCATTACTTTCTGTTACAAGGCAAATAAACCAAGATTTGAAAACACTCAATTATCCTGCCATTTCACCATGACCCCTACTTAGCATGTGATATTTGTCCTTCCACTCTTCCTTTTCAACATGATATGTGTGCACCACGGAGTTCATTGCTCCTCAGGCTCACACTGACTCTAGCATTGGGACAGTCTGTCATGGGGAAAAGCGAGGGGGTGGGGCTGGGCATTGACCCTCTCCAGCCCCGCTCTGCAGGAGATTCCAGCAGGGAAAGTGGGTGCCAGGCTAACACCCAAGTTGATCCTTGAGATTTTATTGGATGCTATGTCTTGGGATTGGGTTCCACTGAATTTCTAAGACTTGTGGGGATTATCTCATTAAATACAATAGAATATCCCACTGATTATTGTCTGCATTTGAACAAGAGCTGAGGAATGACCCCACCGCTGTAGGTCAAAAGCCTGTGGACTCTGCGTGTTTTATGTTAATGATCACACTGAAGCCCACTATACAATGTACCTGCTCAAACCAACCCTGGGTGAGCTGAGCACTGACACCATCCAGTCATGATAGTGTGTGGGATCTGAATAGGTTTTCATTCTCCCACATGCACACAGAAGTGCTGGAATAACTTGGCCTAGCAAGAAATTATACTAGGGCTTTGTGACAAATTCAGTGTAGTGGCTCATGGCATTAACCTTTCACTCATTCCCGAGTTCACACGTGCCTCTTCCATTTAAAAGACCAAGAGCTTGAGAAATTCGTCTCTGTACCATGTCCATCTGAGGACTGGGGATAGTGAACTTATCAGGTACAGCAGTGCTGGAGGATGAATGGGTTGATGTATGTAAACTGTGCAGTGGTGATGGAAATTTTCTTGAACATTAATCCTTGTGTTGTGTTCTGAACATGGGAGCATATTTTCTGGGGAAATGCACACACTCCCAAAGACATCCACAATCATTCCATACAGACTCTCTCCTCTGTCCCTCCCAACTCTGATGTACCACCCCACCTTCCATGACACTGCTGCTTTCCAGGGATGACAGTACCATGGTTACAGTTGTTTACTGTACTCTTAGTATTTTTTGAAATCAACCTTCCCAAATCTGATTTCTGGCAGAAAGCTCAAAACAGAGTGGCTCTTGAGCAAAAGCAGGCAAAACAGTGTCATCTTTGCAACATTAAGATTTTGAACGTAAACAAAGAGATGATCCCAGATACGTACCATTTGCCAGTGTGACTGGGTCCACCGGCATCTAGAGAAAAACAAAACACTATGAGGGTCAGACCAGGCTGTGTCCTGTGTGCACAGGTCTTTTCTTCACTTGTTGATGTTAAAGAAAAAACAGATGGTAAATAGTGGTTGAGACAATGGCCCCGATATCTAGAAGAAATCTGTGGAAAAGCACAAGATTTTTGTGCAGGATTTTCAATTGTTTTTGTTTTACAATTCCAAATATTTCTCAAGAAGAAGGCATTTCTCTTGAGGAAAATGCCTGCTGACACACAGTTGTAAATGTGGATACCTATGTGAAACCATTTTTAAGTGGATAATGAACTGTGACATTTGCCCACCAAGAAATTCTGTCAGTCACCTCTAGTGTACATGGTACGATGTATACATCTTTATTTTTGTTTTATGTTTTGGAGAGGCAGTCTCTGTCACCCAGGCTGGAGTGCCGTGGTGAGATCTCGGCTCACTGCAAGCTCCGCCTCCTGTGTTCACGCCATTCTCCTGCCTCAGCCTCCCAAATAGCTGGGACTACAGGTGCCCGCCACCACATCCAGGTAATTTTTTTTTTGTATTTTTAGTAGAGACGGGATTTCACTGTGTTAATCTGGATGGTCTCAATCTCCTGACCTCGTGATGCCCGCCTCGGCCTCCCAAAGTGTTGGGATTTTAGGCGTGAGCCACCGCGACTGGCCAGTAAGACTTATACATCTTAATTCAATTGAAACATAGAGAAACCGAGAGAAATAAATTTCCATTTCAGAGGAAATAAGACGGCTTTACCATGTGAACCCCTATGACTTCCTCCGGGGATGTCTGCCCTGGCACATCCTCCTCCAGGTCTTCCAGTTCACCTAGGAAACAGAGTCACTATAAGCACATGAGCTCCACTGAGTGAATCCCTCACGTGGTCTTGGAGCTGTGGACCTGGGGCTGGCATGTGTGAAAGGTGTGTTCACAGCACAGACTCAGCTGCTGCCGGTCCATCCTCCATGGTGGAGAGGGAAGGCAAATGGTGAAGGAAGGCATCAGGAAGGCCACAGAAGACAGAGCCTTGGTCCTGTAGCTAAGGCAACCTCTTCAACGTGAAATAACCCATCTCAAACAGGGCCCACCTAACACACAGTGTTTCCCTGCAGCATCTCAGGGCTCCTCCTTCCTAATCTGACCAGAGCTAACTTGCCCTCCCTTCTCGATCCCCTTGAGGTCATTTCCCCCAAAGGACCCACATGTGCTGCTGCTGCTGTTCATCATCTCTCCTGAAACATTTCGTACTACATAAAAGTCAGCTTTCTTCAACAAAAGTTAACTCTAGTCAAAAAAAATTATGACTTCACTGAACCTTTGATTCAAAGAGAACTAAACCAAGATTTGAAAATATTCAATTATCCTACCATTTAAAGAGGACTCGCACTTAGCTTATTTGTCCTTCCACTCTTCCTTTTTAACACAACGTATGTGTCCCTGGAGTCAGCTGCTGCTCATGCTCACACTGACTCCAGCACTAGGACAGCCCATCACCGGGGGCAGTAGGTGGGGGGGCGGGGGCTAACGCTAACGCTCTCCAAACTAGCTGTGCAGGAAATCCCACCGAGGTGATGGACACCAGAAGAACACCCCAGTTCTTCCTTGAGTTCTTATTCTGCACTGTGTATTGGATGTGTGGGCTGAATTAGGGCACAGGTACACTTGTGGCAATCATGTCATTAAACATAGTAGAATATGTCCCTGATTGTTGTCTGCTTTTTTTTTTTTCTTTTTAGATGAAATCTCACTCTGTTGACCAGGCTAGAGCGCAGCAGGATCTCGGCTCAGTGCAACCTCCGTCTCCCAGTTTCAAGTGATTCTCCTGCCTCAGCCTCCTTGGTAGCTGGGATTACTGGCACCCGCTACCACATCCAGTTAATTTTTGTGTTTTTAGTAGAGACAGTGTTAGCCAGGCTGGTCTCAAACTCCTGACCTCAACTGATTCACCTACCTTGGCCTCCCAAAATATTGGGATTACAGGCATGAGATACCACACCCTGCCTATTCTCTGCTTTTAAACAGGAGCTGAGGAAGAAACCGACCACTGAAGCAAAAGCCTGTGACCTCTTCATGTATGTTTCACATTTCTGACCATACCTAAATTCACTGTAAAACATACCCATTCTAATCCTGGGTTATGCGACCATTAAGACCATTCTATGATAATAGTGTATAGAATTTCTACATGTATTGTACTTCCATTCCACATGCACACCTAGGTGCCCAAAGTCACTGCCAGGCTGATGAGTTATACAACGGCTATGAGATCAATGCAGGATAGAAGTTCATAGAATCAACCACTCCTGATTTCACATTTTCCTCCTCTACTGAGAAAGCCAAGACTTTGAGAAATGCATCTCTGCATAACCAGTAACTTAGGACTGAGGATATTAAACTTAACTTCAGATGGCTGTGGTGGAGAATCAGTGAGTTGATTTATGTAAAGTGTTCAGGGTGATGGACTACCCTTTCTTTTTTTTTTTCTTTAAAAAAAACCATATAATCCTTGTGTGGTGCTTTGAACATGCACAAAAACTCCCAAAGACACTCACAATCACTGCCCATAGACTCTCTCCTCCATACCTCCCAAACCTGATGCACACCACCCTTTCATGTAAGGGACACCACTTCCTGCAGAGACTATAGGAAAATGGTCACAAATCTGTACCAAAGTCTTACTGCTTTTTATACCAAACTGCCTAAAACCTCATTTCTCTTAGGAAGCTCCAGAGAAATTCTCCACCAAAGGTAGGTTAAAAAGTGCCACCTTTCTGAAAAACTAAGATATTTCCTTAGCAAAAAACTAATCCCTGGGGCATGAGGGGCGAGACGAGGGAGATCAGTAGAATAAATACCTAATGCATGCAGGGCTAAAAACCTAGATGAGGGGTTGATAGGTGCAGCAAACCACCATGACACATTTACACCTATGTAACAAACCTGCACATTCTACACATGCATCCCAGAATTTCAAGCAAAATAAAAACAAAAAAAGTGAACCCACAACACATACCTTCTTCCTTAAAGTGTACTCTTTTCTGCAATTAGAATAAAGAAAAACATGATGAAGAGTCAGACCACACTGTGTCCTGTGTGCACAGGTCTTTTTTGCATTGTTGACATTAGAAAATGCAATGGAAACAGTGAAAATAGTCAACACGAGGGTCCCAAAATAAAGCCTGGAGTACATGTGGAAAGGCACAAGTTTTTTTGTGAATTATTTTCAAGTTTATTTTCATTGCATGTTCACCACTATTTTCAAGAAAGCACTTCCCCTGTGGAAAATGCTTACTGCCGAAGAGTTTTTAAGTGAACCTGTCATCTATAAATGTCATCTTGAATTCATTCTTGCTGGTAATAAACTCTCACTTTACAGCTGCCCACCAAGACACTCTGTAAGTCATCTATAATGTACATGGTAAGATTACCGTCTCTTACCTCAATTTATATAGAAACCAAGAGAAATAAAATTCCCACCTCAGACAAACAACAAAGACTTTACCTCAACAGCGCCTGAAAACCTCTCAGATGGTATCTTGAGCCGACGCTCAAACAACAAGCCTTTGCCACGCTCTAGGAAACAGAGTAATCATTAGAACTTTGGGTGCACTGAAGGAATCCGTCACGCAGACTAGGGTGCTAAAAACACGGGGCTGGCACATGTAGACAAGGGGAATGATGCACTACATTTTTTTAAAACCATTCATACTTGTGTGGTGCTTTGGACATGCACAAAAACTCCCAAAGACACTCACAATCACTGCCTGTAGGCTATCTCCTCCATACCTCCCAAACCTGATGCACACCACCCTTTCATGTAAGGGACACCACTTCCTGCAGAGACTATAGGAAAATGGTCACAAATCTGTACCAAAGTCTTACTGCTTTTTATACCAACCTGTCTAAAACCTCATTTCTCTTAGGAAGCTCCAGAGAAATTCTCCACCAAATGCAGGTTAAAAAGTGCCACCTTTCTAAAAAACTAAGATATTTCCTTAGCAAAAAACTAATCCCTGGGGCATGAGGGGTGAGACGAGGGAGATCATTAGAATAAATACCTAATGCATGCAGGGCTAAAAACCTAGATGAGGGGTTGATAGGTGCAGCAAACCACCATGACACATTTACACCTATGTAACAAACCTGCACATTCTACACATGCATCCCAGAATTTCAAGCAAAATAAAAACAAAAAAAGTGACACCCACAACACATACCTTCGTCCTTAAAGTGTACTCTTTTCTGCAATTAGAGAAAAGAAAAACATGATGAGAGTCAGACGACACTGTGTCCTGTGTGCACAGGTCTTTTCTGCATTGTGGACTTGAGAAAACCCAATGCTAACAGTGAAAATAGTCAACATGAGGGTCCCAAAATAAAGCCTTGAGGACATGTGGAAAGGCACAAGTTTTTTTGTGAATGACTTTCAAGTTTATTTTCATTGCATGTTCACCACTATTTTCAAGAAGAAAGCACTTCTCCTATGGGAAATGCTTACTGCCGAAGAGTTTTTAAGTGAACCTGTCATCTATAAATGTCATCTTGAATTCATTCTTGCTGGTAATAAACTCTCACTTTACAGCTGCCCACCAAGACATTCTGTAAGTCATCTATAATGTACATGGTAAGATTACCGTCTCTTACCTCAATTTATATAGAAACCAAGAGAAATAACATTCCCACCTCAGACAAACAACAAAGACTTTACCTCAACAGCGCCTGTAAACCTCTCAGATGGTATCTTGAGTGGACGCTCAAACAACAAGCCTTTGTCGCACTCTACAAAACAGAGTAATCGTCAGCACGTTGGGTGCACTGAAGGAATCTGTCACGCAGACTAGGGTGCTAAAAACACGGGGCTGGCACATGTAGACAAGGGGAGTGATGCACTACATTTTTTTTAAAACCATTAATCCTTGTGTAGTGCTTTGGACATGCACAAAACTCTCAAAGACACTCACAATCACTGCCTGTAGACTCTCTCCTCCATACCTCCCAAACCTGATGCACACCACCCTTTCATGTAAGGGACACCACTTCCTGCAGACTACAGGAAGGTGGTCATAATTCTGTACCAACGTCTTACTGTTTTTTATACCAAACTGTCTAAAACCTCATTTCTCCTAGGCAGCTCCAGAGAAATTCTCCACCAAATGCAGGTTAAAAAGTGCCACCTTTCTGAAAAACTAAGATATTTCCTTAGCAAAAAACTAATCCCTGGGGCATGAGGGGCGAGACGAGGGAGATCATTAGAATAAATACCTAATGCATGCAGGGCTAAAAACCTAGATGAGGGGTTGATAGGTGCAGCAAACCACCATGACACATTTATACCTATGTAACAAACCTGCACATTCTACACATGCATCCCAGAATTTCAAGCAAAATAAAAACAATTTAAAAAGTGAACCCACAACACATACCTTCGTCCTCAAAGTGTACTCTTTTCTGCAATTAGAGAAAATAAAAACATGATGAGAGTCAGACCACACTGTGTCCTGTGTGCACAGGTTTTTTCTGCATTGTTGACGTTAGAAAATCCAATGGAAATAGTGAAAATAGTCAACACGAGGGTCCCAAAATAAAGCCTGGAGGACATGTGGAAAGGCACAAGTTGTTTTGTGAATGATTTTCAAGTTTATTTTCACTGCATGTTCACCACTATTTTCAAGAAGAAAGCACTTCTCCTGTGGAAAATGTTTACTGCCGAAGAGTTTTTAAGTGAATCTGTCATCTATAAATGTCATCTTGAATTCATTCTTGCTGGTAACAAACTCACTTTACAGCTGCCCACCAAGACATTCTGTAAGTCATCTATAATGTACATGGTAAGATTATCATCTCTTACCTCAATTTATATAGAAACCAAGAGAAATAAAATTCCCACCTCAGACAAACAAAAAACACTTTACCTTCAATGAGCCTGATAACCTCTCAGATGGTATCTTGAGCGGACGCTCACACAACAAGCCTTCGTTGCACTCTAGGAAACACAGAGTCATTGTCAGCACACTGGATGCACTGAAGGAATCTGTCAGGCAGACTCGGGCGCTAAAAACACGGGGCTGGCACATGTACACAACGGGGGTTAACTGCAAAAACGGACCTCCTGCCAGAATATCCTCCTTGGTGATGAAGAAAGGTCAATAGACCATCACGAAAGCCATGGAAGACAGAGCCTTGGCAGCACACACACGCACTGTCAATGCCATGACAGTGTCTCATCCTTCCCCTATGCATTTTGAGGCCCGAGAAATTTCCACTCTTCTGGTTAAATGTGACAATGTTATTTATCTTTCCTGGGTCTACATATGCTTCTCTTGCATTTTCCATCCATTTTGTTGAACTTCCGACACAGTTTTCGTAAAACATACAAAATGTATTATTGTCATCATTCAGTGCACACTTCAGGAGAAGACATGAGCAGAACCGCAGGAGCAGAGAAGAGAAAACCTCACTGTTTGAGGAGCCCACGCTCTTCTCCCCTGACCCTGGATTACAACCCACACAGGCACCTGGGTAAGTGTGGGAACCCACAGACTATAGAAAATGAGCAGAAAGCCTTTGCACACTTGTGCTAGATCTCAGAACAGGAATGCAGGCATCAGAACATCACTGGGGCCCAACATGGGCTGCCCAGGGCTGAGCTCTGGGAGTAGAAAGAATGAGGAGGACACAGTCCCTGCCCTCCCGGTGACCATCCATAGCCAGGATTCCTCCACCTATGAGTAGGAGACTACAGACTTTGGGACTGATGATCGCAAGTCTGTCCCAGAGAAACAGAGAAACTGATCTCCTAAGGGTCACACGGGAAAGTTGCGAGGACCACCTAAACTCCAGAGCAGCCTCTCTCCCCTTGCTGAGCTCAGCCTGCCTTAGAGCAGGTTCCCCTCCTCACCTCCTGTGACACTAGCATTGGGCAGCTGCCCTGCCTGGGAGCTGAGGCTCCCTCCAGTAAAATGGAACTCTGAGCCAATAGCAGCTACACAAAGACCAGCTGTTCGGCGACTCCCAGAAGCTGATTGTTCCAGCTACAAGGAGATCAAGCGTGGCAACTACTCCGTGTCTGACCTGACCCTCCAGTCCGTCCCTGCTGATCATGTTCTCTCTGGGCTAAGTTGAACATTTCAGGCACTCACTCCTGTTCTCTGTCTCTCACTAATTTCTAGTGGTGCCTTTGCCATCAATACACAGGGAGATGGAGAAGACAAGAAACAAGGAAGTAGCACCTCTGTCCAGGATTTTAGGAAGATGGCCAATATTCAGGCCAGCCATGAATTCAGAGCTCAACTCCTCCTTCAGATGAGGCGTGAACGTTGCGCCCGTGCCCAGGTGATGATGTGGAACTGACTCTGCTGAAGCCGCACCTCGGCTTCCCCATGGCTCTGCTGCCCTCATGCCTTCCTTCTGCTCCTCCAAATCATGTTCCTCTGCAGGCCCAGGCCAAGGCTGTACCGGCTCTCTCTCTCATAGAGCCCACTGGGCAGCTGTCTGTGAATTCTTAGAACCTCAACTGTGGGTAACACTGATTTGTACCTTTAATCAGTCAGCAGAAAGCCCCCTGAGTAGCCACAAAAAACTATATTCTAGACAATAAAGATGACTAGGGGAATTGGGTTATGAGGACACAGTTTCTGAGGTTAGTGAGAGACATTTTAAAAACACAACAGCCTGATTGTTTTAAAATGTGGGGTAAGTATTGATACCTACAGAGCAATCAAATTTAATTTATACACAGTAAGTTTCCACCAAATGCATACTCCAAGAAAAAACTCAAGCTATAATTTGGTTCAGTTTATATTCCGATTCACCAAAACCAGCTGCATCCACTTGTTTTTTGCAAAAGCCTTCAGGAGCAAACAACCAACCTTTGTCAACAGTTGGTTCAATGGGGACATCATGGAGCCTCTGTGGTACCACAGCCGAGTTTGTTTTTCCCCATCTGTAATGCATGAGCCACCCTCCATCCTGCTAGGAAGGCAAGTGCTCACCCTGCCCCTCAGACCCTAGGGCAAACCCTTTGGTTCTCTTTTCTTGTTGTTGTTTCTGAGCCGAGGACACAGAAACCATGACTAGGCTGAGTGATACAAGCCTGAAACTCTACATGACCCTGGCATTATCTATTCTGAACCATGTTATCTGATGGTCAACATGAGGCCTCAATGGAGAAAATTGGGGTGATTTCACCCCAACCCCACCTGCAGCCTCCTCTCTTCTCAGTTGCCCAGCAGAACTGGCTGTAGCACGAGGCTGCACCAGGGTGTAAATGCACAGGAAGGAGCCCCCGACTCTCCCTGCTCAAGATGGGTCATGGAGGGTCACTTCTGAGGGCTTTGGTAGAAGAGGCTTGTAAAGGAGGGAAGGGGTTAGAGTGAGGTGTCATGACCTCTCCAATGGCAGGAGGAAAGAGAAAGGCCTGTGAAGAGGTGAGGTTTATCAGAAAATAAAGTATAGCAGGGAATTCTGAAGGAAAAAATAAAAGGAGCAGAGATCCTGACACAGTTCTGTTCCTTGGGTGCACTGTGAGAATTTCCTGGGTGTGGATAGGATTTCTTTTAGGTTAATTACAGTGTTCTGTGAAAGAAATAAACTGCACACATTGGAAGCTTACAAGTTCATTTCTTCCTGTGCCTATAATAGGATTGCAATGGTGACGGAAATCTCTGTTGAGAATGTGGACACTAGTAAATCTGGGGAAATGTAGTACGGAAACCCAAACACACACACCCAGACACTGACCGTGGCACCGCATGAATTCACAAGAGACATGAGCCGGCCCCGTGCACAGGATCCCACCCCACCTTCAGAGATCGCAGTTGCTCCCAGGGGTGGCAGAATGTGGCCATTGTTTCTTATCTATAAACATCATTTCTCCCATCACAGCCTAGGTTCTCATTCATGAGAGGAAGCTCAGCTATGGCTGCCTGTCTATGGGAAAGCCAGCGAGGCAGTGGCACATTCCTCATCATCTGGGTGACTCACTAGCATGAGAGCGGCTCCACAATACATACCCCCTGGTGGAACTCCCGATGATTTCTGTAATGACAGAAAATAAATTGCTATGAGCATCAGACCAATCTGTGTCCTGTGAGCACAGGACTTTTCTTCATTTAGTGACATTAGAAAACAAGATGAAAACTAGAGTTCAAAGGAACCCAAAAGAAGAACGAAGAAATTGACTCATATAAAAGACACAAATTTTTCTCAGAGCGTGTTTCCTCTCAAGCCTGTGTTGGTTGGCAAGTAAGTGATTTTGCTCCGAAGAGAGAACAAAATTGGTACGACAAAGGATCACTGCCCCACAATGTGTGACTGATGCTGTCATTTTCTCCCCATGTTCAATCAAGCCTCAGTGAAGACAGACTCTCACTTACAATTCTCCCCAAGGACATTCTGTCACTAATCTAAGATATACTTTGTCAGATTCTCATATCTTAATTTAATCCAAATAAGATAAAGCTAAGAAAGCAACAGTTTTTCTCAGAGAAATCCAGGTGGCCTGACCTTCACATCCTCTGGGTCCTCCTTCTCTCCCTTGTCACTGGACAGCTCCTGTAGTGTATCAGTCAGAACTAGGAGGATACAGAGTGACCTGTCAGCACCATGGTGGTGTTGCTCATGAACAATTCAGGAACATTGCTTGAGGTGGGTGTTGGGGGAGGGTAGCAGGCACAGGAGAGACGCAGGGAAGAAAGGGCATCAGGGCCTTTGGGTTTCTACCTACAGGCCACCTCGTAAACATGAAATAGCCAGTCTCAAACAGGGCACAACATTCAGTGCAGGCTGTGTTTCCCTGGCAGCCTCTCAGGGCTCCTCCTTCCTAATTGGACCTGAGCTAACTTGCCCTCTTATTGATCCCTGCCAAAGTCATTTCCTCCTCAAATCCACATGTGCTGCTGCTCTGTATATCATCCATTCTAGAATATTTTGTAGTGTATAAGAAGCAACCTTTCTTGTAAACGGAGATTTAATTCTAGCCAAAGTTTGCATTACTTTCTGTTACAAGGCAAATAAACCAAGATTTGAAAACACTCAATTATCCTGCCATTTCACGATGACCCCTACTTAGCATCTGCTATTTGTCTTTCCACTCTTCCTTTTCAACATGATATGTGTGCCCCACGGAGTTCATTGCTCCTCATGCTCACACTGACTCCAGCACAGGGAAATCCTGTCATGGGGAAAAGCGAGCGGGGCGGGGAGCAGGCAGTGACTCTCTCCAGCCCCACTATGCAGGAGATTCCAGCAGGGAAAGTGGGTGCCAGGCTAATACCCTGGTTGATCCTTGAGATTTTATTGGATGCTATATCTTGGGATTGGGTTCCACTGAATTTCTAAGACTTGTGGGGATTATCTCATTAAATACAATAGAATATCCCACTGATTATTGTCTGCATTTGAACAGGAGCTGAGGAATGACCTCACCGCTGTAGATCAAAAGCCTGTGGACTCTGTGTGTTTTACGTTAATGATCACACTGAAGCCCACTGTACAATGTACCTGCTCAAACCAACCCTGGGTGAGCTGAGCACTGACACCATCCAGTCATGATAGTGTGTGGGATCTGAATAGGTTTTCATTCTCCCACATGCACACAGAAGTGCTGGAATAACTTGGCCTAGCAAGAAAATATACTAGGGCTTTGTGACAAATTCAGTGTAGTGGCTCATGGCATTAACCTTTCACTCATTCCCGACTTCACATGTGCCTTTTCCATTTAAAAGACCAAGAGCTTGGGAAATTCATCGCTGTACCATGTCCATCTGAGGACTGGGGATAGTGAACTTATGTTCAGGTACAGCTGTGGTGGAGGATGAATGTGTTCATTTATGCAAACTGTGCAGTGGTGATGGAAATTTTCTTGAACATTGATCCTCGTGTTGTGCTTTGAGCATGGGAGTATGTTTTCTGGGGAAACGTATAAACACTCCCAAAGACATCCACAATCATTCCATACAGACTCTCTCCTCTGTCCCTCCCAACCCTGATGTACCACCCCACCTGATATGACACTGCTGCTTCCAGGGATGACAGTACCATGGTTACAGTTGTTTACTGGACTCTTAGTAGTTTTTTAAACCAAACTTTCCAAATCTGATTTCTGGCAGAAAGCTCAAACCAGAGTGGCTCTTGAGCAAAAGCAGGTGAAACAGTGTCATCTTTGCAACACTAAGATTTTGAATGTAAACAAAGAGATGATCCCAGAATACGTACCGTTCGCCAGTGTGGCTGGGTCCACCTGCATCTACAGAAAAACAAAACACTATGAGGGTCAGACAAGGCTGTGTCCTGTGCGCACAGGTCTTTTCTTCACTTGTTGATGTTAAAAAAAACAGATGGTAAATAGTGGTTGAGACAATGGCCCCGATATCCAGAAGACATTCGTGGAAAGGCACAAAATTTTTGTGCAAGGTTTTCAATTGTTTTTATTTGACAGTTCCAAATACTTCTCAAGAAGAAGGCATTTCTCTTGAGGAAAATGCCTGCTGACACACAGTGTGTAAATGTGGATGCCATCTGAAACCATTTTTTAGTGGATAATGAACTCTGACATTTGCCTACCAAGAAATTCTGTCAGTCACCTATAATGTACACAGCTAAGATTTAGACATGCTAATTCAGTTGAAATGGAGAGAAACCAAGAGAAATAAAATTTCCATTTCAGAGGAAAAAAAGTGACTTTACCATGTGAACTCCTGTGGCTTCCTCAGAGGATGTCTGCCCTGGCATATGCTGCTGTAGGTGTTTCAGGTCACCTAGGAAACAGAGTCACTATAAACACATGAAATCCACTGAGTGAATTCCTCAGGTGGTCTTGGAGCTGTGGACACGGGGCTGGCGTGTGTGGAAAGGTGTGTTCACAGCACAGACTCAGCTGCTGCCGGTCCATCCTCCATGGTGGAGAGGGAAGGCAAATGGTGAAGGAAGGCATCAGGAAAGCCACAGAAGACAGAGCCTTGGTCCTGCAGTTATGGCAACCTCTTTGACATAAATAACCCATCTCAAACAGGGCCCACCACACAGTGTTTCCCTGCAGCATCAAGGGCTCCTCCTTCCTAATCTGACCTGAGCTAACTTGCCCTCCCTTCTTGATCCCCTTGAGGTCATTTCCTCCCCAGGATCCACATGTTCTGCTGTTGTGTTTTTCAATTCCTCTATATCGTTTTTTTTTTTCTTTTTTGCGATGGAGTTTTGCTCTTTTTGCCCAGGCTGCAGTGTAACTGTGTGATCTCCACTCACTGCAACCTCCACTTCCCGGGTTCAAGCAATTCTCCTGTCTTAGCCTCCTGAGTAGCTGGTATTACAGGCATGTCCTCCCATGCCCAGCTAATTTTGTATTTTTTTAGTAGAGATGGGGTTTCTCCATGTTGGTCAGGCTGGTCTTGAACTCCTGACCTCTGGTGATCCGCCCTCCTTGGCCTCCCAAAGCACTGGGATTACAGGCATGAGCCACCGTCCCCAGCTGGAACATTTTGTACTTTCTTCAAAGAGGAGATTTAATTCTAGCCAAAATATTCTATGTATTCACTAACCTTTTGTTTCAAAGAAGACTAAACCAAGAATCGAAACTACTCAATGATCCTACCATTTAAAGACGATCCCTACTTGGCATGTGATATTTGTCCTGCTCTTCCTTTTAACACTGTGTGTGTGTGTCATGGGGCCTGCTGTTGGTCATACTCACACTGGCTCCAGGACTGTGACAGCCCTTCATGGGTGGCAGCAGGTAGGGACGCTGACTCTCTCTTACCCACTTGTGCAGAAGATTCCAGCAGAGGAGATGGGCTCCAGGCTAACAGACAATTGGGTCCTTGAGATCTTGTTGGGTGCTGTGTCTTGGGTATGTTTGCTCCTGAAATGGAGCATTTCTAACCTTTGTGGTGACGATCTCATTAAATACAATAGAATATGTTCCTGAATGTTCTCTGAACTTGACCAGGAGCTGAAGAATACCCCATCACTTAAGACCAAAGGCCTGGCAGCTCCCTCTGTATGTTTCATATTAATGACTGCACCAAAGTCCACTATACAATGAACCTACTCAAACTCTGGACCAGCTGACCATTGAGACCATTCTATTGTGGTATACAGTACTAGAGATCTTTATAGGCCAATGTGCTTCCACATACACACATAGATGCTAAGAACTCTCTGATATGGTGACAAGTTACACCAGGGCCATGTGATAACTTCAGACTAGCAGCCCACAGCATCAACCTTCCACCCATTCCCGAGTTCATCTATGCCATTTCCATTTAGGAGACCAAAAGCCTGGAAAATTCATCTCTACATCATCTCCATGTGAGGACTGGGGATATCAAACTTCACCTTCAGCTACAGCTGTAGTGAGGAATGAATGGGTTGATTTTTGGAAAATGCAGTGGTGATGAAATTTCGTTTGCAGGATATTAATCTTTGTGTTGTACTTTGCGTATGGGAACACATTTTCTGGGGAAAAGCACAGAAACTTGCAGAGACATTCACAATCAGTCCACATTGACTCATTCCTCCATACCTCCCGACCCTGATGCCCAACACCCTCTTCTATCTAAATGACACTGTGCCTTCCAGGCACTAGAGTCAATGGTCACATTTCTTGACTGGGTTATTCACTTTTTAAGACAAAAGTGCTTGAACCTCATTTCTGGCAGGAAGTTCAAACCAGAGTGGCTCTCCAGAAGAAATGAGGCAAGAAAGTGTTACCTTTGTCAACACCAGAATTTTTCCTCAGCATAGCAGTGATCCCAGAATACATACTGTTTTTCTCTGTGTCTTTGTCCACCTGCATTTAGAGAAAAACAAAACACTATAAGGGTCAGACCATGCTGTGTCCTGTGTGCACAGGTTTTTCTTTTTCCTTTCTTTTCTTCTTTCTTTTCTTTTCCTTCCTTCCTTCCTTTCTTTCTCTTTCTTTTTCTCTCTCCTTCCTTCCCTCCCTCCCTCCCTCCCTTCCTTCCTTCCTTCTCTTCTTTCTCTCTCTCTCTCTTCTCTTTCTCTCTCTCTCTCCCTTCCTTCCTCTCTCTCTCTCTCTCTCTCTTTGCTGGAATCTTGCTCTGGAGTACAGTGTCATGATCTCGGCTCACTGCAACATCCATCTCCTGGGCTCAAGCGATCCTGCTCCCTCAGCCCCCCCAGTAGCTGAGAGCACAGTAGCTGGTCAGCACGCCTGGCTAATTTTTGTATTTTTAGTAGAGATGGGGTTTCACCATACAAGTCTTTATTTGGTGACATTAGAAAAGCAGATGGGAGACGGTGGTTGAGGCAATGGTCTCAAAATAAAGCCTAGAAGACACTTCTGGAAAGGCACAAGATTTTTTTTTTTTTTTTTTTTTTTTTGAGACGGAGTCTCACTCTGTCACCCAGGCTGGAGTGCAGTGACCACATCTCAGCTCACTGCAAGCTCTGCCTCCCGGGTTTACGCCATTCACCTGCCTCAGCCTCCCGAGTAGCTGGGACTACAGGCGCCCGCCACCTCACCCGGCTAGTTTTTTGTATTTTTTAGTAGAGATGGGGTTTCACTCTGTTAGCAAGGATGGTCTCGATCTCCTGACCTCGTGATCCGCCCGTCTCGGCCACCCACAGTGCTGGAATTACATGCTTGAGCCACTGCGCCAGGCCCAGGCACAAGATTTTTATGCAAGACTTTCAACATTGTTTTGGATGTATAGTCACAATGTTGTAAGAAGAAAGCTTTTCCCCTAAAAGAATTCTTTCTGCCATACAGTTCATAACTGAAGGTGTCATCTAAGAATGCTATCTGAGATCATTTCTTACCTGGTAATGAACCCTCACATTTTCCCACCAAAAAATTCTTTAAGTCATCTATAATGCACATGGTAAGATTTTCATATCTCAATTCAAATAAAATAAAAAAGAACCAAGAGCAACAACATTTCCATCTCAGAAACATAAAGAACTTACCACGTGAACACCTGGGATGTCCTTAGATGAACGCTTCCGCGCCAGGTTCTCACTGTGATCTAGGAAACACAGAGTAACTGCCAGCATGTAGGTTCCACAGAAGGAATCCCTTAGGCAGCCTTGGGTGCTGGGGATAGGGGGATGACGTGTGTAAAGGAGGTGAGTTAAGGGCAGAAACTTGGCTGCCACTGGGACACCCTCCTTGGTGATGAGGGAAGGCAAAGGAGACCATCAGGAAAGCCACAGAAGTCAGGGCCTGGTTCTCTGGCTAAGCCACCTCACCACTGTGAAATAGGCAGTGTTCACACAGGGCAGCACACAGATGCACTGCTGATTCCATGACAGTGTCCCATCACCCCCTTGTGCATTTTGAGGCCTGGTAAATTTTCTTTTTTTGTTGTTGAAATGTTATAATATCATTTATCTTTCCTGGATCTACATATGCTCCTCCTGCACTTATCATCCATTTTATTGGCTTTAAAATCAGTATTGTGGCCAAAATACATCATATTTATTATTTTAATGATCAAGTGCGCACTTCAGGGGCATTAGAGACATTCACAATTCTGTGAAGTAAACTAAACATAATCCAAATCCAGATGTCTTACTTTCCACCTTAGGAAACGAGAGAAAAAAGTGTAGTGTAATGTAAACAAGGCAACCCCCATCCCCCAAAACATAGCAATATTTGCAGAAATCAATGTAATAGAAATAATAAACAAAGAAACTCAACAATACCAAAAGCTCAAAAGCTGCTTCTTAGAAAAGATCAATAGAATTGGTAAACCTGCAGCCAGGCTAATCACAAAGAAAAGATAGAAGATATGATGTACAAATAATATGAATAGAAGAGGAATTATCCCTGCTTATCCCATGAACATTAAGAAAATAATAACAGAATACTTTCTTGTTTTGAGACAGAGTCTCACTCTGTCGCCCACGCTGGAGTACAGTGGTGTGATCTTGGCTCACTGTGAGCTCCGCCTCCTGGGTTCACGCCATTCTCCTGCCTCAGCCTCCCAAGTAGCTGGGACTACAGGTGCCCGCCACCATGCCTGGCTAATTTTTTTGTATTTTTAGTAGAGATGGGGTTTCACTGTGTTAGCCAGGATGGTCTTGATCTCCTGACCTCATGATCCACCCGCCTCAGCCTCCCAAAGTGCTGGGATTACAGGCATGAGTGACTGCGCCCGGCCAATAACAGAATACTTTCAACAAATCTATGCCTGCAATTTTTAAGTGCAGCAGTGAAAGTTTATTAAAACGTTTTAGAGTAGGAAGGACAGGAAGCACAGTACCGTTGGAAGAGAACCAAGTAGGCAACTGGTGAGATTCAAGTGTCTATGCCCACAAATTTCCTGGCTCAAATGAAATGGACAAACGCCTTCAAAAAGAGAAACTACCATAACTACCCAAAGGAGAGATAGACAATCTGAGTAGGCTTCTATCCATTATAGAATTTGATCAGTAAGCAATAACTTAAAAAAAAAAAAGCCCATATAATTATACTGGTGAATTCTACCTAACAATTTCAATGGAAAACATAGTCTTACCAGCAAGTGATCAAAATTCTACATATTTACCCAGCTAAATTTAAAAATTATGTTCGTCTTAAAATCTGCACAAGAATGTAGGCAGCTTTATTCATAATTGCCCACACTGGAAGCAGCTGAGATGGTCTTCAGGAGGTGACAGAACCAGCTAACACTGTTTGATGACACCAATGGGCTATTGTTCACTGCTAAGAATTATTAAGCTGTTAAATTTCAAAATGATACAAAAGATCTTACACGTATATTGCTAAGTAAAATAAGTTAGTCATAAGTAGCTACATAGCTTATGATTCCAACTCTATAAAATTCTGGAAAAGGAAACCTATAGAGGCAGTAAAATCATCTATGGTTGTCAGGAATCCTCAGAAAAGAAGAGAGGAAGTAGTATGTGCAAGCTTAGGTCATGTTTAGGGTGTGAAATTATTCCATCAGGGTGACAAACGACAATGTGAGTTTGTCAAAATCCATAGACTGGACAACACAGAGTGAACCTTGATGCTAACCCTGGACTTCTGTTCATAAGAATGTGTCACTATTGGCTCAGTCATTGATGCTAACCCTAGACTTCTGTTCATAAGAATCTATCACTATTGGATCAGTCATTGATACTAACCCTAGACTTCTGTTAACAAGAATGTGTCACTATTGGCTCAGCCATTGATGCTAACCCCGGACTTCTGTTCATAAGAATGTGTCAGTATTGGCTCAGCCATTGATGCTAACCCTAGACTTCTGTTCATAAGAATCTATCACTATTGGATCAGTCATTGATGCTAACTCTAGACTTCTGTTAACAAGAATGTGTCACTATTGGCTCAATCACTGATGCTAACCTTTGACTTCTGTTCATAAGAATCTATCACTATTGGCTCAGTCATTGATGCTAACCCTGGACTTCTGTTAACAAGAATGTGTCACTATTGTCTCAGTCACTGATGCTAACCCTGGACTTCTGTTCATAAGAATCTGTCACTATTGGCTCAGTCATTGATGCTAACCCTGGACTTCTCTTAACAAGAATGTATCACTATTGGCTCAGTCACTGATGCTAACCCTGGACTTCTCTTCATAAGAATCTATCACTATTGGCTCAGCCATTGATGCTAACCCTGGACTTCTGTTCATAAGAATGTGTCACTATTGGCTAAGTCATTGTTACAAGCGTTATCACACTCATGTTAAGATTGGCTCACAAAACAAAACTGAGGGAGGTGGGTATATGGAAATTTTCAATACCACTTCCTCCATTTTTAGGTTACTTCCAAACAGTTTGAAGTGATATCCATCACTTTACAAACCTGGCAATACTGTCTCAGAAAAAGATCCTTTTTAGTTAATATTTTAACAATCAGCAAAATGTCTACAATTTGCACTGAGATGTTATTTACTATTAAAAGTAAACCCAAACTTGGAATGAAAAAACACCTTTACTCCTGTAGTTGTAGCACTAATGATTGACTTAACACATTTAAATATGCACATGTGGAATAAAAAATATAGTACCACAATTTTACAATTGTCTGAAATATGAGACACTGAAGAATCTAGAAATCATATCATGAATGAACTGAACAACTGAATTTCCACGATACCTTCCGTTGATGCAACTCCAGGGTGTACATGCCTGCGATGCCAGTGACAGAGAATTCGCTTCTTATGCCTGTGGTGGTGTCTGACGGGGGATTTCCTGGGCACCCCAGGATCCACTGTTTCATCCAGGATGGAACATGCTGGGAAATGAATTAAAATAAAGACAGCTGTTGATATCTTGCTGCAGAAGATCAGATAAATGAGTCATTATTTATTCACAGCTTACATGTTTGATTCCATTGTTCGTCATCTGCAGAGCAAAGCCCCCTGAATCTGAGTTTGGCTTCAGAAAGGACTTACACTGTGGGTTGCACTTAACAACTGTGCAGGCAAATGCCTGTATTGAGATGAGACATTACAGAAAGGTAGTAGATTGGAGGACCAAGAGCGTAGGGTCTGGTGCATAGGATCTGAGCTCAAGGACTTTTGAGAAGCTGCTAGAACTTGAGGAAGTTCTATAGACCCCTCTGTGCCTCCGATCCCTAGTTTGAATGTGGAAATGTTGATAATGGCCTATGTTGAGTAAAAATAGTTAAACAGACCACTTAAAGCCTTAAGATGGGTGCTTCCTAAGTGCCATAGAGTGTTCGATTATTTCATGTCTGGAAGAACAAGCCAGGCCCTTGGTAGTGGTTAATAGAGAAGGAATTGGGGACTCCAGGACAGTGGAGGGTAAAATTCTCTTCACTCTTGACATGTGTCTCATGCTTTAGAACTCATGAAAAGTTTCTGTCCGAATTTCCCATGGTGCCCACATCAGTCCAGAGAGATGAGCAGAGCAGGGGCTGCCACTCAGAGTTGACAGTTCAGGGAAGTGAATTGAAGAGATTTGAGCGACCTGCCCAGATTCATGACACTGGCGAATGATAGATCTGGGACAGGAATGTGGTTGATTTTCCGGGGACAGAGATCCCTGAACACCTGAGGCCTCTAAATCATGGCCCGGACCCTGAACCTGGAGCTCATTCCACTCCCTTTCTCAATCCTCCTGTACCAAGGGCTCTTCAGGAAGGTCGAGGTATTGGAAGAGGTGCTGAGTCCAGAAAAAAGCTCAAATCATTAAACAAAACATAACTCCTGTCTCTAGGTTTTAACTCCTTGGCTAAAATATGGCACTTTCCTGCAAACGAAGCGTCTCTGAGGAACAAATGCAAATGTCTGGTCATCCTACCCAGCACCCTGTATTGTCAGCTCTCTGGCAGTGAGCAGCTCTCCATGACCAACTGACCACACCAAGGGGCCAAGTTCTGCTTGGCCCCCAAAGTAGTTTGGAACTTAGGACATTCCAAACTAACAAACACTTGATGGCTGTGCCAAGAATAAAATTCCCTTCAACTGAACCATCCTGAACAAGCAATTAATGGGAATGAACTGAAAATGTGGCACTCCAGTTGGGTTTTCAGTGGTTTCTGCTGTATCTAGTCTATGAAATAGTGTGTTTAAAAAAAAAAAAAAAAAAAAAAAGGCCAGGCGTGGTAGCTCACACCTGTAATCCCAGCACTTTGGAAAGCCAAGGTGGGCAGATCACAAGGTCAGGAGTTCAAGATCAGCCTGGTCAATATGGTGAAATCCCGTCTCTACTAAAAATACAAAAATTAGCCAGGCATGGTGGCAGGCGCCCGTAGTCCCAGCTACTTGGGAGGCTGAGGCAGGAGAATTGCTTGAACCTGGGATGCAGAGGTTGCAGAGAGCTGAGATCATGCTACTGCACTCCAGCCTGGGTGACAGAACAAGACTCTGCCGGGGGGCGGGGGGTGAAAGGGGTGGGCAGGTGCTGTGGCTCATGCCTGTAATCCCATCACTTTGGAAGGCCAAGGCATGTGGATCAGGAGGTCAGAAGTTCAAGACCTAACTTGCCAACATGATGAAACTCTGTCTGTACTAAAAATACAAAAATTAGCCAGGCGTGGTGGCGGATGCCTGTAATCCCAGCTACTCTGGAGACTGAAGCAGGAGAATTGCTTAATCCTGGGAGGTGGAGGTTGCTGTGAGCTGAGATCATGCCACTGCACTCCAGCCTAGGCAACAGAGCAAGACCCTGTCAAAAAAAAAATGGCATTGGAAACAGTGTATTTTTCCGGAGGAAAATATTTGAGGCAAAAATCTTGATAGAAGAATAAAAAATACAAATTGAGTAATAAAACTCTAAAACACATTTATAAATCTGTAGACAATGGGAGTTGCGGAAATAAAAATCAGAATGACATTTAATGTACAGGAAAACTGGCCCACCTGAAGAAACTGCAGTCAGAAGATAGAAATGAACATACATACCGCTGAGGCAGCGACGACAAATGTTTCCCATTGTGAGTCCTCTGACACAACTAAGTTGCGTTTCCTGCCAACGCTCAGTTGCCAGAATGGCAGCTAAAATGAAAGGCAAGACCTATATCATCAGGTCACCTCAGCGACAGGTCACAGTAGAATTTTCGCAAGCATACGTGTCACAATAGCTGTGATCTAGACCAGTCCATGGTCACGTCGACAAGGGGTCACTTAGACTCCATGTTTCATTTCAAAAACTGAATCCCAGACACACAGTATTATTCTGTATGTATGAAACAAATATTAAAGGAGGAAAAAGATCTGCCTCTCCAATATATTTGATAGTGAAAATTTCAGAGTAAAGATAAGAAAAGCTAATACATAGAGAATAAAGGGAGATTCCAGGCTGGACGTAAAATGCCATCCCCACCCAATTCTACTATTCCCGAGTCACCAAAGAGTCCTAGCTTCAACAATTCTAAACTAGTTCCAAATTAAATTTAAAATGCATTAGTGTAAGTTCAATTTTAAAGCCAATCTCTAAGAATATAATTCATAGTAATAAAAAAGATATGAAATGATTCAGTACAAATTTCCATCACTTGATTCATCACAAGTTTTAAGAATTATTACATCAAATGGGTCATTGATGAGGTATAAAAACTGCATTAATATAGATGTTGCAATTTTTTTCAGGGATTATCTAATTGAAGGGGTGTTTGGGAAGGAATTGAAGGTATTCGGGAAGGAATACATATTACCTGTATAAATGGAGAATTTTAATTCTCAACAACTGAATAGAAAATTGTGCAGGTGTGTACATATAAATATACACAACTATGAGAGAGAGAGAGAGAAAACGTAATTAAAAAATACTAGACCACAGATTTATATCTCTTAATGCCAAATTGGGAAAGACTTTTTTTTTTTTTTTTTGAGATGGAGCCTCACTCTGTTGCCCAGGCTGGAGTGCAGTGGCACGATCTCGGCTCACTGAAAGCTCTGCCTCCCGGGTTCACGCCATTCTCCTGCCTCAGCCTCCCGAGTAGCTGGGACTACAGGCGCCTGCCACCACGCCTGGCTAATTTTCTGTATTTTTAGTAGAGACGGGGTTTCACCATGTTAGCCAGGATGGTCTCGATCTCCTGACTTCATGATCCACCCACCTCGGCCTCCCAAAGTGTTGGAATTACAGGTATGAGCCACTGTGCCCAGCCCCCAGAAAAGACATTTTAAAAAACATAATATGTTAAGAAGAATAAAAAGGAATGAGCATAAGGCTTTCCTTCCTGGTGCCACCTAAGTGTTCACAGTAAATGAAAATAAATGAGTCTTTTACCCTGGTAGCCAAAGCCCTTTTACAAAGCTTTGTCATGGTGTCAGTGCTATATGATTGTTCAATTAATAAATCTGGAAAGATGTGCAGAAATTTAACAGTTGTTACTTCCAGAGGCAGAAGCTGGCAGGCCCCAGAAGAGGAGAAGACAAGTCCAGATTTCAGTATGCATTCTGTGCCTTGTGAACATCCTACAAGTGTTTTATTCCTGATGTCTTTACTGTGATTTCTTTTTAACAAAAAGAACTAATTCCTCCAAATGCTGGTAGAAAACAAACATTTCAATTTGCTAATGCTTCACAGGGACAAGAATTCAGGCAGGACACAGAAAAGAGAGCTTACTGGTACTTGTTGATGTCTGGGGACTGCAGAGAAGTCTTATGGAGTGGGATTAAATTCACAGCAGGGGGTTGGAATCATCTGGATGTGCCATCATGCACAGGTTTGCAGAGGAACTTGGGCTTGGCTGGAGAACTTACAGGACTTCCCTGGGCTTCCAAGCAGCAGGCAGTCTCAGGACATTCAGAGCTTGGAATTGGTGGCCACGGGCTTCACTGGTGAGTGTCCCAAGTGAAGCAGGCAGACACTCATGGCGTTTCTAACATAATTTTGGAAGTTACACAACATCACTTCCACATCATCTGCCAGTGAAAAGCAAGCACTAGTGTCAAGACTGATTAACCAGTGAGGGTGGGCAGAGACGCCACCTCTCAAAAGGAGAATATCAAAGAAACTACAAACATGTTTTAAAAGCCACATGCATATTCCAGCTTAAAAATCTCCAGTACAGAGATACTTCTCAGATATGTGATAAAGGGCCTGTCACTCTATGGCACCGGCCAAGGGTAAGTTAAGTGCGGATTTCACTTATGCATCAGCCACTGTGAGTTGACTGACAAGTAAATACAAATATTCAGAGAAACCAACCAAAGCGCACTACAGGGTAACAGGTAACAAAAGGTAATGTAGACCTGCTATGTTGCTCTACAAAGAAACCATTTCATTCACTCTGTTCACAAGATTTATGCATTTGGAAATGGAGAGGAGACTTTTTTCTTCCACTTTAGATTCGGGGTACATGTGCAGGCTTGTTACATGGGGAAACCACGTGTTGCTGAGGCTTGGTATTGGACCTAATTAAACTAAAGAGCGTCTGCTCAGCAAAGAGACTTTATTTCTTATAAAAGGTTGCACACGGCCCACAAAGTGGCCATCCCACAGACTGGGAAGTGTGCCTCCCACCGAGGTAAGAGCCTGGCACGTGGAAGGAGGAAGAGTTGGGGCAGAAGCTTTACTCTGGACAAGCTGGCTAAATAGAAACTTTCAACAGGTTACAGGAGGAGCCATGAATATCCATGATGGCGGTCCTGATGCACGTGTACCGACCAAACATGCATGTAACACACGACCCATGTTCACTTTGGGGTGAAGATAATATGTAAATGTATTACAATTAGGCTCTTTACCTCAAAAGGTCTTTTCAGGACACACAGGCACTCAAGTGCACAGCCTCTGTAAACCGGCCACAATCAGTCCATGGTGGGTGGGCTCTTAATACAAGAAAGTTACTAAAAACAGTCTCCTGTCCCATCAGAGCTGTAGTTACGGCTGCTAGAACAGGGTTTGGGGGCCAGGTAGTCAGTGTCTGGTGCTGACTTACCATGGTTTTAATAGTGCTTATTTAGCTGCTAGAGAAAAAGCCCTGTGGCAATCAGAACAGTTTATTCTTTAAGTCGAGGCGTGTATGACTCAACCCTTGCCTGGAATGGCCTTAGGTGCTGTTTGTAATTTGGTACCTTAGTGTCACAAAGCTTCCATTCTGTCAGTCTTACGATCTCTACTGCAGCAGGCAGGCTGGGCGGCCGTGTCTAAACATAAAAGGAAGGCGCATAACAAGGCATCAGATCGCCCAGCCTGTCATGGCCCAATGCCCGGCACTGAGCGGGTGAGGAGCAAAGGCCTGGGGCAGGCTGGACTGGGTGGTCCACAGGAGCCTCATTTTGGGAGCCAACTGCCTCAGTTCATGGCTACACAGCCCAGCTGCACTCACTTACAAGTCAGTCCCTCTATCTGGAAAATCCGACAGCCTGTCCCATTCCTAGTGCCCTCAGTTTAAGCCTCTGTCAGACCATCAAGAAAACACTGGCCTCTGAAGATCCATGGACAGCCTAGTGCATACACTGGGCACTCAATAAATGCCAAGGGCTACCTCCCTGGTGTCCAATAAGGACACCACTACCATGGTCACTACCACGGCAGTGCAGCCTGAGTCCCAGACTTAAATTCCTTCTTCCCAAAATGTAGAGCAGGGGACCCAGGGTGAGGTGCAGGGCCTCTTCAGACTCCTCTCCTGGGCCCCCAGCCGGGAGAGGGGTGGCCTGGAGGAGCAGCGGGAGGAGGAGCAGAGATGGGAGCTGGCCCTAGCCCTGAAGGTGCCACTATCTCTGCATCGTCCTTTCTTCCTGGAGGCTTCTTCCTTCAAGACTCTGCCTTAGCCACCCACTGCAGAACACAGACATCCCTCTCCTCATTCCATGCCAAGACATGGAGGCCCTGAATTTGCCTCTCACACTCATGGTGGAACCATGACCAGGACCTGAGCCTCCTGATACCCTTAGAAGACACACAGCCCTCTGCCACGGGTGGGAAGGGGTCAGGGCATGGCTGAGGTTTCATCAGCAACTGGGCACTAGGGGAGCCAGCACCCCAAGGCTGCCTTCTGCACACAGGCCCGGTCTTCTGCTCTGAGGGGCCTGGGCCCCAAACAGCACCATGACCACCACCCACACTTCCACACCCGCCAGCCCAGCTGCAGCAGCTTGGCCAAGATAACGGGCGCTCCTGCTCAAACCACATTTTCCAGCTTTTGTGGAGTTCATCACCAGCCTCGCTAGCAGTGGCTTCCCACTTCTACGCAAAGGAAACTGCCAACAAGGTTACAATCAATTTTTTTTTTCCTAGAGTGAGGCCTGGCTAGAAAAGCGCAGGCCACCCTAGTGGCTGGTGAATAACCTTGAGAGGGTCACCAGGCCCCCTCGGCTGCAGAGCTCCAGAGCCCTCCCCTGGCTGACTACATCATGCACTGGCCCTAACCTAGGGTGACCAGGCCAAGGCATCACCAGCTTTGACCCTGGTGCCTCTTGGCTGGACAACTGTCCCCTGTGCACTCAGCAAGGCACATGCTAATTTAAACCAATCTGTCAGCCCAGGTACCTGGAACTGAAATGGCCTGCCCACTTTTGCCCTGCCCCAGCCCCTTTTCAACATGAACCTTGAGAGTCCGTGGTGCGTTCTTCGAGAGTGGGCCTGCTCCAGGTGCTTCACCCACATCGCGTGCTTCATCAAAACCACTGTCAGAGGTAGGGCCTGTTAGGATCCCCGTCTCACAGAGGAAGAAACTGAGGTAGAGACAGGGTAGGTACCCCACCTGAGGACACAGAGAATTATTCCCTGAGGATAGAGAATAAGCTAGGACGGAACCTGGTGGCAGGCCTGGGCTCCTCCACTCACTGACAGGCATGCACAGAAGCCAGGGCACCTTGAGCTGCCATCCCTGTGCCACTTACCCACCTGCTTGTGGCCCAGGTAAAAAATATCTCCATAAATATCTGTCCACAGCTGCCCTCAGCCTCCTCTAGAAGGCAGGTGCCCCAGAAGCTTCCTCACAAGCTCTTTGACGTTTCAGTGACATGCAGGTGGCTGAGGAGCCCTGAAACCAGGTGAAGGTCCGGGAAGGTGAGACAGGGATTTAGCTCAGGCAGTGCCCATCGGCAGGGGCAGGCACTGCAATGGGCACCTGCTTGGGAGGAACACCTGACGAGGTTTCCCTGATGCTGGATGCGTGAGGCCTCACACCTATCCTTGCTGGACACAGATAACTAACTGAGTTTCGAAGGGTCCTTCCCTCAGCCCTGCCAGGACTTGGTGCCACCAAACAAGAATGTGGATGTGACAAAGTCAAAAGAGCTGAGTGCCTGTGCATACCAGTGACATGGGAGTTACAGCTGGGGATGGGTCAGGCAGCCCCGGCAGAGCAGCTGCCACATGGGGCACCCGCTGCAGTGACAGTATCAGATGTGTCTCCAGCTCCCCAGGGTAGACTGTGGGGTATAGCTGGGTTCCTCTGAGACCCACTGCAGCTCTGGGGCAGAAAGGGGTCTGGACATATCATTATCACAGGCTCAGAAGAGCAATGGGGGTGAAGTGGCAGTCAAGGTCCCAGGTGGGGTTGACTTGTACTCTGGAGCAGAGTCCAAGGGGAGCTTGGGAAGTGAGCACAGAAAAGGCCTGAGGGTCTGTTGGGGTGGAGGGTAAAAAGAAGAGATCTGGAAACCTCTAGAGCAGGTTCCAACTCAGCACAGACTGAAGGTCAGACAAGCTCAGGGCACAGCCAGGCAGCCCAGTGCTGGGGCACAAGTCACCTGCATCTGCACACTGCTATCCAACCTCAGAACCCCAACTTCAACACACCTCAACTTCAAGGCAAAAACTTTGCATAGCTGGTCTGGGCCCAGTGAGATCGAATGTGAACATCTGGCCTAGGGCCAAGGAAGATAGCTGTGAACACCTGTGCTGGGACCAAGGAGGATGGCTGTGGACATCTGGGCTGGGCTCAAGAGGACGGCCTGGAATAACTGGGATGGGTCCAGAACATATGGCTATGAACACCTGGGCTGACCCCAATGTGGACAGCTAGAAACACCTGGTGTGCACTCAGGAGGACAGTTCTGTTCATTTTGGCTGAGTTGAATGAGTACAGCTGTGAACATCTGCACCAGGCCTAATGAAGACAACAGTGGACAGATGAGCTGTCCCCACTGAGGACATCTGTGAAGCCCTGGCCTGGGACCATGGAAACTGCTGAAAACAACTCAAAGAAGTCTTGTGAGGAAATCTATGAACAACAGGGCTAGGCTCAATGGGGACAGGCATGGACACCTGGGCTGGGCCCAGTGTGGATGGCTGTCAATACCTGGGATGGCCTCTATGAGGGTGGCTGGCACCAATAAGCACATGTGTGAACAAACTGGCTGCCCTCGATGAGGACAGCTATGGATATCTGGGCTGGCTGTCATGTGGATGACAGAGAACTCCTTGGCTAGCTTAGATGAGGACCACTGTGAACACTGGTGAGGCCTGGATGAAGACAGCTGTGAAGCCCTGGGCTGGCCACAATGAAGAGAGCTACGAACAGTTGGCCTGGGGCCAATGAAAATGGCTCTTAACCCTGGGCTTGATGTCACTGAAGGGAACTGTGAACTCCTGGGCTTGCCTTGATATTGATGGCTATGAATAACTGCTGGTATAAAAAAAACTGAGCTCATACAAACGAGGAAGGCTGTGAACCCCTGGGCTGACCTTGACGGGGATGGCTGTGAACACCTGGCCTGGGCCCAGTGAGGACAGCTATGAAGAGCTAGGCAGGGCCCAGTGAGGTCAGCATTGAACTCCTGGGCTGGCCCAATGAGGATGTCTGTGAACACTGGTCTGGGCCCACTGGCAACAAGGACTAACACCTGGGCTAGCTACCAATGAGGACAGCTGTGAACACCTTGGCTGGGCCCTCTAAGGACAGCTTGGAGTGTTTGGGCTTGGCCCAAAGTCAATAGCTGTGAACCCCTGAGCTGGGCCCAGTGAGGGTGGCAATGAACCCCGGGCTGGGCCAGTGAGGACAGCTGTGAACACCTGGCCTGGGTCCAAAAAGAACAGGCTGAGAACACTTGGGCTAAGCCAAAATTACATATTTTTCAGCGGAACTGAAAATCTGCTCTAAGATGCTTTGAACTTCAACATACAATATAGACAGGAAGTAAATGAAAAGCAGTTCCGTCCTTCTCACTCCTCTGTTTCCTCACGCACTACACTTTGCCTTGCAAACAGCCCTCCTCTGCTTCCCCACATTAACTGTGGTCATCGCCAAAACTCACTTCAAATACTTACCAGTCCCAAGAATCCTTGCTTTTCGCACAGCACTTAGCATAGTATATTGTAATCATTTTATTGCTTCCCTCTGAAACCAAGAGCTTCTTGAGAGCAAGGGCTGTATCTTTTGTCTCTATAGCCCCGAAGACCTAAGACATAGTAGCAAATACTTTAAGCTTTTTTACATAAATTAATCATCTAAATTATTATATCTAGAGCAGTGTTTCTTAAACTATATTTTAAAGAATATTTGCTTTACCAGAAGTACCCCAAGACAAAGACTACATGACCGTCTGCATTTGAGAAGTCACGAAACTATTTCATGTCCAACAATCAAGAAATGTCTTAAACTTCACCTAATCTCCATTTGACAATAGTTTTGTGGCAAACATTAACAATTGAGGAATTAAGAGTTTCAGAGATACTGTTGCCAGAGCTTCCCAAAGAGGTGAAGGTTTCCTATGTGTGGTACAAACTTGCTTGATTCACTTCTGTCAATGGTGTCAGGATCCCAGGTGCTAATGTCAGGCACTGCTGCTCCAAATGGGTCACTAAGGAAATAAGCTCTGAATTAGGAGAGATTGGCTGCAAATGCACTTATTCTCTTTATTATTAAATAGTCCATTGGTTTTTTTTCCTAATACAAGAGAATAGATTTTTATCTTAACTGTTAGAAAGCTTAGTATGTTCTGCGTAAGAAAGGTTTAAAAAACTTAAAAATAAATCTTAAAAAAACCCAAAGCTCCGTAAGAAATTCTATTATCAATTCTAATGGTAATCTTGGGACCTAATCAACTCTACTTTTTAAACCCATTTTTATTGGTTTCTATTTAAATTGTATTTAAAATTAGTTATTATTTTAGGCAAAATATAAATCAGAAAAAAAATATAATGGCCTGTCAATAAAAGCTCTCATACCGATCCGTATGGATTATCTCTAGCATAACAAAAGCCAATAAGTCAGTTGCATTTTTAGGGAAGATTGCTGAGGAGAAAGATGTAATGTCTGCAACATTCATAAACTATCCACCAATAACCAGGAATAACCTAAAAAGGCTTCTAGGCATTCTTATTGGTAGATGATTATTTGTGGTATAGATAAAGAAAAAGAGTTTTAAAAACTTCTAAATTCTAAAATTCAACCCCATAACTGAGGAATTTGTATAATCTATAGACTACGTATTATAAGCAAATACACGCTGACTTAGAAACCTTGAAGTCTTTATTAAAATATACTACAACATAGGAATTGTAAACCCAAATACGTACAAGGACAAAGGAAGGTTCACTGACAAAGGGAAGCATTAATGTGGGCACAGTAGCAAGCTGGAGAATATATGCCTTCTGTAGAGGGGCGACCTCTGCACAGCAGGCCCAACAGTGCTAGAAACTCAGGGGATGCCAGGTTTGATTTTTTAACATAAGCCTGAAGTCCCGATTTCTGCACAAGTCTTCTAAATTTTACATGTTGACTCAACTTACAGAGGCAAACAAACAAATCTGTGCACCACATTTAGAATACAGCCCTTGTGTTTTTATATTTGCTTCCTAGCAAATATAAAAATGTTACTAAATGGTTGTGTATAATCCAATTATTTGCATGTAAAATATTTTCTTTCTCCAGTATCATATGTTTTACAAAAATTTCAGGCCCTCATATATGATAGAAATTGCTAAAAAGACTCATAATACCCACTTCAATAATTTTTCCAACATTTATGCATTTACAATCTATTTATACATAATTTTCCCAGATTGTTAACCAAATACATAGTTTGTACACAGGACCGCCAAAACTAAATTATTAAATAATTCCTATCTGTTTTCTTATTAACTTCGTGGATTTCATTGTTTAAAACTGACATCCTGGTTATGCTAAAGCTCTATAAACTTAACAGACACACTGGGATAGTTCATAATACAACTTCAACTAAAAAAAAAGTTTAGGATTTGCTTCTATTCTAATTGAGAAAACCCAACTTGTAATGAACACTTGTTGACATATAATCACCTATATGGTGACAACGGGACATGAAATGATGAAAGGGTCAGCTTCTACTTATTGAAAGATTACCTGTAAGTAAATTTCTAAAGACTCTCTGAATGGCAGTGAATGATTAATGGTGGGAAGGAAAAGGTGTTATTCTGTTAGCCAACATGGTCTTGATCTCCTGACCTTGTGATCCACCTGCCTTGGCCTCCCAAAGTGCTGGGATTACAGGCGTGAGTCACCATACCCGGCCAAGATGTCCATTTATTGTAAGTTGCTTTAGTTTTGTTTTTTAAGATAAAGCCTATTTCCAGGGCATATTTTCTTCCCTGTGTTGTTTTACATTAATTAGGAAATAAAAAACCCTGCATAAAAAAAAAATTGAAAAGATTTTATCTTTAACCAATTCACAAATATTTTCCAAAGTGCATTTTAAAAAGCCGTGCCCTTTAATGCTTCTTTAAAAGTATCAAAATTTAGGCCAGGCGTGGTGGCTCATGCCTGTAATCCCAGCATTTAGGGAGGCCGAGGCGGGCGGATCACGAGGTCAGGAGATCAAGACCACCCTGGCTAACACGGTGAAACCCTGTCTCTACTAAAAATACAAAAAATTAGCCGAGTGTGGTGGCGGTAGCCTGTAGTCCCAGCTACTCGGGAGGCTCAGGCAGGAGAATGGCATGAACCTGGGAGGCGGAGCTTGCAGTGAGCCGAGATCGCGCCACTGCACTCCAGCCTGGGGACAGAGCAAGACTCCGTCTCAATAAAAAAATAAAATAAATAAATAAAATAAAAGTATCAAAATTTAAAATAAAATCTTAGACAACTAAGTTATTTCAAAATAACTTAATTTGCATTTGCATTCAGGGAATGCTTGAGCTTCCAAATACAAAAAATGGACCCTTACCTACGTCAAGATTAAAACACATATTTTGAAAAGAAAGTTGTTAATCTATACCTTGTCCAGTGCTTCAATATTTGCGTCATGGGAAAGCAGTTTTTCTGCCAGTGACGTACTCTCATTACACTCAGCATAATGGAGAGCAGTGTTGCCGTAGATATCCTTAAGATTTGGATTGGCACCATGTTCCAGCAGAATGTTGGCACAAGTCTCTTCCTGGCAATGTACAGCCTGCCCATATTAGATCAAGAAATAGATTGTAAATTCTAAGAATTCAAAATACAGATTCCACAGGTTATACCAACTAGTTACATGTAAATGAGATGAATTTGTTTTAATTCTATATATGTAAATCAAAGCCATGTCATGCTGAAAGAGTTGGCTACTACATACCTGTATCAAAGGCGTACTGTTTTGATTGTCACAAACGTCAGTCTGGCATTTTCTGCTCAGCAGGAGAGTGACCACTTCCACACAGGCATTAGCACAGGCCAAATGTAGAGCAAGTCTATGAGAGTAAGAGGACTTTTTAGGAAACTGTAGTGCAATATCTCAAAACACACAATAATTCACATAATTGTAAACACTGAAGAGCATGTTTTTCCTCTGCCTTGAAAACAAATACTTACTTTTTCTTGAGTAAGGTACAATATGTATTAGCTCTTATTGTTCACTGCCTTAATGAAAACAGCAGCGTATTTGAATAGAAAGAGCTCAGTCTTTGGATTCAGTTCAACTAGGGCTTGAGTCCTACGTTAAACTGTCATTTACCAGGTATTGCTTAGCCTTTCTGTGCCTCCACTTCCTCATTAATAAAGATGACAATAGTAGCCATCTCATAGGACACCATCATGGTGCTTAAATGAGAAACTGTGTAAAGTATTTAGAGAAGTCCCTACAGCAACAACTCAATAATTGTTAGATTTTTGTTTTTTTGAGACTAGGTCTCACTCTTCTGCCCAGGCTGGAGTGCAATGATGTAATCACGCCTCACTGTAGCCTGGAACTCCTGGGCATTGAGTAGCTGGGACTACAGATGTGCACCAGCATGCCCAGCTTCTAATTTAAAATGTTTTGTAGAGTAAGACTCTTACTTTGTTGCCTGGGCTGGTCTCAAACTCCTGGCATCAAGCGATCCTCCCACCTCAGCCTTCCAAAGTTCTGGGATTACAGGTGTGAGCCACTGCACCCAGCTAGATATTATAATTATTATGATTACTACTACTTAACAAAAGCATTTTAATTAAGTAAAATGATACAATGATACCTATTTCGTAGGATTACTTAAAGAGTAGGTCACATTCTGACACTTATGATATTGGAATGCCACTTACCATTCATGATTTGTTACAAATATAATTGGTAGCATTTTAAAAATGATCTTACTGATATATAAAATAATCAGGCATCACACAATCCATGAGACCTTACGTTAAGTAGAATACGGTATACTCAGCAGGTCTAGGGCAGTTGTAGGCATGTAAGTGGCCCTTAAATACATTTTAGTTCTTAAAGGGACTATGGGGAAAGGGCACTGAAATAACAATCATGCATTTTTTAAACAAATTCTTTGATTTTCAAACAACCTGAAGCCAAAGGAAACTCAAGATTCAAATGAATAGGTACGGCTCATTTTATTCACTACTTATATTTACAAAATATACACAAATCAGACTTTCCAATGATTAATTATTAGTATTTAAGACTGATACTTTTGAAAGGGCATTTAAAGGTTATCTTCTACTATTTTCTAACTTCACAAATGCTTTTGTTTGAAAGGTGGGAGATAAAGTGTCAGTGAGATGAAGTCCTAATATTCCCATTTGAAATCTCTCAGCTTGTGCAGGCAGGACAGGTAAATATGAAGTTTTTAAGGATAAGAGATAGCAGAATATGTCTGCTATATAATATATATATATATAATATATATATATATTTCCTGAGAGATAGCAATATATGTCTGCCACATAACAGGCACTCAGGTAATGTTCGATGAATAAATGGAATGAAAGAATGGATAAATACAGTTGGGGGGCTCAATATTTTTTTTTTTTTTTTTTTTTTTTTTTTTTTTTTTTTTTTTTTTTTTTTTTTTTGAGACGGAGTCTCGCTCTATCGCCCAGGCTGGAGTGCAGTGGCCGGATCTCAGCTCACTGCAAGCTCCGCCTCCCGGGTTTACGCCATTCTCCTGCCTCAGCCTCCCGAGTAGCTGGGACTACAGGCGCCCGCCACCTCGCCCGGCTAGTTTTTTGTATTTTTTTTAGTAGAGACGGGGTTTCACCGTGTTCGCCAGGATGGTCTCGATCTCCTGACCTTGTGATCCGCCCGTCTCGGCCTCCCAAAGTGCTGGGATTACAGGCTTGAGCCACCGCGCCCGGCCAATATTTTTAAATAAACTCGTATAAAGCAATATTTTCACAATAGTAACTATTTTGTTATTTTTATTTTTAAAGAATACAGGTAAAATGAATGATTAATCTATCATTGTTTGCATATATGAAATGAATGTATATATAAGAAAAACATATGTACATAATAAAATACATACATAATAAAATCTGGAAACACAGATAAAAAAATTCCCTTTTACTTCTGAAGAGGCTACAAGTTCAAAGATGACAACAACACACACAAATAATAATAATGGTAAAAAATAGAAAGTGATAAATTATTTTTATCTGTGCAAAATTCATATTCCTCTCTTCCCAAATATTATTCCATTAACAATAAACTTTTACTAGAAGTTTTGTATATGTTCACTGCAGCAATCAGAGTTAAGAAAAAGGAAAAAAATCTTTACTTAAAACACAAATGCCCAGACATTACACATTTTATCATACTTTGTACATATTTTTTGCTAACACAAGACCATAGTCTGTTTCTGTATATGTATAATCAAATGGATTCTTTTTTCCTCACTGGCTATAACAAAATACATCTTCATACATCAACATACTTCTGTATCTATTGTCACTTTCAGTGGTCACATATTATTCCATCCTATGGATGCAACTGTAATTTATTTATAGGATCCATTCTAGGGGTTCTTTTTAAAATAAGTGCTGTGAAAAACAAAGAGTATGTATCTCTATTTCCCAAGGGTATTCAGTGAAATGGAATTGAAGGGTAACTGGCATACACATTTTTTAAATCTAGTACTCACCACCATGTTATGTATTTAAAAAGCAATCAGCAACTTAAACTTTAGGCAGCGTATAAAACATCCTCACACATATTGTGGATAGAGAACAGTTTCATTCCTCTTTTAAATTCTTATACCAGAAATGCAAAGGATTTTTTTCCTATGTACATAAGTAACTTGTAGATCTGCAAAATAAAGTACTTTGCCCACTTTTAGAGTTTTTGATTATTTGATTTGTAAGAATTCCCTGTAAAATGAAGATGCACTTTTCAGGCCCAGTGTGGTGGCTCACACCTGTAATCCCAGCACTTTGGGAGGCCAAGGCAGGCAGATCACAAGGTCAGGAGTTCAAGACCATCCTGGTCAACATGGTGAAACCCCATCGCTACTAAAAATACAAAAATTAGCTGGGTGTGGTGGTGGCGTGCCTATAATCCCAGCTATTTCAGAGGTTGAGACAGGAGAATCACTTGAACCCAGGAGGTAGAGACTGTGAGCTGAGATGGTGCCACTGACTTCAGCCTGGTGCCAGAGCAAGACTCCATCTCAAAAAAAAAAAAAAAAAAATGAAGATGCACTTTTCATCTAATGAGTATATATGTATGTACATATATACAACTTTTCATCTGTGTATATATAACTTACATATCTGTAATACGTTATACATATCAGTACTATGTATATGATACATAAGAATATAATTCCTATAAAATGAAAACATACTTTTCATCTGAATATATATATAATACAGTAAATATTTTTCAAGTATGTTCTCTTATTTTGTTAATTTTTTTTCTGATACACAGGCAGTTTTAATTTTTACTTTGCTAAATCAACCTTCAGAATGCCTGCTTGTGAGGTCATTCTTAGAAAGGCCTTTGTCAACATAAAATTTACCTGTAAAATAAGCATGTGTGTTCTCTTCTGGTACTTTTCTCATTTGCATATGTAAAAATTTCAATCTGTACTCCATCAGGAACTCATGTTTGTGACATAAACTTTCACTAGTTTTCTTCAAACAGCAGGCATTTTTTCATTAACAATTCATTCTTTCCTATTCATGACTGTTAACATTATCAATCCTTATGTATGTCTTATATAATTACATTGTTTCTGCATTTCCTATTCTGTTCCATGCATTTATTTGTCTTCTCAGCTGTTAGTAAACCATTAATTGTAGAAATTAATAGCAAATTTTGTTATCTAGAGGAGGAAGTATTTTTTCACTCCATTATAAACTTGTTTTAAATGTCATCACAATAGTAAAAGACAGCAGATGTCATGCAAAAATGTTAAAACCTTGATGTTTTCATTTGTCTTATGCAAAATTGACAAACAGAGAAAGCGTTCACATTAAAAAAAAATGTGTCTTCCCATTCAAGAACACAGAACCCACCTCCCACTTCTAAGTTTCCCTCTAAGAACCTTCAGTAAAGAACCGATCTGCACAGGTGGATACGGATGTAAAACGAACAGTTTCACCTGAGAACTTTTCGCTCCAGGTATTTTTGATAGGTGAATGAGTTCTCTCATTAGGCACCTCCTATAATGTATATAACACCATGATTTAAACGTGTACGTTAAAAATAAAAACACTGTATATGTTTCGCTTTGTGAGTTAAATCACTTAACATTCTCCACCAAGTGCTCCGCAGGGGAATTATGAGGGATGCAGAGCAGCTGAGGTTCCGTTTGGCCCCGCCGCTCCGAGGGTGTCCGGCGCCCTCCAATGCCCCGTCCCAGGGGCTGCCGGGAAGCCGGGCCCGGGGACCCCCTCCCACCCTGGGCCGAGCCCCCACTCCCTGTGCTGCCTGTCCCAGGCTTCCAGGTCTCTGCTCCTGCGCGCCAGGCAGCGCTCCACCTCCGCGGCATCGCCCTCGACAGCGCCCTGTGGATCTTCCGCAGTTCCGCGTCCCAGATTCGGTGCCCCGAACCCGTGCAGACGTAATCTATGGGGCCCAGGCCCGCTGGCCCCTGCGGCTCCCGAAGCCGCAGAACTTCTTCAAGGAGGTGAGTTCTTCTCAGACCCCCAACCACAGGCTCCTGAGCCGCGGCAGCTCCCTGTCACCTTTTCACCGCCCGCCGCCCCACACCCAGCCCCAAATCCCCAATCAACTCCCAATCCCCGACCCAACCTCTGCGATCTAGCCCAGAATCCGCGATCCAGCCCGGTCCACCCTTCAGCAGCTACACTGGCAGCCTCCGACCTCTCAGACCTACTGACCTCTCAGACCTAGTGAGCCTCGCAAAGCCGTTAGGCGCGCGCCTGCACCTCGGAGGCCACCCGGCTCCCGGAAGCCGCTCCCAGGCGGCGCCTGCCGACAGGTGGGGCTGCAGCCCGGGGCAGGCGCCGCTGAGCTCGCGAGTTCTCCCGGCCGGGCCCGGGCAGCCCCAGGACCACAGGCGGAAAATCGCAGGCGGGCAGCCCGCCCTGCCCGAGGAGGGGGGCCAGTACACTCGCGGCCTCAGATCTCTCAGACCTACTGACCTCTCAGACCTAGTGAGCCTCGCAAAGCCGTTAGGCGCGCGCCTGCACCGCGGGGGCCACCCGGCTCCCGGAAGCCGCTCCCAGGCGGCGCCCGCCGACAGGTGGGGCTGCAGCCCGGGGCAGGCGCCGCTGGGCTCGCGGGTTCTCCTGGCGGCCCGGGCTGCCCCAGGAACACAGGCGGAAAATCGCAGGCGCGCAGGCCGCCCTGCCTGAGGAGGAGGGCCAGTCTGGCCATGCGCCCACCCCGCTCATCGTCCGCAGGAAGATCTGGGGCTGGCACAGGCACCCCGCGGCCACCAGACTGGCTTCACGGATGGCCTGGCTTCAGCGCTGAGGCTCCGGCCCTGGGGGCTGCCTGGGTGGTGTCAGGCAGCGGGAGAGGCAAGGACAGTCTCGGGTTGCCCCTTCCCTCACCTGTCCCCACCGCTTCCCGTGCCAGGACTGGCAGTTTGCAGCTGCACCTCTGGCACTGGCGCGGGATGGCGGAGCTTCCCTTGAATGGCGTCACATTCTACCTGGTCTGAGGGTCCGCTCCGCCTGGACACCTCTCCGGATCCTGGGCCCTGGCGCTGGGCAGTCCACACAGATTCGAGACTGAGCGGCTGCTGGTGGGCTGATCGCCTGACTTCGCCGCCTGGGCGACTGGCCCCAGCATCCGCGCTGCTGGGGGCTCGGGTCTGGTCTGGGGTGTCCAGCCGCTTGCTGCCCGTGCGCCACGTCTGGGCTGGTGGCTTCAGCTGCAGCTCGGCACCGGCGACGGCTGGCGGGCCTGGGACCTGATGTCCTCAGGGTCAAGTGCATCGCCAGCCACCTGAGGGTCTGCTCTTTCTTGGCCTCCTCCAAGAACGCAGGGGCCACCGGGGTGGCAAGTTAAGAATGCCTAAATTGAAGGAAATATCCTTTATTTTTAAGAAATAAGAGTGTGTGTGTGTGTGTGTGTGTGTGTGTGAGAGAGAGAGAGAGAGAGAGAGAGAGAGAGAGAGACACCGCTACAGCAGCAAACGGGATGCACAGGTGAAGGTCCACAGCCAGTTCCTCTATTGATGACCTCCAGGTATAAATGTTCAATCTAACTGCTTTGGTTGACACTTTCACCTCAGCACTTACAGATGCCTACAGATCTGTTCAATCGCACATCTTGGATTTTGAATTATTTAATACCCAATTATTTCATAATTTAATACCCAAACTATTTTAACAGTTTGCCATCTCTGCAATCCTGACATAATTTTTTCTTTGTTTATAAAACAATCGCTATAGTAAAATCAAAATCACAAAACCCTCATTGGGTTAAAAAAGCATTAAAACATATTATACATAAAAGATGATAAAATATATGTTTCATCATAAAAAATTAAGGCTTTGCAAAAGTTTTTTACATTTAGCGACATTCTTAAGATTCTTTAACTTTTCACCGTTATTTTATACATTTTTAAAACAATGCATACCAGTGTTTAAAAAATAAATACAGTATTTCATCTAGGGCTGAATATGTAACGCTGGTCAGCTTTTTCAGCATAGTGCAGATGTGGGCCTCAGGCTGCTTTGTATTTACATATATCAAACGACATGACCATCTTAAGTGCACAGATACTATCTTCTCGGCTTCTTTCTTCTCCCCCAAAACTAATGTTGCTTTAATGGCAGCATCAATTTCACTAGTTTTGTGATTTCTGTATTTAATTGTCACATAACATTATATGAGTTTTTTGTTGTTTTGTTGTTGTTGTTGTTTTTAAGGAAAGCATACTATCTTAGTTGCCGGGCCAGTTCTTCCTAATCATTTGAAATCACCTTTTTTTTCTTTCATAATAACTACTTATTTTAATTGACAAGTCAACTATTATTGGATATTAACTTATTTTTTCTAGTTAAATTTTGCTCTTTCAAATTCCAACTCTTACATACACACACATTTAATGTACCTAACTGTAACATATACATATATAAGCATATATTAAGATCTAACAAATTTAGATATCCCAAGAAAGCCACATGACCATTATTTACATAAATATGAGAAGTGTTCACATTTATCAAGGCCAATGAATAATATTAAGGTGATTGCTTCCACAAGAAATTAAGTGAAGAATTATTTGTTGAATATTGTCAGATAAACACTTTTAAAAAACCTGTTCAGGTTATTTAAGCCTGACCCAAATAATTTTTAAACTTTTTATTCTATCACGCCTGTAGACAGCTTCATGTATTAACCATTTCTGCCTTGTTAGTCATTTGAGAATGGTGTATGTAAGTGCAACAAATAAACAACTTTCACAGGAATAAAGAAAACTGATATAAATTAGTCTGGAAAATCTAGTTTGTAGCTGGGCAGCCATGTGCCCAGCTAGACCTCAAGACATTGATGGTTCTGTTAAAAGAAGAAAAGAAGAACAGTATTTCACAGAAGCCTGCTTTTGCCCCCAGTTTACAGCTGTGGCCACCCAATCTGCCTTGTGCCTTCTTCTCAGAGGACACACTCATCCCAGCCCCAAGCAAGAGAGACCAAAGTCCCATTCAGTTACTGTATCCAACCCAAAGTGAGGGTCCTGTGGGCCATGTGCTGTGCATTCCATCTGGTTTATAAGTGGCTCCTTGGTGTCCAGTGACTTATGAAAAATCATTTGTTAGGCCGGGGGTGGTGGTTCACGCCTGTAATCTAGCACTTTGGGAGGCCAAGGCAGATGGATCACCTGAGGTCAGGAGTTTGAGACTAGCCTGGCCAACATGGTGAAACCTTGTCTCTACTAAATATATGAAAATTAGCTGGGCTAAATTAGTGGTGGGCGCCTGTAATCCTAGCTCCTCGGGAGGCTGAGGGAGAAGAGTCGCTGGTGGAGGTTGCCGTTAGCCGCTATTAAACTCCACTATTCCTTATTGGACATAACCTAAGATGTCAACAAATTCTTTTTCTTTTTTTTTTTTTTGAGACAGAGTCTCACGCTTTCACACGCATCTGCACTCCAGCCTGGGTGACAAGAGTGACACTCCATCTCAAAAGAAAAAAAAAAAAAAAGAAAAATCATTCATTGACTTCCTGGGTTACACTCAATAAAGAATAGTGGCATAGAATCAAAATAGTCCCAATAAAATTTTTCATTTGGAAAATACAAGACGGGAAAAAACACAGAAGTCACTGGTCCATTGCAGTGGTGGAATTCTGCAGGTCAGGTCACTGGTCCATTGCAATGGTGGAATTCTGCAGGTCAGGTCACTGGTCCACTGCAATGGTGGATTCTGTAGGTCAGGTCACTGGTCCATCGCAATGGTGGATTCTGCAGGTCAGGTCACTGGTCCATCGCAATGGTGGATTCTGTAGGTCAGGTCACTGGTCCATGGCAATGGTGGATTCTGTAGCTCAGGTCACTGGTCCATCGCAATGGTGGATTCTGTAGGTCAGGTCACTGGTCCATTGCAATGGTGGATTCTGTAGGTCAGGTCACTGGTCCATTGCAATGGTGGAATTCTGTAGGTCAGATATAAAGATTTGTTGTGTCCATGTAGAAAGTTCTTCGTTCTGACCTTGGATGCACTCTCTGAGGAACTGCCTTGTTTTTTGTTTTGTTTTGTTTTTTGAGACAGTGTTTCGCTCTGTCACCAGGCTGGAGTGCAGTGGTGCAATTTCGGCTCACTGCAACCTCTGTTTCCCCTGCCTCAGCCTCCTGAGTAGCTGGGACTACAGGTGTGCACCACCATGCCCGGCTAATTTTTTGTATTTTTTAGTATAGACGGGGTTTCACCATGTTGGCCAGGATGGTCTCGATCTCCTGACCTCGTGATGTGCCCGCCTCGGCCTCTTAAAGTGCTGGGATTACAGGTGTGAGCCATGGCGCCTGGCCTTGCCTGATCTTTTTAAAGATCACACTGAGTCTACTCAAAGCACACACCAAATTATACAGAAGAAAAACTTACAGAGAGAGATCCTCAGCTTCCTGCAGTACAATGCTGACTTGATTTTCTTTGGTCATACTGAGGAGTTCTGATCAGGCACCCTCTGGTAGATGAGCACATAGGCATTCCAGTATCTTCAGCATACACCACTGCACAGGTCTGCATTATAATAAAACATTAAGAAAGACATGTGTAAAAGTTTTTGTCTTGCAAATCTAAAACAGAGGGCCCATAAATTCAGCAAAAATAACTACTCACTAAACTTGTTAAATGCAAAATATAAATCAAACGTGGGTCTCTCTAGAGTGCTGCTCAGAATGGAGCTCAGGGTACTTCAGTTCTGGGACTAAAACCAATCCCTTACTTGGGAGCGATACTGGAGGGGAAGGAAGAAGTAAGAGAGTTGTTCAGTAATGGAGTAAGGAAAAGAAATAGCCTAGAAAGGTCTGTGTTTAAGCAAATAGCAAGTAACATTTTAAAATATTCTATGGATCTCTTGCTACAGCAATGCGAGTGGGAGCACCAGAAGCCCAGTCTCAGAGCGGACACCACGGATTGTTTTATGAAAACGGCAGCTGGGATGTAGAGGAAGAGCCCCCTGCAAGTTGGACAGGAGCCACAAGCTGCACTGTGAGCCTGGTCACTCTGCACCAATGCCATCGGCCCGTGGGTCTCCGAGGGGACCTGCCAATTGGACTGCAAATTCCCCAGTTTGCCCCCAGATAGTATAGAAAATTATCTGTGTAAATAATGTAAAGAAAACATTCGTATGGCAAAATCATATGCATTATTCTTTCGCACAGAGTGAAATCATAACTGGTTTTATCTGAACATTTCCTCAAAGATCAGCCAAATCTAGGTCAATTCTGGTAAACATACTATATCCAACCTGAAAGTTTACCACCATTAGATGCGTGGCTATGGTAGTACGGTACCAACATCTAAACTAGTGAATCTAATACAGGTAAGAATTCAGAAATGCCCCCAGATGATTTCAAAGCCAAATTTCAGCTAAGGTCTCCACAAATGGCTATTTTCAAACATAGCACATTCTGACTGGGTTTGCTGAGGTACTGTCCTTCATACTTTTTTTTTGTCCTGGAACTGGGGGTTGTGGGAAGGAAAGACTGCTTTGCAATGCTGCGTAATGAATATGAGTCTAAAAGTGCAGGTGTTAGAAATATCTTCCCTAATTAACCACACTCCTAAGTGAAAAGGAAATCTGAAAATTTAGTGGAAAATTACTTCTTCTGAAACTAATCTTGATGTTGGACTTCTTTATTCATTAGTTTCTCTTTGATATTCATATCATCCCCTTAACTCACTCTTCTCTCACACCAACCTGCACCCCTCAAGGCTGCTGTAAAGAATTATCTTTAAAAAACCTTATAAGCAGCTGGAACATTTTCATTCCAGTTGATCAGAGATCGCTCATGGTTCTGTAACTATAGCAGAAATACTAGAAAAAGGATAAAATCTATTGTAGTTGTACATAAATAATATTACTTCCAATTTTATACAGAACTGTAAATTAAAAATAAATGAATGGAAAATAGTTACTTGTAAATACTTCGATCATCAACCTTTGATTTCTATTCTCCTCCAAAGCATCCACACTTCAGGGTCTCACCATTTAGGTCAAAGTCTCCTCTGTGTCATTACATGTCTACCACTTTCCCTTTCCACACCCCATACAGCCCAGACATCAGACAAACATAAGGTTAAAAAATAAACATCTTGGCCGGGTACAGTGGCTCCTGGTTGTAATCCTAGCACTTTGGGAGGCCAAGGTGGAAGGAACACATTGAGCTCTGGAATTTGAGACCAGCCTGGGCAACATGGCAAGACCCCGTGGCTCTACTAAAAATTAGCCAGGCATGGTGGTGTGTGCCTGTAATCCCAGCTACCCAGGAGGCTGAGGCAGGAGAATCGCTTGAACCTGGGAGGTGGAGGTTGCAGTGAGCCGAGATCATGCCACTGCATTCCAGCCTGGGCGACAGAGCAAGACTGTCTCAAATAAATAAAAAGAAATAAATAAATAAAAACTACTTGTTTTAAAAACAAAATTATTTCCAATTTATGCCCCCTTACATTCCTAAATATTTGCAAGTGCTGTCTCTTCTGTCTACAAAAAGTGTTTCCACGTCATTTCCTGCAAACGTTGATGTTACATAACACTCAACTCTGACCTACAAATAAGAAGTCTGGCTTCCTATGACGTTCCAGGAGAAAGCAAAAGGCAGCATGAAAAGCATCCTCCCATCCTGGGTCCGGTATTCCATTGTACCCACAACTTCCCTCCCTCTTGCAGATCCCAACACATACTGAGCTGCTCATGGCTCCATCACTGGGCTCGCATTCTTCTCATTGCTGGAATGGAATGACCTTCCTCTGCTTGCTTCACTTGGTTCGATAGCTTTTAAGGCTCTCTTTTAAATTTCATCACCAGGCCCTAAATTTCATCCACCATACATGAGAATGATCCTAGGAGGACATCAGAACCCAACTGGACTTCCTGTCTCCAGGTGGATACTAGGCCCCCGGTGGATGTCCAGCCCCAGGTTGACACCAAGGCTCCAGGCAAACACCAGGCCCAAGGTGAGCATTAAGCTTCCGGTAAACACCAGGCCCATGTGGATTACTAGGCCTCAGGCAGACGTCAGGCCCCAGGTGAGTATCTATGCCCCAGCTGAACATCAGTCAACAGGTGGATGCCCAAGCCCTTGGTAAACACCAGGCAACAAATGAACATCAGGCCTCAGAGAGACATTTGGTCCAGGTGGATACCTAGGTGGCCTGGTGAACCTCAGGCTCCTGATAAACACCCAGGCCACAGAAAGATAACAGGCCACACCTAAACACCCGGGCCTCAGGTGGGTATCAGGCCCCAGCCAAATACCAGGCCCCAAGTGGACACTGAACTCAGGTGCCAGGCTGACACCCAGGCCCCGTTGTACACCAGGTCATGGGGGAACATCAGGCCCCAAGAGGATACTCAAGCCCCAAGTAGATATCAGACTGCAGGTGAACACCCATCCCCAGAAGAACACCAGGCCCCAAGTGAACACCAAGCCCGACATGGATATGATAACCCAGGTAGGCACCTGGCCTAGGGAGTACTCCTAGGCCCCAGGTAGACAAGGTCCCAGGTGGGCATCAGGCCCAGGTTAACCCTCAGGCCCCACGTGCACACGTGGCACCGGGTGAATAATCAGTCCCAATGCGGACACAGGACCCCAGCTGAACATCAGGCTCAAGGCTGACACCCAGGCACCAGGTTTACACGAGGACTCAAGTGAAAACTTCACTCCAAATGGACATCAGACCCCAGGCAAAATTCAGACCTAGGTGGATACCTAGGCTCCAACTGGACAGCTAGTCCCCAGGATTTCAGGCCCTAGGGTGACACCCAGGCTCCAAGTGGACACCAGGCTCATGGTAGAAATTAAGATACAAGGTGACACCTAGGAACTCGGTAAACAGGAGGGCACACGTAAATTACTAGGCCTCAGGTGAACACCCACGCCCCAGGTTGACACCAAGCCCCAGGTGAACATCAGGTCCCAGGGTGACATTAGGCCTCACGCAGGTACCTAGATGCCTGGTGAACATCAGGTCAGATTGAAACCAAAGCCATAGAAGGGTATCAGACCCCATGTAAGCACCCAGGCCCCAGGTGGGAATCAAGACCCCCTGGTAAACACCAGGCTCCTAGTAGACATTAAGGCCCAGCACAACGCCTGGCCCCAGGTGAACAACAGGCCTAAGGTAGCTATCAGGACCCAAGTGGACGCTGAACTCAAGGTGTACATCAGGTGTACCATAATAACCCCCATGGGGCCTGGTGTTTACTGGTGTCCAATGTCCCAGTTGGACACCAAGTCACATGGGGACACAGACCCCAGGTGGACACCCAGTCTCAGGATGGAAATCAGGCCCTAGGCAAACAGAAGGCCCCAGGTGAACATCAGTCCCCAGGTGGGCATCCAGGCCTCAGATGGATACCAGGCCCCAGGTGGACATCAGACCCAAGGTAAATACCCATCCCTAGGTAGACACCAGACCCCAGGCAGGTTATTGGTCCCAGGAAAACACCCAAGCCCCAAGGAGAAACCAGACCCCAGGTGAACTCTGGTCTGCAGGTGTGCATCACGCTGGGCATCCATCTTGGACCTTGTGTTCACCAGGGGCCTATGTCCACCCCTTGGGCCTGCTGTTCATTTGTGGCTTGGCGTTCACCTGGGTCCTGAGAGTCAACCTGATGCCTGATATCCACCTAGGACCTACATAGCCACCTGGGGCCTGATGTCAACCTTCAGTGTAGGCATCCACCAGGGGCCTGATGTCCACCTGGGGTACCCCTGGGGCTTGGTGTCCACCTGGAGCCTTGATGTAATCCTGGGGCCGAATGGCCACCTGGAGCCTGGTATCCATCTAAAGCCTGAGTTCTGCTTGGGGCATTATTATGTCCCCTTGAAGACTCGGTATCCAACTAGGGCCTGATTTTCACCTGAGACCTAATATCCACAAGAGGCCTGGGTGTCCCCCTGAAGCCTTGGTATCCTCCGTGGGCCTGAAGTCCATCTGTGACATTCTGTCCAACTGGGGCCTGGGTGTAAACCTGGTGCCTGATGCATACCTCAAGTCCAGTGTGCACCTGGGACGCGATGGCCACCTGAGGCCATATATCCACCTGGGGCCAGAGTGTCCACTTGGGGCCTAATGTTCACCAGGAACCTAACTATCCACCTGGGGCCTCATGTCTGCCTGGGGCTCAGGTGTCAATGTGCGGCCTGGGCATCACCTACGGCCTGATGTTCAACTGGAGCCTGGTGTCCACCTGGAACCTATTTGTCAACTGGGAACCTGATGTCCACCTGGTGCCTGATGTCCACTTGGAACTGGAATCCAACTGGTAACTGCTATACCCCTAAGACAGCGTCAATCTGGTGTTTGATGTCCAATGTTCACCTGGGACTGTCCACTTGAGGCCTGATGTCTGCCTGGAACCTAGGTCTCCACTTCCGTCCCGAATATTGACTGAGGCCTGGGTGTCCACTTGAGGCCTGATGTCTGCCTGGAACCTAGGTCTCCACTTCTGTCCCGGATATTGACTGAGGCCTGGATGTCCACTTGGGGCCTTATGTCTACCCAAAAAGGACTGTGGCACCATGCACCCCTCCCTATTCCTGGGGAAAGTTTGTGGAGAGTTGCTGTACACCCACCCCTCACAGTTCAGAATCATGTCCTCCTGAAGACACAATCCAGGAAACTGACTTCTTAGCCCAGGTCACTGCTTAAGGTATGAAGATCTGGAGGCGGCACTGGGAACAGGTGCAGCTACAATTGCCCAGGCTCCCCTCCACCAAGTTGTGCCGCAGGCCGCTGGGGGCTTCCAAATCAGTTGCTGGAATTGGGGACCTGGAGCCTCGCCCCATCCTGCTGCCAGCACGAAACGGGCAGTTTAAAACCCAGACCTGCCTGAGCCAAGATGACACCTTCCTACCATGTGGGCAGGAGGGGCAGTTCCTGGATGACAAGGGGCAGGACCAGAGCAACTCCCTACCCATTCTCCCCAGGACGAGGGCGGGTGCATGGGGACACATCCCCTCCAGGCAGACATAAGGCCCCAGTGGACACAAAGGCCCCAGGAAAACATCAGGCCCCAAGTGTACACTGGACTCACGGTGGACACTGGACATCAGGCAGCAGGTGACACCAGGCCCCAGGTGGACAACAGGTCCCAGAGGGACTCCAGTTCCTGCATGGATATCAGGCCCCAGGAGGACATCAGGCTGCAGTTTGGCTCGGAGGTCCCAGGTGAACACCAGGCCCCAGCTAAACATCAGGCCCCAGGTGAATGCCCATGCCTCAGGTAAATACCAGGCCCCAGGTGGACACAAGGCCCCAGGTACATACCAGGTCCCAGGTGGAAACCTGGCTCCGGATGGACATCAGGCAACTTGGTGGAACACCAGGCACCACTTGAACTCCAGGCTCCAAGTGGATGTCCAGGCCTCAGGTAAGTATCAGGGCCAAGGTGAACAGGAGGCCCCAGGTGGACAGCAGGCCCCAGGTGGATACCTAGGCCCCTGGTGAAAATTAGGCCCCAGATGGACACCCTTGACCCCAGGGGAACTTCTGGTTCTAGATGGACATCAGGCCCCAGATAAATACACAGTCCCTATGTACACATCAGGCTCCAAGTAGACACTAGTCCCCAGATAGACACAAGGCCCCAGGTGCATATGGACTCAAGGTGTCCATCAAGCACCAGGCTCACACCCAGGCCACAGCTGGACACAAAGTCACAGGTGGACAGCCGTCCCACAGAGGACACCAAGGACTCAGGTGGACATCCAGGCTCGAGGGGAACATGAGGCCCTATGTAGGCAGCAGGCGCAGGATGGGTATCAGACTCCAGGTAAACACTCAGGCTCCAGGAGTACAATAGGCCTGAAGTGGATACCAGGCCCCATCTGAGTATCAATCCTCATAGGATGGCATGCTCCACATGGACACCAGGCGTTAAGTAAATGCCTAGGCCCCTGGGGCGTATCAGGCCCCATGGGGACACTCAGACCAGAGCTGGACATGTGGCCCCAAGTGGACACCTGGGACCCAGGTGGATACCAGGTTGACATGAAGACCCAGGACTCCAGGCTTCAAGGGACCACCAGGCCCCAGGTGGCTATGGAGGCCCCAGGTGAATATCAGGTACCAAGCTGACACCCAGGGCACAGGTGAACACAAGGCCCTAGAGGATCAACAAGTCCAAGGTGGACACCAGGTCCCAGGTAAACAACAGTAACCAGGTGGATACCCACACCCCAGGTAGAAACCAGGCAGAAATCAGGCCCCAGTAACACACCAGGCCTCAGGAGGATACGTAGGAACCTGGTGGACATCAGGCCCTAGGCTGCACACCAAGATCCAAGTGGACATTAGGCCCCAAGTGCTCACTGAGGCCCCAGGTAAATGCCCGGGTCCCAGGTCAAAACCAGGCCCCTGAAGGACACCCGGGCCCCAGGTGGACACAGAGTCTCAGGTGGACACTTGACTCTAAATGGACATCAGGCCCTGGGTGGACACAGGCCCCAGGTGGATACCTTGGCTCCTGGTGAACATTAGACTCCAGGTGCACATCTAGGTCCCATGTGGACATCGGGGCCCAGGAAGTCCTCAGGCACCGAGAAACACTCAGGCCCCAGGTGGACATCTGCTCGCAGGTTGACACCCAGGCCTCAGGTGGACACCAGGTGCTAGGAGAACTTCAGGCCCCTGCTAAAATCAAGCCCAGGGGGGACACCCAGGGCTTATACCAGGTCCCAGATTTTACAATTTATACAAATAGAAAAGTTAGCCGGGCATTGTGAGGCATGCCTGAATCCCAGCTACTCGGGAGGCTGAAGGAGTAGAATTGCTTGAACCCGGGAGGCGGAGGTTACAGCGAGCCAAGATTGCGCCACTGCACTCCAGCCTGGGCGACAGAGGGAGACTGTGTCTCAAAAAAGAAAATAATATTCTCTGCATAATTAATTTGTATTTTTGACTGATAAAGCACACCAGAGTTGAACATATTCTTATTAAAATGAGTCATGTTTAAGAAAAACTAGAATTCAAAATTTGAACCTCAGCAAATCAATACCAGTCATTACTTAGATGGCACAAAAATAAGAAAAAGTGGCCATAGGTTATTACAATATTTATGTTTATCTTGTAGAGAATAGACACGTTTACTTAAATTCTAAGGTTAAAATAATTTGTGAATGATTAATTTTCTTCTTGTAAAATCAATTCAGAATATAGTAGTCCTCCTTTATCCATCAGGGATACATTTCAAGATCTTCAGTGGATGCCTGAAACCACAGATAGTACTAAATTCAATATAGATTATCTTTTTTTCTATACACACATGCCCTATGATTAACTTTTACATTTTTACTTAAAGGGAACACTTCACAGCTTCTCTTTGGCATTTTTGAATTGCCGGCATCTGTACTTTTGCACTTTGGGACCATTATTAAGTAAAACAACAGCTCTTTTAACACAAACACCGTGATATCTCAATAGTGATCTGATGACCCAGAGGGCTGCTAAGTGACTAACAAGTGGGTAAGGTAGGCAGGTAGATGTTGTGGGCAAAGAGATGATTCACGTCCTGGGTGGGCCTGAGTAGAGAGGGATGACAGGAGCTCCCATCACACTACTCGGAACAGCACGCAAGTTAAAACTTGTCAATTGTTTATCTGTGGATTTTTCATTTAATATTTTCAGACCAGAATTATCTGTAGGTAAGTGAAACCACAGAAGTCAAATGCAGCTTACGTGGTACTACAGTATTAGAAAGAGATGTTAACAGAAACGATCATGCTGTCACAGCCCCTGGTGTGCTGTTACTCACATTGTAAAACAAAATCATCCATTATAAAAGACAGTCTGTTAAAGTGAAGGGTACAGTGCTACTATGTTAGATTGCACTATGCTGGAAAATATTCTCTGTAAAAACGCAGCCCTCAATTTCAAAGCTGTTTTTTCAGTTTTAAAACTGGCTTTTATTGGCTGGACACCAATAAAAGGGGCCAATTGGCTCACACCTGTAATCCCAGCACTTTGGGAGACCAAGGCAGATGGATCACAAGGTCAGTTCAAAAACCAGCCTGCCCAACATGGTGAAACTCTGTCTCTACTAAAAATACAAAAAATTTGCCAGACACTAGCCAGGCACAGTGGCTCTCGCCTGTAATTCCAGAACTTTGGGAGGCTGAGGCGGGTGGATCATGAGGTCAGGAGTTCGAGATCAGCCTGGCTAATATGGTGAAATCCTGTATCTACAGAAAATACAAAAATTAGCTGGGCATAGTGGTGCGAGCCTGTAGTCCCAGCTGCTCAGGAGGCTGAGGCTTGAACCCAGGAGGCAGAGGTTGCAGTGAGCCAAGATCGTACCACTGCACTCCAGTCTGGGCGACAGAGCAAGACTTTGTCTCAAAAAAAAAAAAAAAAATTAGCCAGACGCCAAATGCCAGGGTGTCTGGACAGAAGACAGTTGGACAAATGAGATCTTGTATAGACCAGAAAGGGGAGGTGACATGCCCAGGGGCACACAGTAAAGCAGTGCTGGGGACCTGCAGCCCACTTTGACCCCACTGGCAGCTGTCTCGGATCCACCTCTGTTCCGTGGTTTCTCCCCACCCTAAAGGTTCTACTCTGCTCTTGTGCCTCAAACCTACTTCAACTGTGCAGACATCAAGGAAGCCTTCCCTGGCCTCAGTCTGAGGGGGAGCTTCCTCTGTCTGAGCCAGATCCTAAAACCAGTAAATGGACATTCTAAGGAGACAGGTTTTGGCTTAACCCAAGAAAGGACTTCCTGGGAACTGAAGCTCTCCAGATAGGCCATGAGCTACCTGAGGATGTAGTGAGCACACTATGACCAGAGGTATGCAAGCAGACAGGTAACCAATGTGGCATGGGCTGCTCCGAAATAACATATGATGCAGCCCTTGGCATGAGCTCCAGCACCTGGTGAGCAAGCACCTCATCAATGTTTATTTTATCTTTGTTCCATCAGAGATGGTGAGTATCCAGTCCCTCAGGGAATTCAAGCAGAGGCTACAAGATTACTGGACTCTCTGAGTGCCTGGCACAGGAGTCCACCCAGAGCAGGCGGGTACTCGCCGTGTTTGACAGACTGAATGACCCCTGCCATCTGGTCACATAGGCAAGTGAGGAGCCTGCTCACCTTGAGGTGCCCCAGGCGCATGTGAGTCCACTCAAACATGTACAGAAAGTACTTGACTTTACTCTCATCCATGATGATGTACATGGCCGCCTTCCTTGAAGCCGGTGTCCAGCAAGTCCTTGAAGATGTTCACATTGGTGGACATGTCCATGACCACAGCTATCACCTGGGAGCAAGAAGAGAGACAGGGGCCTGTCAGACAGCACAGCGGTGGGTACAGCGTGCCTCAGCAGAATGCACAGCCCCCCCATGCCACCAGTCTCTCACGGGTGCCCACTCTCTGGCCCCACTCCTGGAACCTCAGGACTGGGACCAGGAAGTGAGGGGCATGGGGTCTCTCTTGCCCTGAAGTTCTAGCTGCAGTCCCAGCTCTGGACTCACCAGGGGCCCTGTGTTGGTTAGCATTCCCAGGCCAGGGCTGGCTACACACCGCCCTCCTCGTAACACCTGGGGATGCTGAGATGAACGAGATGTGTCAATGGCCAGGGAGAAGGGCAGCAGCTGGTGTGGTCACTTGCTGGGGCTTCCCCTGCATCCCTGGGCTGGAGTGGACAGAATGACAGAAAAACAAAAGATCTGAACAGACCAATAATGAGCAATGCAATTAAAGCAGTAAAAAAGTTTCCAGTCAAAGAAACACACAAGAATTATGGTTTTACTGCTGAATTCAACCAAATGTTTTTAAAACAGCTAATACCAATTTTACTCAAAATATTCCCCCAAAACATGAAGAGGAAGGAATACTTGCAAACTTGTTCTATGAGGCCAGCATTACCTCGGTACAAAAAGCAGACCAAAAACAACACAGAACGAAAACCACAGGGAAACATTCCTGATGAACACAGATGCAAAAAATCCTCAGCAAAATACATGAAAAGTGCATTTGACAAGACAATAAAAAGATCATCTGCCATGATCAAGTGGGATTCATCTGAGGAATATGAGGATGATTCAATAAACACAAATAAACAAATGTGCTACATCACATTCAGTGAATCAAGAAAAAAACCCATAAAATCATTTCCGTGGATGCTGAAAAAAATTCAACATTCCTTCATAATAAAAATTCAACATTCCTTCATAATAAAAATTCAACAAATGAGTACAGAAAAAAACATATCTCAGCATAGCAAAGGCCACATATGACAAAAACACATCCAACATCATAAACAATGGGGAAAAGTTAAAAGCTCTTCCTCTAAGATCTGGAACAAGTGTGGCTACTTTTACTACTTTTATTCATCATAGTACTGGAAGTCTGAGCTAGAGCAATTAGACAGGAGAATGCTATAACAGGCATCCAAATGGGAAAAAAGGAATTCAAATTGTCTCTGTTTGCAGGTGACATGATCATATATTTAGAGAACCCTAGAGATTATACAAAAAAAACCTACCAGAAACAATAAATAAATTTAGTAAAGTTATAATACACAATATCAATATACAAAAATGAGTAGCACATGCATGGGCCAATAGTGAAACACCCAACAAAGAAATCAAGAAAGCTATTTCATTACCCTTACCACCAAAAAAATACCTAGAGATAACCAAAAAGGTTAAAGATCCCACAACAAAATTATAAAACATAGATGAAAAATATTAAAGCAGACACATGTAAATGGACAGATATCCCATGTTCAAGCACTAGAAGAATATTGGTAAAATATCTGTATCACCCAATGTGATCTACAGAATCAATGCAATCCACGTTAAATTACGAAACACATTCTTCATAGAAATAGGAAAAAAATTCTAAAATTCATATGGAAATGCAAAATACCTCAGATAAAAGAATCTTGAATAAAAAGAAAAAAGTTGGAGGCATTACAATACCTGGTTTCAAAATATACTACCAAAACAGTATGGTACTGGCAAAAAAAAGGGGCAAGGAGAGACAGAGACAGACAGACAGACATAGAAGAATGAAAGAGTCATAGACAAATGAAACAGTGTAGAGAATTCAGAAATAAATTCACACGTTTACAGTCAACTCATTTTTAACAAAGGCACCAAGAACACACCTTTGGGAAACTGCTAGGGAAACACAACACCCACATGTACGAGAATAAATTTAGACCTTTATCTTACCATATACAAAAATCTACTCAAAGATTGACATGTAGAACCTGAAACTATGAAACCACTAGAGAAGAAAACATAGGATAAATGCTTCATGAAATTGGTTAGGACAAGAGATTTTGAAACAGGCATCAAAAGCACAAGCAACCAAAGCAAAAATAGACAAATCCAATTACATTAAACTCAAAAGCTTCTGCAAAGCAGAGGAAACAATCAACAGAATGAAGAAACAAACCAGACAATGGAAGTATTTGCAAACTATGCATCAAGTCAAGGGGTTAATACACAAAACGTATAAAGAACTCAAAGTACTCAAAAGCAAAAATAGAAATAATCTGACTTAAAAATCAGAAAAAGATCTACCCAAAACCTTTGTCCCCCACCATTATTTCCCCATCTTTTTTTCCCGATCGCCTTTGGCCCCCTCTCTTTTGCCACCCTTTTTCTTCCTCCATCTACCCCAAAACATTTTTCCCCACCGGTTTTTCCCTACTGTCTTTTTGCAAAGCCTTCTCTACTCACCCGCTCACTACAGTTTTCCCCACCCATCTACCGAAAAACTTTACCCCTCGTCTTTTCTCCCTCTCCCTGGCCACCCTTTTTCACCCCTCCCGCTCCCATCACCCTCTTTTTGTTCCTCCATCTCCCCAAATACATTTTCCCCCATCTCTTCCCAAAGCCTTCTTCCCACTCCTGCTGCTCGCCACCCTCTTTCCCCCTCCATCTACCCAAAAGCTGTTTCCCCATCGTCTTTTTCTCCCTTCCTCCTTGCCACCCTCTTTTCCCTTCTCCATCTACCCAAAAACATTTCCCTGCCATCTTTTCGCAAAGCCTCCTCCCTCCCTACTCCTCCTCATCACCCTCTTTTACCCATCTACCTCCCCAGTTTTTCCCCACCATCTTTTCACAAAGCCTTCCCCGCTTCCCGCTTGCCCTCTTCCTCCCTCTATCCTGCTTGCCACCCTCGTTTTGCCCTCCATCTACCCCAAACTGTTTCCCCCATGGTCTTTTTCCCAACCCTCTTTCCCCACTCGCCCTGGCCACCCTATTCTCCCATTTGCCACCGTCTTTCCCCCTCCGTCTACCCACCTTTTTCCCACCGTCTTTTCCTTCTGCACTTTCTTTTCTGCCCACCGCTTTTTCGCAAAACCTTTGCTCCTTCCCGCTCGCCACCCTCTTTATCCTTCTCCCGCTTGCCACCCTCTGTTCCCCGTCCATCTACCTAAAAGTTTCTCTCCTCACTGCCTTTTCGCAAAACCTTCTCTCCCTCCTGCTCGCCACTCTCTCTTCCCACTCCCTCTCTGCACCCTCTTTTCTCCTTCCACTTGCCACCCTATTCCCCCGCTCCATCTACTCAAAATCTTTTTACCCGCCGTCTTCTTTCCCTTTCTTTTTATCCCAACCGTATTTTTGCAAACCTTCTCTCTTCTCTCCCTCCTGTTCACCCCCATTCCTCCCTCACCACCCTCTCTTTCCCCCTTCCATCTGCCCAAAAACTTTTCCCCACCACTTTCCGCAAAACCTTCTCACCCTGTTGTTCACCACCGTTTTTCCCCTCCACCTACCCCCAACATTTTTTTCCCACCATCTTTTCCTCACCTCTTTTTGCAACGCCTCTGCTTGCCATCCTCTTTTCCCGTTGGCGCTAACCACCCTCTTTACCCGTCCATCTACCCCAAAACTATTTTCCCCTTCCTAACCACTCCAGCTACACTACATCCCAGGTTGGGGATGCTCCCCTAGCTGTGGTTGGTGGTGGCGACCAAGACTGCACACTCCGTCGCTGCCACCAACCACAGCCAGGCGAGCTGCGGTGCCACGGCCACAGCCTCCAGCATGCGGCGGTGGCTAACCCTTGTCCTGGTCCTTTAAGCCGGCACGGAGCAGCTCAGCACGCAGACACAGAAAAGCCCAGAATGGTCTGACTTCCCTTCGGCACCTTTTATATACCGGGGTTACGCATATACGGTTCCTGGACTACATGTTCCAGGATTGGATAAGAGAAAACTCAGAGGCCTACTGTGATTGGACTTTATTATCATGTTCTGATTGGATGAGAGCAAGGCTTAGGACAACCAATCAGAGTATGAAAATAAAATCCAATCAGAGAAGGCCTAGAGGTTTTCTTTCATCCAATCAGAACAGGTAGTCCAAAAAGCTTATGGGTACCCCCATGAGCATGCTGTGGAGGCATCCTAGGCTTTCCTATAAGGGTCTGCCGAGCTGCTGTGTTTCCAGCTTAGCAGACCAGGAGAAGGGGGAGCTGGAGGCTGGAGCCTGCAACACTGCGGCTCGCCTCGCTCCGGTTGGCAGTGGCGACAGAGATGGCAGCACGGCCAGAGCGGTAGGAGGGCGGCCAGAGCGGTAGGAGGGCGGATGGCAGCGGGAGCTGCTCTTGACCTGCTAGAAGTCTAGAGGAAGTGGGTGCTCCCTGCCCCATGCTGGAGGCTGGAGCCTCAGCCACTGAGGCTCCCCTGCCTGTGGTCGGTGGTGGCGACCAAGACTGCAGCTGTTAGAGTGGTAGAAGGGTTGTGGGGTAGGTGCACTCGCTGCGGCTGCACTGCCCTCCTGCGAGGGATTGGGGGTTATATTTGGTGTGCTCTTTAGGCTGCACTGTCTGCGGCAGAGGGCTGATGGGGGACGCTATCGGACACTGCATTGCTGTGGGGTGGGGGGGGCAGGTTGGCTGCTCTATCAGGGCCTACATTGCCCAAGGTTGAGGAGTTGGAGGCAGGTTGTGTGCATTATCGTGCACTGCCAGCGGCTCGGGGGAGCAGGTTAGGGATGTTATTTGCTGCACTGCCCGAGGCAGGGGGCGGGGTGGGTGAGCTATCCTGGGCTACAATGCCAGCAACAATGCCAGCTGGCAGTCAGGGGCAGTTTAGGGGAGCTGTCAAATGCTGCACTGCTCATGGGGGAAGGGGGAAATTGGGGTGGGGGGATTGGTTGGTGCACTATCCCCGGCATTCACTGCCCGCGACGGGAGCAGATTGGGGGCGCTATCCCAGGCTGTGCTGCCTGAGGCCCTGGGGGGGGCAGTTTGGGGCGCTATTAGGTGCTGCAACACCCGTAGCGGGGACGGGCTGTGGACACCATTGAGTGCTATGCTGCCCCAGGCTGAGTGGTGGTTTGGGGGCGCTATCGGGGTTACACTGCCTGCGGTAGTCTCTGGGTGTGTTGTGGGTGCAATCTGGGGGGTACATTGCTGGCTGTGGGGGCCAGGTTAGGGGCGCTAATGGGGTCTGCACTGCTGCCGCCAGTGGCAGTTGCAGAAGTGCCCAGGACAGCGGTGGCCTCCGAGGAAGGGGCCCTTCTCCTCTTCCCAGACTCAGGGCTCTAGAGGGTGAACTCCTCCTGCTCCTGTTGGAGTGGGGCGAGTGCACAGAGTTTTCGCACCACTCCTGTGAGCATGGCAGGGCTCCCACACCCACCATGGTTCCCGAGCCCTCGCCCTCCCACTCTGTGTTGTGGAGACCATCTGGGACTCCTGGGCATGGAGTAGTAGGCACTACGGGGACTCAGGGCCCTGTGGGTGGAGGAGTCAGGAATGGGAACCAATACTTGGGTGAGGAGGACTGGCTGAGTGTGAGTTTCTGCTGTTCCTGCTCCCTAGGGAACACCAGGCACTGTGGTGTCTCCAATCCTCACCCCAGGTCAGGAAGCCAGCTTGGGCCAGGAGGAGAGGCTGGACTTTGGCGGGTGGGTGTGAGTGCCTTCACTGAAACTGGCGCCTGCCACCTGGTAGCCAGCATGGCAAGGTAAGGCTCTAACACTACCACTGTCTGCATCCTGATGTAGGTTTTTCTGGCTTTGCCTGTCCAGCTGCTCCAAGCCAGGTTGGTGAAGTAGGAGTCATCTGTGGTGAGCTGGAGGTTGGAGCCTGCAGATGGCATGGCTCTGTGGCTCACCTCTTGTGGTTGTGGTGACAGCGATGGAGTCCGCGGCGATGGAGACTACAGCTCGACAGGAGTGGTAGGAGGGCATCCATGGAGGCCAGGTGGTAGGAGCTCTGGAGGGTGGGCAGGTGCATGGAAGGTGACAGCAGCGCTGCTTGTATTGGTGTCGGCGCTAATGGTAGTAGCAGCAGCAAGTCTGGTGGCCAGAAAGGGGGAGTAGGAGGGCTTTGGGGCCTGGCCCTTCCTGGGGTAGGTAGGAAGCTGCTGGTTCTGTTCTGTACCGCAGGCCTCAGTGACAATGGTGGAGGTACAGCCAGGGCAAGGAGGAGTCCTCTCCATTCTTCTGCAGTCTCCGGAGGGTGCCCTCCTCTTGCTGGTGCCTGAGCCAGGAGTGGGTGGCAGCACTGTCTCATTCTTAACAGAATTTAGGGGGTGACTGTTTGTGTATCTTTTTGCTTGTTTTTTGTTTTGATAACTTATCCCTTAAGGAACAAAAGGCTTCTTTGGCTGGATTTTGGTGTAGGGGGATCCCCTTCCCATGCAAGGCAAAGGGTGCTTTCCTGGTAAGGTGTGTGTTGGAGGGAGTACACCAAGGGGAATAAAGGGAACCTCCCAGGAAGATGGCTGCTGTGGCAGATCCCCACCTCTGGACAGCCTCTGGGCCACCTAGTTTCTCCTGTGGAAGAGAGGAGGTTTAGACCTGTATCACCTGTATCATCAAAGAGGTATCCTGGCTGGGCCAGTTGATTTGACCTTCCCACTTCTTCAGCCCACCTGCCCATGGTGTCACCTGGGGGAAGTGGATCCTCATGCCACAGGGGCAGAGGCTTCTCTGGCAGGCTGATTGCTGAAGGGAGTTCTGTCTTGCCTGCTGCTCAGGAGGGCTTCTATGGCCAGGAACTGATGCTGGGACTCTTCTGTTGGTGTACCGCTGCCTCTGTGTTGTCTCCGGGTTCTCAGGGACTCTCAGATCTGTGAAGACAAAAAGGTTTCCTGGCTAGTTTGCATGGTGTGGTTGGGGTCACTTTTGCTACATGTCCCTCAGGCACCCTAGTGCCTCTGGGGGAAAAGGGAATTTTAGATTTACTAGAGAAAAAATGTGTCTATGTTGGCTGCTTATTTTTAGCAGACTTCTGAACAGTTCCACCCTAAGGTCATGGCAGAATGGTCGCCTCTTGCTGGATAGACTCCCGCTCCATTGTGGAAGAAACAGCTTAACTGGGCTATGTTTTCTTGATAGCTTGAGGGTAGAAAACGCTAGGTTTTTGTCTCCTTTTTCAGTTGAGTTATGGAAGTGCCATGCATAGCCACAAAACAATTCCTTCAGTTATGTCTCCTTTGTAGCACCATCCAGCATTCTCCTTTCAGTGAGATAATAAGGGAGGGTTCCTAATCTAACAGGAAAGGTGTTCTTGTATTGTACAACAAGAAACATGAACTAATGCTGAAAAATTTAGTCGTTCTTTTAAATTTAGAAACCCCTTATTATATTTATAGTATTTAAAACCAGTAAAAATTAAGATGTCATAATTAAGATAATCTTTTAAGATTTTACATTCATTAGTATTTAGCAGATGACCATAACAAATTACTTTTATGATGTTACATTAATTGCCAATACAGATTTCTTTCTGGTTATTACAAATCTGTTTGCAAAATTTTATTTTGTCATTTATTAAATTTTTGTATAATTAGTTGCTACATCACAGGTATACAAAGTTAACAATGTTAAGCATGGTTACAAATACTTAAAATCAGTTTTAGTGTCTTATTTTTTATTAATAGTCTAAAACTTAAAAAATGCTTTGTGCATTAGTATTGGTAACATTTTTTAGTATGAATTATCATTTCAAAAATGTTAAGAACATAGCTTTCCCATCTTTTTTTTTTTTTTTTTTTTTTTTTTTTTTGAGGTGGAGTCTTGCTCTGTCACCCAGGCTGGAGTGCAGTGGCACGATCTCTGCTCACTGCAACCTCTGCCTCCCGGGTTCAAGTGATTCTCCTGCCTCAGTCTCCTGAGTAGCTGGGATTACAGGCACGCACCACCATGCCTGGCTAATTTTTGTGTTTTTAGTAGAGACGAAGTTTCACCATATTGGTCATGCTGATCTCAAACTCCTGAACTCAGGTGATCCACCTGCCTTGGCCTCTCAAAGTGTTGGGATTACAGGTGTGAGCCACCACCCCCAGCCTATTTATTTATTTTAGAGACAGGGTCTTCCTCTGTTGCCCAGGTTGAAGTGCGGTGGTGTAGTCATAACTCACAGCAGGTTCAAACTCTGGGGCTCAAGAGATCCTCCTGCCATGGCCTCCCAAAATGCTGGGATTACAGGCATGCGCCCTGCGCCTGGCCTAAATTGTAATACTTTTGCAGTTTAAAACGAGGGCTGATGTCTGGGCAAGGTCTGCTGGGGGCCTCCCACATGCAGGCAGTCTCTCTGCTGTGCCGTCTGCCAGCTCTGAGGGCCCACTGCTCACAGGCACCCGTCTCCTTTCCCTTCCGGGAAAGGCCAGGACAAATGACTTTTGAGGTTACCTGAGGGACTTTGTCTGGAAAAAGGTGTGAAGCTGAAGCTGATGGCCTCAGTGCTCAAAGGGGAACACTTCCCACAGGCGTATGGAAGCCACAGGCCTGACAGTGGGGTCCTGGTCTTGGGGGTCTCAGTCACCTGGCCACCCATTCCCCCCTCACTTAGGCATCCACCTAGCAGGCTGTTCATCTGTCTGTGCTCAGCCAATCAGGCAAGCCAGGGTTACAGCCCACCCTGCCCTGGGCCCTGGCTCCATGAAGTACCATGGGCCTTGGAAGACCTCCCCAATCATCCCATGTCCCCAGTATCTTTTGCCAAGGCAGGAGTTTTCCCGGGCCCCTGCTCTGGCCGCTTCCTTGGCACAGTTTGTAGCTGTGCCTGACACAGCCCACCTACCTGGCTTCTGTCCCAAACCCGCAGCCAGGCCATGTGACAGCCGCTGCCTGTGCCCAAACATTCATCCAGCCCCACCCAGGAGAGCCAGACAGGCACTCACACACCCTCAGCCACACACCCTCACCTGCCTGGCCTTGCCGCGCCCTCACCCCACCCTCCCTCTAAACCTACTGGGGCAGCAACTTCCCCTACCTTCCGCTTGTTCCACCTCCTTCTAGAGCTGGGTCACACAGTTCCCCTCACCTTTGGCAGGTTGGTCATGGCCCTGGCAGGTCTGAGGACAGGATGGGCACAGGACTGGGTGCAGCATAGAAAGGTCATGGAGTGCAGCCTCCTACTCTGTGCCAGCTACCAGCCCCTGGAACTTATTAGGCTGATGAGGACAAAGAATGCACCAGAGGGGACAGTGACCATTGTCCCCGGGTTAGTCCACCACAGGACTGATGGGAGGTTCACAGATGTACTGAGTGCCCTGTTGCATTGGTTCTCAGGGGCAGGTGCTGAGATGGAGTTAGGAGAGCAAAGGGGAGGAAGGGAGCTGCGCATTGTGGCTCATGCCTGTAAATCCTAGCACTTGCAGAGGCCAAGGTGGGAGGATTTCTTCAGGCCAGGAGTTTGAGAGCAGCCTGGGCAAAATAGTGAAACTGTCTCTACGAGAAAAAAAAAAAAAAATAGCCAGGCATGGTGGCTGTATTCCCTGCTACTCGGGAGACTAAGGTGTGAGGATCAGTTGAGCCCAGGAGTTGAAGGCTGCAGTGAGGTATGATCATGCCACTGCACTCCAGCCCGGGCAACAGAGCAAGACCCTGTCTCAAGAAGAAAAAAAAAAATGGGAAGGAAGGGGATTGGGCAGAGGGCACCAGCAGAGGAGCTCTGGATCTAAGTGCCTAACAGAGGAGTCCCCCGTTAGACAGAAAAGGCCCTGATACCACTTGCTCAGTCACTGGCCAGGAGGGAAGAGGGTGACCTCGATCTGAGACCTGAGGGGACCCTGAAGGTGCTGACAGCTGGGCAGTGATGAGTCCTTCTGAAGGGGCATCTCGCCTTCCCCACTCAGTCATGCTGGGCCAGACCGGGTAGCAGGTGGCGTGGGCTGCAGACATTAAGTCCTTAGAATGGAAGCTGGTTGATGGCAGGACTGCAGCCAGCTACTCTGGCCATGGAATACTTTGGTATTCCAGGACTACGTCTCTACTCTTGTCTCCCCTGGTCTGTCACAGGCCAGGACCCACAAGGCCCATGGCATGCTTCAGTGAATGTGTACAGGAATGAGGGAATGAACTTCCTTGAAAGAAGTTCCTGTGTGGTGAGATTCTGGAACTTGGACTCAGCGACCTGCATTCACATTCAGTGAATGTGAATTCAGGCCCTTCTTAGCTCTGTGACCTTTGACCTGCCCTAGGCCTTAATTTCCCTGTTGGTGAAATGAGAGTGATGATGCCTGTCATGATAGTGCATTTTCTCTTTCCCTGTTTCTTTCTTCTTTCTTGTTTCACTGTGTCACCCAGGCCGGAGTGTCGTGGCACAATCTCGGCTCACTGCAACCTCTGCCTCCCAGGTTGAAGTAATTCTTGTGCCTCAGCCTCCCAAGTAGCTGGGACTACAGGCATGTGCCACCACACCTGGCTAATTTTTTTGTATATTTAGTAGAGATAGGGTTTCACCGTGATGGCCAGGCTGGTCTCGAACCCCCGTATGAAGAGATCTACCACCTTGGCCTCCCAAATTGCTGGGATTACAGGCATCAGCCACTGTGCCAGGCTGTCACAATATTTCAGTATAGTAATGTAGAATCATGTGTAGGCCATGACCTTCCTTAGGTGGAGCAGAAAATGTTACCTCCATATAAAAAAAGGAACAGGGGGCCAGATGCCGTGGCTCATGCTTGTAATCCCAGCACTTTGGGAAGCCAAGGAGGGTGGATCTCCTGAGGTCGGGAGTTCGAGACCAGCCTGACCAACATGGAGAAACCCCATCTCTACTAAAAATACAAAAAATTAGCCAGGCGTGGTGGCACACGCCTGTAATCCCAGCCACTGGGCAGGCTAAGGCAGGAGAATTGCTTGCACCTGGGAGGCAGAGGTTGCAGTGAGACCACACCATTGCACTCCAGCCTGTACAACAAGATTGAAACTCCATCTCAAAAAAAACAAAAACAAAAACAAAACAAAAAACTAAACTAAAAAATAAAATAAGAAAAGGAACAGGAACAGGAAGAAAATACGGCAGCCAGGAATGTTAACAGTCATTGTCTCTGGGGGATTTTTTTGTTTTAAGTTTTTGTTTTTTGTTTTTGTTTTTGTTTTTTTGAAACAGAGTCTCACTCTGTCACTCAGGCTGAAGTGCAGTGCAGTGATCTTGGCTTATTGCAGCCTCCACCTCCCAGGTTCAAGCAGTTCTCCTACCTCAGCCTCCTGAATAGTTGGGATTACAGGTGCCTACCACGATGCCCAGCGAATTTTTTTGCAGTGGTTTGAGATTTTAAATCTGTTTCTGAGTATTTGCAGGGTTTTGAATGGGAATGTGAAAGAGTTGGGTCATGGAATATTAGCAGAGTGCATTTTAAACAGATCCCCAGGAATAATTACTTTTAAATTTTTGTTTTTATTTCCATAGTTTTTGGGTACAGGTGGTTTTTGGTTTCACGGATGTGTTCTGAGATTCTAGTGGGTCCATCACCTGAGCAGTGTACACTGTACCTAATATGCAGTATTTTATCCCTCATCCCCCTCCCATCCTTTCCTCTCCGAGTCCCCAACGTCAATTATATCATTCTTAGGCCTTTTTATCCGTGTAGCTTAGCTCTCACTTTTAAGTGAGAACATATGATTTTTGGTTTTTCATTCCCGAATTACTTCACTTAGAATAATGACCTCCAGCTCCCTCCAAGTTGTGCAAAAGGCCTTATTTTGTTGCTTTTTATGGCTGAGTGGTATTCCATGGTGTATATATACCACATTTCCTTTGTCTAGTTGTTGGTAATGGGCGCTTAAGTTGGTTCCACCTCTTTGCAATTGTGAATTGTACAAACATCCATGTGCATGGGCCTTTTTCACATGATACTTCTGTTCCTTTGTGTAGATACCTAGTAGTGGGGCTGCTGGATTGAATGGTAGTTCTACTTTTATTTCTTTAAGGAATCTCCACACTGTTTTCCATAGTGGTTATACTCATTTACATTCCCCACTAGAAGAGTAAAAGTGTTCCCTTTTCACCACATTCTTGCTAACATCTACTGTTTTTTGACTTTTTAATTGTGGCCATTTTTGCAAGAGTAAGGTGGTATCTCACTGTGGTTTTGATTTGTATTTGTCTGATGATTAGTGATGCTGAGCATTTTTTCATGTGTGTCTGCTTGTATATCTTCTTTTGAGAAGTGTTCATTTGTGTTTTTTGCCTACTTTTTAATAGGATTATTTATATTTTGTATATTGATTTAAGTTCCTTGTAGATGCTGGATATCAGACCTTTGTCAGATGCATAGTTTGAGAATATTTTCTCTCATTTCATAAGATGTATGTTTACTCTGTTAATAGTGTCTTTTGCTATGAAGAAGATCTTTTGTTTAGTTAGGTCCCACTTGCCAACTTTTGTTGGTGTTGCAGTTGCTTTTGAGGACCTAGTCACAGATTCTTTCCTGAGGCTGATATCCCGAATGGTATTTCCTAGGTTTTCTTCTAGAGTTCTTATGATGTGAGGCCTTACACTTAAATCTCTGATCCAGCGGCAAGACCCATGATCTTCAAGAGACTCATCTCACAGCAGCAACGTCCACGGGGTCAAAGGAAAGGGATGGAGGAATACCTACCGTGCAAGAGACTCAGCTCACAGCAACAACATCCACGGGCTCAAAGGAAAGGGAGACTCATCTCACAGCAGCAACATCCATGGGTCAAAGGAAGGGATGGAGGAATATCTACCGTGCAAGAGTCACTGTTCTTTTTTTTGGTGGGGGGTGGGGGGGAGATGGGCTCTGTCACTGAGGCTGAAGTGCAGTGGTGTGATTATGGCTCGCTTCACTCAACCTCCCAAGTGATCCCCACCTCAGCCTCCTGAGTAGCTGGGACTGCAGGCATGCACCACCACACCTGGCTAATTTTTGTATTTTGTGGTAGAGATGGAGTTTTGCCATGTTGCCCAGGCTGATTTCCAACTCCTGTGCTCCACTTGCTTCAGCCTTCCAAAGTGCTGGGATTACAAGCCTGAGCCACTGCATCCAGCCCAGGTATTGCTATTCTTAGATAAAAAAAACTTTAAAGCAATAGAAATTAAGTAGGACAATAAAGGCCATTATATGATGATAAAGGGTACAATCCAACAAGACCTAACTATCTTAAATATATATTCACCCAATGTTGGAACAACTGATTCATAAAACAAGTTGTTCTTGGCCTACAACATGTCTTAGACAACCACACAGTGATAGTAGGAGACCTCAATTCCCCACTGACAGCAGTAGACAGATCGTTAACACAGAAAATGAACAAGGAAATTGGACTTAAACTCAACAGTTGACCAGTTAAACCTAATAGTTTTCTACAGAACACTCCACTCAACAACCGCAGAATATACATTTTTCTCATCTGCACAGGTAAGACTCGCTAAGATCAATCACATGCTCAGTCATGAAGCAAGTTTCAATAAATTTAAAAAAACTGGATGGGCCCAGTGGCTCACACCTGTAATCCCAGCACTTTGGGAGGCCGAGGCGGGAGGATCATGAGGTCAGGAGTTCGAAGCCAGCCTGGCCAACATGGTGAAACCCCAAATACCTGAGACTGGGAAATTTATTCTCTCATAGCTTCTAGAGGCTGGAAAGTCCAAGATCAAGGTGCTGGCAGGTTAGGGCCTGGTTTCTCTGCTTCCAAGGTGGTGCCTTGAACCCTGTGTCTTCCAGAGAGGAGAAACACCATGTTCTCACATGGCAGGAGGTGGGGGCGGAGAGAGAGAGAGAGAAACCACTTCCATGGGCCCTTTTTATAGTGGCATTTCCATTCATGAGGGCAAGGCCCTCTGACCTAAACACCTCCCATTGGTCCCCACCTCCCCATACTGTTCTATTGGGCATTAAGTTTTCAACACGAGTTTTGGGAGATACATTCAAACCATAGCATCCATGTATTATTTAGGAGTGTGACATTTAGTTGTTCTATGTTTGTGAATTTCCCAAATGGTCTTCTGTTATTGAATTCTAATTTCTACTGTGGCCACAGAATGTACTTTATATGATTTCAGTCTTTCTAAATTTATTGAGGTTTGTTTTACGGCCTAGCACCTAGTATATTTTGGAGAATGTACTATGCATGCTGGAGAAGAACATGTGTTCTGCTACTGTTGGTTGGAGTGTTCTGTAGATATCTATTAGTCTGGTTGGATTAACAGTGTTCACATCTTCTATATCTCTGTTGATCTTTCATCTAGCTGTTGTATCTGTTCTTGAAAGTTGGGTATGGAAGGCCGTGCATGGTGGCTCATGCCTGTAATCCCAGCACTCTGGGAGGCCGAGGTGGGCGGATCATGAGGTCAGCAGATCGAGATCATCCAGGCTAACACGGTGAAACCCCGTCTCTACTAAAAATACAAAAAATCAGCCGAGCCTGGTGTCGGGCACCTGTAGTCCCAGGTACTTGGGAGGCTGAGGCAGGAGAATGGCATGAACCCCGGAGGTGGAGCTTGCAGTGAGCCAAGATAGCGCGCCACTGCACTCCAGCCTGGGCGACAGAGCAGGACTCCATCTCGAGAAAAAAAAGAAAGTTGGATATGGAAGTCTCCAACTATTACTGCTCAATTCTGTTCAATTGTCCATTTCTCTTTTCAGTTCTGTGGTTCATTTTTGTATCATATTTTGGGTCTCTTTTGTTAGTTGCATATGTTTATAACCATTATATCTTCCTGATGAATTGACACTTTATTCATTATAAAATGTCTGTCTTTATCACTTGTAACATTTTTCTTTTTTCTTTTTTTTCTTTTTTTTTTTTCTTTTTTGAGATGGGGTCTCGCTCTGTCACTCAGGCTGGAGTGCAGTGGTGCCATCTCTGCTCACTGCAAGCTCTGCCTCCCAGGTTCAAGTGATTCTCCTGCCTCAGCCTCCCTAGTAGCTGAGATTACAGGCACCCACCACTGCACCCAGCTAATTTTTGTATTTTTGGTAGAGATGGGGTTTCACCATGTTGGCCAGGCTGGTCTGGAACTCCTGACCAGTGATCCACCCACCTCCACCTCCCAAAGTGCTGGGATTACAGGCCCACGTCCGGCCTCTTGTAACATTTTAAAAGTCTATTTTGTCTCATATCGATATAGCCATTCCAGCTTGCTATGGTTGCTGTTTACATGGTATGTCTTTTTCCCATCTTTTTACTTTCAGCCTGTTTGTATCTTTGAATCTAAAGTGTGTTTCCTGTAGACAGCATATAGTTTGTTTTTTAACCAAGCCTGACATGTCTGCCTTCTAACTGGATTGTTTAATCTGTTCTCATTCAAGGATTTTATTATATGGTCGGATCTGTGTCTGTCATTCTTGTTTTCTATGTCTCATGTCTTTCTTTGTTCTCTCCCCTCTTATTTACTACTTTCTTTTGCACTCAGTAAATATTTTCCAGTGTAACATTTTAGTTATTTTAATGATTCTTTAACTGTATTTTTCAGTTCTTTATTTTTGTGGCTCCTCAGGGAGGGGATAAGAAATGCTGGCAGCCCATGCCTCCCAGTGTGACATGGTTATCCTTGAGTGGCAGCTGAGCAAGGAGGGAACCACATACTCTTAACCCTACCTACCTGGAGCGGAGCCTCCATCACTCTGAGCTGGGGGAGAGAGGAGAAGGGAGTGGGTTGTAGCTCAATATCACAGATACTCATGGTTCTGTCTGAATTTTTGTAGATTTTCTTGAATAAATGTTTCTTCATTTGCTGTATGCCCTTAGGACAATTTCCAGACACTTTATTTATTTATTTAGAGACAAAGTCTCACTTTGTTACCCAGGCTGGAGTGCACTGGCACGGTCTAGGTTCACTGCAGCCTCGAACTTCTGGGCTCAAGGAATCTTCCCACCTCAGCCACCTGAGTAGCTAGGACTCCAGGTGCATGCCACCATGCCTGGCTAATTTTTAAAAATTAGGAATCTGCCATCGTGCCCAGCTAATTTTTATATTTTTAGTAGAGACAGGGTTTCACCATCTTGGCCAGGCTGGTCTCGAACTCCTGACCTCGTGATATGCCCACCTCGGCCTCCCAAAGTGCTGAGATTACAGGCGTGAGCCACCACATCCAGCCTGCACCCAGCCAATTTTAACTTTTTAAAGAGCTGCTGGGAGCTGTGGCTCTTGCCTTTTAATTTTAAGTTCTGCCAATACAGACAAGACTTGACTCTTTTTACAGGCAGGTCTTCAAAGGTTGTGTCGTCGTCCCCCAGCTCCTGGCTGCAGTACACTCTGCTTCGATTTTAAGTCGGGGAGGTGGAGGTTCACCCAGATTGGATCACAGCTTTAATTTGCATTGCTTACAAAATGGGTGTCCCTGCAAGCTGACAGAAGCTATTGTGTGTATGTGTGCACGTGTGTGTGTGAATGCACACACGCAACAATTTAAACAGACAGTGGCAGGCTGTATTTAAAGCCTGCAGACTGGCTGTTCATTAAGGAGAAGATGGGAGCAGACACTCACTGAGTTCCCCGGGGGTAGCCGACTTTGACATTGCCTGGGGGCCGGCTGAGTCTGTGAGGTATAACCAGAGACAGGATTTACCAGGAGAGGCGGGTTTCTGGAGAATGTTGAAATATGTGATACCATTGACTTTGAAACCCATAGATCATTCTCTCTGTTTTAAGAAAAGTTCTTTCAACATCTTGAAAACAATCTGTCCAGTGGCGGGGCCTGGGGAGAGTGCTCACAGCACGGCCACTGCGTGCATCCCTGGAGGAGCGATTCCCACTCAGGACCCCTGTTCCTCCTCCTCCCGGCCCCTGTCCACATCTGCTGCGTTGGTTCCTTTTCTATGGTGTCCACACATTTCCTTTGTGTTCTGGTTCTGTGTGGGAAGAGCCCTGCAGTTTGGGAGCTTTCCATCCATCTCTTTCTCTTTTTTGCTTGGTGACTCTTGGCGGCTCTCCGTGGGGACATTGGTGCTCTCCAAGAAGGTACTTCTTGAATCAGTGACTGACTTCTTCCCCCATAGGTTAATGTCGCTAGTTCTAAAACTTCCTATGAATGGAATCATATAGTCAGTGCTTTATTTGTGTCTGGCGTCTTTCATGAAATTATATCACTCATGAGATTCATGCGTGCTGCCCTGTGTAGCGGTAGTTTCATTCTCATTGCTGTGGAATATTGCACTGCACACACAATTTGTTTCTCCAGTTACTTACTGATGGATATTTGCATTGTTTTGAAGTTGTTGTGAGTAAGGCTGCTGTGAACATTAGTGTACAAGTCTTATAGTGGACATGGATTTCATCGCTTTTGGACAAATACCGAAGACAGAATTGCTGGTTGTTGGTTAGGTATATTGATCTGCTTGCATGGTCATAACAGAATGCCATAGACTAGGTAACTTAAACAACAGAAATTTCTCATAGTTCTGGTCTGGGCATTCCAAGGTCAAGGTGCTGGCAAGGTGGATTTCATTCTGAGGCCTCTTCTCTTGGTTTGTGCCTACAAGTTGTCTCCCTGTGTGTGTACACATGACTTCTTTGTGTAGGTGCATGGTGTAGTGAATTCCTACAATTTTATGTTGCCATGGAATCCATTTTGTTGTTGTTGTTTGAGACAGAGTCTCATTCTGTCACCTACCCTGGAAGTCAGTGATGCGATCTCGGCACACTACAACCTCTGCCTCCTGAGTTCAAGTGATTCTCCTGCCTCAGCCTCCCGAGTAGCTGGGATTACAAGTGTGCACCACCATGCCTGGCTAATTTTTACATTTTTAGTAGACAGCATTTCACCATATTGGCCACTGGTGTTGAACTCCTGACCTCAAGTGATCTATCCACCTCAGCCTCCCAAAGTGCTGGGATTACAGTCATGAGCCTCCACGCCCAGCCCCCATTTTGAATTTAAGTTGGGCTTCCCCATACCAGAAGCATGGCATAATTACCCTTAACTCAGTTTCCAGTTCTTTAACTCCTTCCAGTTCCTCAAAGTGGTCACCTCAGGTATCTGCCATGTCCAGCCGCCTCCTGGGGACCACCTCTCTGGAGGGCACCTGGATACAACGTATTTGACTCACCCTCTGACCCCTCACCCTGAGTGGTCTGCCCAGATATGCCACAGTGCCCACTTTCCAGTCACAGCATGACCACATGGAGCTCGTGCCTGCTTGCTCTAAACACATCAGTTAGAGCTTCCTACGGGAAACTTTCTGGGGTCACACCCTGGACCCCAATAAAGGCTTTAGTCCTAGAGGTCCTCTCTCAGTCCCCACCTGCTGGCTAAACATGGGTATCCTGAATGGCTCCCCAGTTCCTGCTGGCCCTGCAAGGCACGGTATCCTCCTGTCTCTGGGATCTGTGAGGAATCAGCTACTCCTGCTATTTCATGTGTTTTATTGCACACACTCTGTGTCTCACCTGACCGACACACCCAAACCCAACCCCCCTCATTAGGGCTCCCCTAGAGAGTGGCTGTCTCGTTAGGAATAAATTGAACACAGGTCAGACACCAGTTACAAGAGCATCTTCCCCTTTATACAAGCTTCCTGTGAAAGGGGGGCATCTGTCACAGGTTGGGCACTTGGGCATGAGGCCATCTGCCAGGATCAAGAAGGATCCTATGAAGGGCAAACTGTAAACATTTATGAGCAACATCCTTGGTGCCCTGTGAGGGCAGGGTTATCGTTTATAGCTACTCTCCAAAGAGAGACACCTCAAGACCACATTAGAAAGAAATTACAACACAGGAAGAGAGAGGGCAAGTTCTCTGGAGTCTCCTTTTTATAAGGAGGCTAATCCCATTGCAAGGGCCCCATCTTCATGACCTCCGTTATTTAACCCTAATTATCTCCCACAAGACCTGTCTCCAAAACCATCACAGTGGAAGTTGGGGCTTCAAGATAAGAATTTATGAGGGGACACAAACATTCTGTCTGTAGCTTTAGGTGATGTTTAACTGTATTCCAGACTGCTATAGTTTTCCAAGGTGGCTGTATCACTGTACAGGCCCAAGAGCAGCGTATGAGGGTTCCGACTGCTCATATACTCACCAGCACATCCTAGTGTCATCTTTTTCATTTTAGCCTAACTATATAGTGGTATCTCACTGTAGTTTTAATTTGCATTTCCTGGAAGACAGATGATGCTGAGCACCTTTTCATGTGCTTACGGGCCATTTGTATATATTCCTTTGCAAAGTGTCTGCTCATCTCTTGCAAATTAGCAACTCAGTCTTAGAAGTCTCTGTGAAACACGGTTATCTGGTAGCAAAGGATACAAGCAGGTCTGAAGACAGTCGAGAATTGCAGTGATGCTGGATGTCCCAAGTAGACAGAGCAATTTCTTATTCTCCCAGCTATAAATTAAATTTCATCAAACCTCTAGATGCCATGTAAACTTAAACTGTCCCTTAGCCCCTTGTTCAAGTTAACTCAACTTAGCCTCTCTTAGCTTTCTGCTGGCAAATTTACTTTTCCCAAATGAGGGTTCTACTGGTGGGAAATGCCCCTGAAAGGCCCAGCTGAATTTTATCAAACTCAGTTCAGTAATTTCATGTTGGTTAAGAACTTTCATCTCAAGTAATTTACGAGAGGAGAGGCTCTGCATTCTTCTGATATGTTTGTCATTGTTTGGCTGTGAACCTGAGCTCGGGCACAGCCTTGTGCCTTCAGATGGTCCTAGTTAAGACCTCAGTGTGTCACATTCCACATCATCCCACGGTTCCGATTCTGAAATTATCTTTTACATTTTTCTTATATGACATTTAACAGGAATTGTCTAATAATATAACAAAAAACAACCTGAACCTGTAATCAGTGCAGCACTTCATTATACTTATGCCAGTTAATAACTAATTGAAATCCAAATCTAATCATGTTCAGGAAGACTAAAGCTATTAGGTTTGAGCAACACATTTATAATCAAGCCAATTCTAACAAGTGGTCCACACTTACTCTACTCTCATTCACGTTATCATTGACGTTATCTTAATACTTTCCATTTCTTGGTTCGGCAATACATCAGTCTGAGAAATATGACTTAGTGGTACAAATAACCCGGACTCATGCTGGTCTTAGTCACCTCCAGTGAAGATTCCTATAGGTTGCAACATTTCAATCTTAGCTGCCAGTTTGATATAATATGACTTTTTTTTTTCTTTTGAGATGGAGTCTCGGTCTGTCACCCAGGCTGGAGTGCAGTGGCGCGATCTTGGCTTACTGCAACCTCCGCCTTCTGGGTTCAAGCAATTCTCCTGCCTCCGCCTCCCGAGTAGCTAGGACTATAGGCGCGTGCCACCACGCCCAGCTAATTTTTTGTATTTTTAGTAGAGACGGGGTTTCACTGTTTTAGCCAGGATGGTCTCCTGACCCGGTGATCTGCCCACCTCAGCCTCCCAAAGTGCTGGGATTACAGGCATGAGCCACCATGCCCGGCGCAACATAATTATATTTTAAGCAGGACAAATTCACAAGAGTTAAGAGCTCCCTTCATTAACAAAGACCAAGTAGCAATAGCTTGTTTAGCAGAGACCAAGTAGCAGCAAATTGTGTTATGTTAATGTCTTGCAACCACAGAATATCCTCTGCAAAGATTTCAAGATAACCTTTAAAAGTCTTCCCCTGCAGCTGAATGCCTAAAGCAGCACATTCACAAAACGCTGGATTCTGTGTTACAGGAACAAAGCCAGGATGTTCCCAAGGTTTCCAGACACCAGGCAGCTATGACCTCCAAAGAAGGACAAATCTGAACAACAGTCTTTAAGTTGAGGCAAGCGTTTTCTGTCCCAAGAGGGAGAGGTTAATAAATATGGTTAATAAATATACCCATGCATCTTAACATGAAGAGCTTAGATGATGGATTAGACCTTCTAAGATTAGATAGGTGCAACTTTTGGGTGATCATCCTCCTGACTGAGTGTTCAGAAATATCTTGTGGCTCAGCAGCCACAATTTCACCTATTACTTTGCCTCATACTATTACATTGCTTCAATGATGTTTGGATTAAATGCAGGGAACACAGCATGTGAGACTGTCTGTGTCAGGCATTGTCCATCAGTGAGAGTAGTCTTTTAAGAAGCACATACAGACTGGGCTTGTGGATCCCACCTGTAATCCCAGCACTTTGGGAGGCTGAGGAGGGAGGATCACTTGGGCCTAGGAGCTCGGGACCAGCCTGGGCAACATAATGAGAACCTGTCTTTAAAACACACACACATATACACATACACACACCCCTAAAAATTAGCTGGATGTGGGGTTGGCGTGTGTCTGTAGTCCCAGCTATGCAGGAGGCTGAGTGGAAGGATTGCTTGAGCCCAAGAGTTGGAGCCTGCAGTGAGCCATGATTGTGCCACTGTACTCCAGCCTGGGTGATGGAGACAGACCCTGATTCCAAAAAAAGAAAATCTAAGTTAAAAAAAAAAACAAAACAGCTAAGCGTGGTGTCTTAGCCGGTAATCCTAGCACTTTGGGAGGCAGAGGCGGGTGGATCACTTGAGGTCAGAAGTTTCAGACCAGTCTGGTCGACATGGTGAAACCCTGCCTACACTAAAAATACAAAAATTAGCCAGGTGTGGTGGCACACACCTGTAATGTCAGCTACTCAGGAGGCTGAGGCAAGAGAATCGCTTGAACCTAGTAGGTGGAGGTTGCAGTGAGCCAAGATCACTCCACTGTGCTCCAGCCTAGGTGACAGAGTGAGACTCTGTCTAAAAAAAAAAAAAAGAAAAGAAAAGAAAGCACATACAGGTATTCAGCAGCTCTTTCTTCTGATGTGTCAAGTGACAGCTCAGGTAAGAAGAACTCACACTGGCTTTGAAGCCCTAAGCCCTACCAGACCCACTATCTTATAATAACCTATGAATATAGTGAGATAGTGAGTGCGGTTTTCAGTGTTCCTGCAAGGAACTTGACCAGTTCAGATAGAGTTCACCAATCAGGAGTCAGGTTTGTCATAAACAGTGTTGCCTAGTAGTGAAACTGATGAGTGTTTTTAGCGGGTTACCAAGGCAATCAGAGCTATAAATAAGTTGCTGAGGAACAAGTTGACATGCTTTCTTGGTAGGTAGGGGAACTGGGATAGTAAGCTAACCGAAGGTCAAATTGTTTTACAGAGATGGATAAAAGATTTTGTTAACTCATTACCTGTCCCTATCATCTATCCCCTTGATCTTTGGTTAATTTTTTTTAATTAAACTTTGATGTTGAGATAATTGTTGGTTCACATGCTGATATAATAAATAATCAAAGACATCCTATGTATGCTTCACCCAGCTTCTGCAATTGCAACACCTTGCAAAACTATAGTATAATAACACTGCTTGGTTGTTTTTTTTTTTTAACATAGAAAGGAATATAAGTTAATATACTCACCATCACCAGGATTTGAATTATAAAATGGGCCATTAACATCCCATTTATTCCTTAAATAATTAGGTCATTGTGGCCAGGTGCAGTGCCTCACGTCCATAATCCCAGCACTTTGGGTGGCTGAGGTGGGAGGATTACTTGAGGCCAGGAGTTCGAGACCAGCCTGGCTAACATGGTAAAACCCAATCTCTACTAAAAATACAAAAATTAGCCAGGCATGGTGATGTGTGCCTGTAATCCCAGCTACTTGGGAGGCTGAGGCAGGAGAATCGCTTGAACCTGGGAGGCAGAGGTTGCAAGTGAGCCGAGATTGTGCCACTGTACTCTAGCCTGTCTGGGCAACAGAGCGAGAATCCACTTCAAAAATAAATAAATAAATAAAAATACATAAAAAATTCAGCCAGGCATGGTGGCGCATGCCTGTAGTCCCAGCTACTCGCGAGGCTGAGGCAGGAGAATCACTTGAGCCCAGAGGCAGATGTTGCAGTGAGCTGAGATCACATCACTGCATTCCAGTCTGGGTGACAGACAGGGACACTCCATTTCAAAAAATAAATAAATAAATAAAATTAGGTCATTGTTTGGGTCAAAATAATTCCATAGTTTCCATAATATTTTTGTAAGCAGTGTTATCTAACAGTATGACAGTGCCTAACATGCAAAATGTAGTATTAATTGACAGAAATATCAAACCAGAGTACAGTATCACTTGTTTTCTAAAAATAACTGTTATTGTGTACATTTGAGGATTACAACATGTTATGGTATACATATAGCTAGTACAGCAGTTACTGTAGCGAAACTGATTAACATATCTATCATTTCACATCTCAGTTACTTTTTTGTGACAAGAGCAGCTAGAATCTGTTGAACACAAATCCCTAGTACAGTACAATTGTATTAACCTTAGCCCTCCTGTTGTACATTAGATGTCTAGACTCCTTCATCCCACGTATCTGCTATTTTGTGTCCTTTGACTCACATCTCCCCATTTCCTTGATCACTTTCATACTTTAACAAGTGTCTCTTTTAGGTATCTCAAAATGAACATGTTTTTAAAATAGGATAGTTTGTCTTGTCTCCCAAATCAGTTTTACCCATATTTTAAAAAATAGATCTTATTTTTTAGAGCTGTTTTTAGGTTTACAGTAAAATGGAGCCAGAAGTACAGAGTTCTCATAGTCCCGTCCCACACACTCACAGCCTACCCATTAACATCCTGCAAGATTGGTACGTTTGAGTGGCCAGGCGTCGTGGTTCATGCCTGTAATCCCAGCACTTTAGGATGCCGAAGACAGGAGGCTCACTTGAGCCCAGGAGTTTGCGACCAGCTGGACAAAATGGCGAGACCCCATGTGCTTGTCGTCCCAGGTATTCAGGAGGCTGACGCGGGAGGATTGCTTGAGCAGTGGAAGATCAGCGCTGTGACAGCTGTGATCAAATCACTGCATTCCAGCCTGGGTGACAGAGCAAGACCCAGGAAAAATAGAGAGAGAGAAAAAAAAATAAAGGGAAAGAAAGAAAGAGAAAGAAAGGTAAGGAAAAGAAAAAGAAAGAACAGAAAGAGAAAAAGAAAGAAAAGAAAGAAAATGAAAGAAAAGAAAGGAAGGAAAGGAAAGGAAGAAAGGAAGAAAGAAAAGGAAAGGAAAGGAAGAAAGAAAAAGGAGGGAGGGAAGGGAAGGTAGGAAGGGAGGGAGGCAGGGAGGGAGGAAGAAAAAGAAAGAAGTACATTTGTTACAACTGAATAACCAACATTGACATGTCAGTATCACCCGAAGTCCTGTTGATGTTAGGCCAGGACTTGGTGTTGGCTTACTCTTTTTTGTTTTGTTTTTGTTTTTCTGAGACGGAGTCTCTGTGTCACCAGGCTGGAGTGCAGTGGCACGATCTCGGCTCACTGCAAGCACCGCCTTCCCGGGTTCAAGCGATTCTCCTGCTTCAGCCTCCCTAGTAGCTGGGACTACAGGCACGTGCCACCATACCCAGATAATTTTTGCATTTTTAAATAGAGAGGGTTTCTCCACGTTGGCGGGATGGTCTCGATCTCCTGACCTCGTGATGTGCCCGCCTTGGCCTCTCAAAGTGCTAGAATTACAGGCATGAGCCACCGCGCCCGGTGTTGGCTTACTTTTTAAAAAAATCTCAGTTAATGACAACTCCGTCCTTTCAGCTAGTCGGGTCAGAAATTTGAGATTCTCCCTGGTATCACTCTTTTTCATACTCCATGTTGATCCAGCAATAAAGTAGGATGTTTCCAAATCTGGAAGCACAACTCTCCCCAGTCCGAAAAGAACAAAGTTGTGTTCACATCTTTCTGGTTCATATTATTAAAATATACAGTCAATATTTTTATAGTCTCTCAAAACCCTATTTTAATTACTACTTCAGGAAAACTTTGCTTAGTTTGCATCAGCAACATTTTTCCTTACACTGGCAGCACAGATCATTGGTTAGATTCCAGCCAACTTCGCCAGACTTCTTGCTGGGCTGTTCAGGTTACCCCCATCCACAGAAGCTCAGGCACCTTTGCCAGGTTCCCACCTGTGACGCCAGGGCCACATCACCCTGAGCAGCTGTTGGTCTTTGAGTCAGCCATTCTGCAGCCCACCCAGCACTGTGTGCAGCCGGCAGACGTCTGCTGTTTCTCTCCTGTGTGCCCTGCATGGAGAGTTCTTGACTTCTTGGGTGCTTCTCCTAGTGGATTGCAGGTTAGAGAGGACCCGGCCATTTCATATATAGCACATCACACGATGGTGTCCTAGGCCTCCTGCCCTCCTTCCTCTTCGTCCTCATGCCTGGTCCTCTGGGCTTGCACATTACAGGGTGGGAATGATGGGGGTAAGATGTAGTTGCCAGGTGCCACTCTCTGAGACTTTCACATGGGGATGAGCCCAAGTGTGACTGGAACCACCACCTTGTGGTTGCCACTCCCCTCCTTTTTTTTTTTTTTTTGAGATGGAGTCTTGCTCTGTCACCCAAGCTGGAGTGCAGTGGTGTGATCTCGGCTCACTGCAACCTCCGCCTCCCAAGCTCAAGCAATTCTCCTGCCTCAGACTCCTGGGTAACTAGGATTACAGGCGCCCACCACAATCCCTGGCTAATTTTTGTATTTTTAGTAGAGACAGGGTTTCATTGTGTTGGCCAGGCTGGTCTCAAACTCCTGACCTGGGTGATACACCTGCCTTGGCCTCCCAAAGTGCTGGGATTACAGGTGTGAGGCACCTTGCCTGGCCCATGATATAGCCTTTACACTACTAATGAGGCAATAATTATTTGTCCTCTGATCATCAAAGATTACATGCTTTGCACCCCTGGCCACTATCTGATCTCACCCACTAATGGGAGGAACTGTGGGATCAGCGTGGAGCTAATCGGACGGACTGTGGGATCGGCGTGGGGCTAATGGGACAGACTGTGGGATAGCTGTGGTTCTAATCGGACGGACTGTGGGATTGGCGTGGGGCTAATGGGACGGACTGTGGGATCAGTGTGGAACTCACCTTGCTACTCTATGGGTCCCAGAATAGAATATCAAAATAATATCAATTCCAGGCCAGGCACGGTGCCTCACGCCTGTAATCCCAGCACTTTGGGAGGCTGATGCAGAAGAATTGCTTGAACCCGGAAGGTGGAGGTTGCAGTGGGCTGAGATCGCGCCTGTACTCCAGCTTGGGCGACAGAGTGAGACTCCTTATCAAAAAAAAAAAAAAAAAAAAAAAAAATCAATTTCAAATATTTCTACAAATGTGGGTTAGTTGACAGCAAAGGGTACCAGCCTATCTAAAGAGAGTCAGGAGTTTGCCGATGCTAGAGGCCCCAATTAGTTAGAGTTGTGGCTTTCTATTTCCCCAGCCATCAATTCAGCTTAACCGAACCTCATGATAGTCTATGAACTTAAACTACCTTTTGGGCAGATTTACTTATAGTTAAACTTTCCTTAACTTTTTCTTGACAAGTATATTTGTCTTTTCTGGGCATCACAGATAAGCATTGCTCTGAAATGCCTGTTTGGATTGCATACATTAGCAGGTGTATGTGCACTGTTACTGAATATTTCATGTTGTTTGTGAACTTTTACTAGCAATCGTTGACTGTGAGCAGGCGCTGTGTATATCCAGTGTTGGCATAGCTTCACGTCCTTCAGGGACCCAAATCGCAATGAGTCCTTTGCCCATTTTTATTACATTGTTTAATTATTTATGTGAATTGTTTATATATTCTGAGTAAAAATCCTCCTAGAATACATTATATAAACAATTTTTATATTATATGTATTTTTTATATATATATATATATACACATATATACTTGCATTCGTTCTACTGATCTGTGGCTTGCTTTTTGCCTTTTCATTTTCTTAAGGATATCCTTTTTTTATTTTATTGCCAGACGAAGTCTCACTCTTGTCCCCCAGGCTGGAGTGCAATGGTGCGATCTTGGCTCACTGCAACCCTGCAACCTCTCCCTCCTGAGTTCAAGCAATTCTCCTGCCTCAGCCTCCCAAGTAGCTGGGATTAGAGGCACCTGCCACCACGCCCAGCTAATTTTTGTATTTTAAGTAGAGACAGGGTTTCACCATGTTGGCCAGGCTGGTCTTTAACTCCTGACCTCAAGTGATCTGCCCACCTTGGCCTCCCAAAGTGCTGGGATTACGGGTGTGAGCCACCATGCCAGGCCAAGGATATCTTTTGGTGAAAAGAAATTTTTAATTTTGATAGAGTCCAATGTATCATTTTTTTGTTTGATAGAAGAAATTAGTTATGTGTCCTATTTAGGAAACCTTTACATCCACTAAGGTTGTGAAGATTTTCTCCTTTGTTTTCTTCTAGAACCTTTATAGTTTTGCCCCTTACATGTGATCCATTTCAAGGTAATGTTTGTGTATGACATGAGGTGGGGATTGAAGTTCACTTTTTTCCTTTGTGAAATCCAGTTGTTCCAGCACCATTTGTTGCAATGACTGCCATTTTCCTCAATTAATTGCATTGAGGTATTTGTCAAAAATAAATTATCTAGGCTGGGCACGGTGGATCATGCCTGTAATCCCAGCACTTTGGGAGGCCAAGGCCGGTGGATCACTTAAGGTCAGGAGTTTGAGATCAGCGTGGCCAACATGGTGAAACCCTGTCTCCTCTTGAAAAAAAAAAAAAAATACATACCTATATACGCACACACACACACACACACACATACATATACACAAAAAGAAAAATTAGCTGGGCTTGGTGGCACATGCCTGTAGTTCCAGCTACTTGGGAGGCCAAGGCAGGAGAATCACTTGAAGCCAGGAGGCAGAGGTTGCAATGAGCTGAGATCATGCTATTGCACTCCAGCCTGGGCAACAAAGTGAGATTCTGTCTCAAAAAAATAAAAATTATTTGGATGTCCACTTCTGGCTAAAATGGAGTAACAGACAGTGAACTTATCTTCTGGCTGAAAATGGACAGAATATATGACTTGATGGTTTCAGGACACTGGGCATCAAAAGGTAAAGGACAGTAATCTCTGAGAAAAAGGAAATAAACGCAGTAGGCCCTCCACCTGCATCAATTGATGAGAGTCCCTTAAATGCCTGGCTCCAAAAAGAGGACAAAAGCGGGCTTTATCTCTTGAAATCATCTGATAAATGCCATTGGGGTTTGAAGAAGCTATTGTAGCCAAGTGGGATTGTAGCAGGACGAGCCGCAGACAAAACTCCTTAGACACCGGATTAAAGAAGGAAGAGGTTTTTATTTGGCCGGGAGCATCCGCAGACTCGCGTCTTAACCAAGCTCCCTGAAGACAGAGTTCCTGGCCCTTTTAAGGGCTTACAATTCTAAGGTGTTCCACGTGAAAGGGTCGTGATAGATTGAGAGCACATATGGTTACAGTGGGGGGTTAATCTTTTAACCTCAGGCCTGGTCATCAGTGGCACCGGCTGGTCTTGCCACTGACTTCATTATTGTTGTTTTTCAACTTTTACTTCCTCCTCCTCTTCAGAGATAGGAGACAGTAAGAGAAATTACTTCCCTCCTCCTTCCTCCCCTTTGAGAACCTCACTCACTAGTGGGAGTTCTCACTGTCAGCTTCACTACCCAGGTCTTCCTGCCAATCCAGTTCCATTGTTTCCTAGAGTTACATACTCCGTTTTCTAACAAGGATCAAGTAGTTCTAATGGGTTATAGCACACATCAGGCTGGTCACTAACTGAGCTGCATACCTTGTACTGGGTGGCATTATACACACACGTTTCTTTTAACATTTCCATATATTCATAATAACTGTAGAACAGAAAGATTGTTTTAATTTGCTTCCTACCTCAGTGACCTGATGAATACACTGGGAACAGTCCCCAGTTTGAGTAAGGTCCGTTGAAGCCCTTACTGTATAAGTCCAAAATTTAAGAAAGATGAATCCTGTGATGAGCTTCCTCATGCTTCGGCTGTGCGTGGACCAGTCAGCTTCCGGGTGTGACTGGAGCAGGGCTTGTCGTCTTCTTCAGGGTCACTCTGCAGGGGTTGTCCGGGCTTGGTCTTGCCTCCTAGGTTTCAGGCGCTGCAGGTTTTACACGGCTGTGGTGGATCTGGGCTGGGATTCCCTCTACCTTCACAGCGGTGGGAGTGATCAGGACGACAGTCTGGGGTCCTTTCCACCGTGGGCACAAAGAGGCTACGTTCCAGTCCTTGATCCACACTCGATCGCCTGGGGAGAAAGGGTGAACTGGGGAGAATAAGCTAACAGGGCATCTCTCATTTACCCAGGCTGAGATTGTTTGTGTAATTTTTCCTAAAGCCTATAGCTGTCGCTGTAATTCAATTTCACCTAACTCTCAGGGAGTGCCTGGAAGTCCCCGCAATATGGGAGGGGGCCTATGACATAATATTTCATAAGGGGAATATCCTGTTCTTTTAGAAAGGGTACATGTAATTGTAAATACCATAGGGAGAGCCTATATCCATTTTAATCCTGTTTCCTGACATACTTTCCCTAAACTATTTTTGATGGTCCGATTCATCTGCTCCACCTTTTCAGAACTCTGAGACCAGTAGGTGGCAAGCAGTTTCCATGTGATCCCCAATACCTTTGCCACAAGGTAAGGTATCCTCAATACCAAGTCAGTCACAAACACTGGCCTGTTATCTGAGCTGATCAGTAGGGGCAGTCCAAATCTAGGAATAAGATCTCGAAGAAGCACACGGGTTACTTCATGAGCTTTCTCGGTTCATATTGGATAAGCCTCCACTCACCCAGAGTAGGTACACACGAGAACTAGTAAACACTTGTTACCTCCACATTTTGGCATCTCTATGAAGTCCACCTGGAGATCTTCAAAGGGGGCTGCTTCATAAGCTTGTATGCCGGGCGGAGCGGCTGGACCTTGCCTCCCATTATGCTGTTGGCAGGTAACACACCGCTGTGTCACCGTTTTGGCAAGGGCTGACAAATGTGAGATGTAGAAATACCAACCTAACAACTTCTTAAGTGACTCCTGATCTAGATGGGTGGTTTCATGCACAGCCAGTACAACTGCGGCTCCTAGCAGCTGCGGCACAGCTACTCTCCCATCTGGTAACCGAATCTATCCTTCATCACTTGTCCTCCCTCTGCCTGGAGAAAGTCCTTTTCTTCTTTAGAATAAATAGGTACAAGATCAGGTGCTTGAGGGAGCAGGGGGGCTGTGACTGATGCCCGGAAGGGGGCAGATGCTGCTTTTCGAGCCTCTGAGTCAGCGCAGGAATTCCCCAAACCCACCAAGGTGGAAGCTCGCTGGTGTCCTCTGCAATGCATAACTGCCACCTTGTGGGGTTTCCATACTGCTTCTAATAATTGCAAGATTTCTCGTTGATCTTTTATGTCCTTTCCCCCAGAGTTCAGCAGGCCCTTTTTTTATGTGATGTTCCATGCACTTGAAGGGTTAAAAAGGCATACCGAGAATCAGTGTAAATGTTTACAGTCTTACCTTCACTGAGTTCTAAGGCCCGAATTAAAGCAATGAGTTCAGCTTTCTGGGCTGAAGTGCCCTGGGGCAATGATCTGGCTTCAACAACAGTGTCCAGGGTTACCACTGCATACCCTGCACCTCTCTCTCCTTGTGGGTTGATGAAGCTGCTCCCATCCATGTATAATTCCCAGTCTACCGATGCCCAAGGCTGGTTCTGGAGGTCAGGTCTGCTAGAGTAAACTGAGTCCAACACTCCTACACAGTCATGCTTGACAGGGCCCTCTGATACCGGGAGCAAGGTGGCAGGGTTCAGGGTGTTACAAACTTCAATGTTGGTTATACAGGGATTTTCACAGAGCAAACTTTGGTACTTGGTGAGTCTAGCGTTCGTTAGCCAATGATATTTTTTAGTATTCATTAAAGTCACTACAGCACGGGGGGCCTTTATGTTCAGGTTTTGCCCAAGAGTCAGCTTATCTGCTTCTTATACTAGCAGGGCAGTTGCTGCCAAGGCCCTCAAACACAGGGGCCATCCTTTAGAAACCCCGTCTAGTTGTTTAGAGAGGTAGGCCACCGGCCTCGGCCAGGGCCCCACAGTTTGGGTTAAAACTCCAACTGCCATCTTTTCTCTCTCTGACACATACAGCGTAAAAGACTGTCAGATCGGGTAGCCCCAGGGCTGGGGCTGACATAAGCTTTTTCTTTAAACTCGTGAAAGGCTTGCTGTTGTTGGGGTCCCCGTTCAAAAGGTTCCTGCCCCCACCCCACTTTGTGACCTCATACAAAGGCTTGGCTAATACTGCAAAGTTTGGGATCCACAGTCTGCAAAACCCCACAGCTCCTAAGAATTCTCTCACCTGCCTTCTGCTCTTAGGCTCCGGTAGATTGCAAATGACCTGCTTTCTTTCTAATCCCAGGCTGTGCTCTCCCTGTCAGATAGTAGATCCCAAGTGATGTACCTGCTGTCGGCAGATCTTAGCTTTTTTCTTGGACACCTTATACCTACAGTCCTCCAGGTGCCAGAGTAGGGCATCCGTTCCCTTGGTGCACCTGACTGCTGTGGGGTGTCCCAGCAGAAGGTCATCAACGTACTGGAGCAACGCATACCCTAGGACTCTGGTGGGAAACTTCTGGAGGTCTTGAGCCAACACCTCCCCGAAGATGGTGGGGGAGTTCTTGAACCCTTGGGGAAGCCAGGTCCAAGTGTACTGAGTAGTGACACCTGACTCCGGATCTTCCCACTGAAAGGCAAACAGCTTCTGGCTCTCAGGGGCTAATCTGATGCTAGCGAAAGCATCTTTCAGGTCCAAGCAGGTGAACCAGCTGTTTGCAGCATTGTTGGCAGCAACCCCAACAATGTGTACAGGTTAGGTACTGTCGGATGTAAAGTCACTGTAGCTTGATTGACCAAGCGCAAATCCTGTACCAGCGTGTAGTCCTTAGTCCCTGGCTTGGAAACAGGCAGGAGGGGAGTGTTCCATGGAGACTGACAAGTAACTATAATGCCAAAGGTTCTTCGGTGCTTGAGATGGACCTGGATACCTTCAAGAGCTTCTCTGGGGACTGGGGACTGTTTTTGCCTAACCGGGTGGGCCCCAGTCTTTAACTTCTATAAGCACGGGGACTTGGTTGACTGCCAACCCTGGAGGGTTGTCTTCTGCCCACACTCTTGGCCACCACTTAGGCCAGAGCTGGTCTTATCTCTTTCCCCAGCTCAGTTAAGAAAAGTCTCCATTCCTCCTCCCGGGGTACTGAAAGGGTCATAATGACTCCCATTCCAGGTAACTTAAACAGCAAAGAGCCGTGCTCTGTAAAAAAGATAGTGGCTCTCAGCTTGCTAAGCAAGTCCCTTCCCAGCAAGGGTGAGGGACAGTCAGACATGTACAAAAACTGATGAATCATTTTATGTCCTCCTACAGTACAAGTCTGGGGCAAACAGAAAGCTTGCTTTGCTGAAACCCCCGTGGCTCCGATTATGTCAATGGTCTTTTTGGATAAGGGGGCGACCGGGGCTGTTACTACTGAATGTTCAGCACCGGTATCTACAAGAAAATCGATGTCTTTACCCCCGACTGTCATCCTGACATCCTGACCATAGGCTCTTTGGGGGCACTTGAGCCCGGTCCCCCTCAGTCTAATAACGCTTCTGCCAGGTTGAGCGGGGCCCGTTCCTCCTTGTCTGGGGCCTCCTGCTCTGAGTCATCTTGTTTTCCTTTTAGCTGAGGGCATTTGTTCTTCCAATGTCCTATTTCTTTACAATAAGCACACTGGTTACTCTGCAAACTCTGACAGCCAGGCTGAGTTTCTTTCTGTGGGGAAAAGAGAGAGCAGACTGTTACTGTGTCTATGTAGAAAGAAGTAGACACAAGAGACTCCATTTTGTTCTGTACTAAGAAAAATTCTTCTGCCTTGAGATGCTGTTAATCTGTAATCCTACCCCCAACCCTGTCCTTGCAGAGACATGTGCTGTGGTGACTCAAGGTTTAATAGATTTTGGGCTATGCAGGCTGTGCTTTGTTAAACAAGTGCCTGAAGGCAGCATGCTTGTTAAAAGTCATCACCATTCTCTTAATCTCAAGTACCCAGGGACACAAACACTGAGGAAAGCCGGCAGGGACTTTTGCCTAGGAAAGCTAGGTATTGTCCAAGGTTTCTCCCCATGTGATAGTCTGAAATATGGCCTGTGGGAAGGGAAAGACCCGATCATCCCCCAGCCCGACACCCCTGTAAAGGGTCTGTGCTGAGGAGAATTAGCAAAAGAGGAAAGAAGGCCTCTTGGCAGTTGAGCTAGAGAAAGGCATCTGTCTCCTGCCCGTCCCTGGGCGATGGAATGTCCTGGTGTAAAACCCGATTGTATGTTCTATTTACTGAGATAGGAGAAACCTGCCTTAGGACTGGAGGTGGGACGTGCTAGCGACAGTGCTGCTCTTTGTGCACTGAAAATGTTTATGAGGATGTTTGCATATATGCACATCAAAGCACAGCACTTTTCCTTAAACTTATTCATGTCACGGAGATCTTTATTCATGTTTTTCTACTGACCTTCTCCCTGCTATGACCCTGTTGTCCTGCCACTTCCCCTTTTTCCAAGATGGTAAAGATAATGATCAATAAATAAATACTGAGGAAACTCAGAGACCGGTGCTGGCATGGGTCCTCTGAATGCTAAGCGCCTGGTCCCCTGGGCCCACTTTTTCTTTCGCTATACTTTGTGTCTCATTTCTTTTCTCAAGTCTCTCGTTCCACCTGACGAGAAACACCCACAGGTGTGGAGGGGCAGGACCCCCCTTCCCTTGCCTCTTTGGGGGGACCCCTCTGATGGCTGCAGCTAACAGGTCAGTGTTTCACCGGGCCTGGCGTTCATTCTCTTTGAGGTTTTCCTTACGGCTTACTGCGTCCCTGTTTACAAACACCTGGTTAGCTATTTCTAATAACTGATGTATTCATCCCTGCAAACCCAGCCTGTTTCTGCAGTTTTCTTCTAATGCCTTCTGCGCTTTGACTAACTAAATCATGCGCTGATTTTCAGGGCTGTTGGGATCGAAGGGAGTATACATACGATAGGCCTCACACAGTCTCTCGTAGAATTGTGCTGGACTTTCTTCTTTTCCCTGAATGACCTCAGAGACCTTGTTAACGTTTGTGGCCTTCTGGGCTCCCTCTTTAATCCTTCCAGGAGAGCTTCCCTGTAGCGGTTCAGCCTTTGCATATCCTCTCTTTCATCTGGGTCCCACTGGGGGTCGGTTCCTGGGAACTGGGTCCCTACATACCCTCGGGAGTTTTGGTAGTCAGCTGGCGCATGTTCCTCCAGCCACTTAGTTGCTGCTTAGAGCACTCTCTCCCTTTCATCTGTGTTAAAGAGGAACATGAGCAACTGGTGGCAGTCAGCCCAAGTGGGGTTATGGGTCTGGATAATAGTTTGGAGCAAATCAATTCGAGCTTGTGGCTTTTCAGTATAGGACAGGGTATTGTTTTTCCAGTTGAGAAGGTCGGCAGAGGTGAAGGGCTGGTACACAAAAACCCGCGTCTCCACCATGTGCCCATCCTCATCTATCCCAGGATACCGCTGCTCTCTCACGGGCATTTGTATCCCAGTTTTGGGTTGTAAACGAGCTGCCAAGGGAGGGGTTTCTCCCGAGTCTTCACCTCCTCTCTTGTCTACTCTGGGTGGCCTAGGGGTATGTTTGTCTTGCACAGGCTCAAGCACTGTGGGCTCAAGAGCGGGGAGCCTCTCTCCCTGGTAAGGGGAGGGCACCACTGGGATCACTGGTGCCATCTCCTGCAATGGATCTTCTGATGTTGGGTCAAACAGAACTTCGGGAGTTGATTTCCCTTGTCGGGTGGAGCAGGATCCTTCCTTGGCTGTCTGTCCCTTTGCTACTAGCACTGCTGCTGCCTGCCCTCTTAGCCACTGTGGGGGGTCTAGCACCAGCTGTAACCAAGTGTAACCAAGTATGTATGGGAACTGGTCTGAGTGTCCTGACTTACCAGTCCATAGAAACAAGGGACCTGTCCAGGCTTTCTTCTCATGGCCAGCCCACTTCTAACGTTGGCCAATCTATTTCACACAAAGTTCTAAGTTTTCCTGGTGTCAGGAACCCCATAGTCTCCACTAAATCCTTCCTTGAAATTTTTCAACATAGTTCCTAGTGGAGTGGGCTCACTTTGTGTCTGACCCGTTTCCTCGAGACAGAACACCACGCTTACACCACACGCACACCACAGAATAAAGAACGGATGAAAAGGGCACACACACACTTTTTCAGTTTACACCAAACCAGAGTCAAAACCAAAATCAGAGTATCCAGAAATCCAAGCCAGGTCAAAACCAAAACCAAAGTATCAAGCAATTCAAGTCAAGTCAAAAACCAAAGTGCCGGTACAGGCGCGCCGTGGGTGATCAGGCCACGCTTCCACTCAAACGGAGTGGGCAAGTTCCAAAGACCAGTCTAACCAAGTTTCAGATGCCCAGACTTAAAGTGCCAGTTCTTTCCCGGTGTTCAGCCACTGTGTTAATCCTCTGCGGGGTCCTGCTGTGCACTGCTGTGACGAGACTTTCCACTGGGGCAATTGCCTATCTGGGAGCGCACTCAGAATCCATGTCGCTCAAGCTGGCCAGAGTCCCCCGCAGGGATGTTTCACGGGACAGGCCTAAGCTGTCTAAGGGGCTGCCTCGACCACCGTCTGTTAACCACCTCGCTTCCGCGTCAGGGAACCAAGAAATGTAGCAGGACGAGCCGCAGACAAAACGCCTCAGACACCGGATTAAAGAAGGAAGAGGTTTTTATTCAGCCAGGAGCATCAGCAGAATCACGTCTGAAGAGCCAAGCTCCCTGAAGACAGAGTTCCTGGCCCTTTTAAGGGCTTACAACTCTAAGGTGTTCCACGTGAAAGGGTCGTGATAGATTGAGAGCACATGTGGTTAGAGTGGGGGGGGGGGTTAATCTTTTAGCTTCAGGCCTGGTCATCAGTGGCACCAGCTGGTCTTGCCACTGACTTCATTCCTGTTGTTTTTCAACTTTTACTTCCTCCTCCTCTTCAGAGACAGGAGACAGTAAGAGAAATGGCTTCTCTCCTCAGGATGAAACCAAGGCTGATGTCTGCTTTGGTCCCTCAGAATACTATTCAGATCACCCAATACGTATTATACAACCCCTAGATTTGAAAGACAAGGTCCTGGCTTTCTGATCTGGCAGCAACCTGACCCTCCAGTGGGGCTGAGAAATGTTGGGAGGAGGGGTGGTAGCCGATTATACTTGCTGCTTTCATACCAAAGTGCAGTAGCCTCCCCCTTCGTGAAGCACTCCACTGGTTGTTCTAAGGGTCCAATCAGGTTCCAGGGTTCCAAAATCGTTGATTCCATTTGCTCTTTCAAGGTGAGGCATTGCTTTGGCGGGGTGCTGATCCTGGAGCTCCCTCCTCTGACCTTTTGCATGATACCCCTCTCTCCATTCTGGCTTGCCTTGTAGAACTGCTTCCTCAAGCCCACCACTAACGTGCTGCTCCATCACCTATCACGACTGGGCCTTCCTCCTGGGTCAGGCAAACTACAGGCAAGCCATGTAAGTGACAGGCTTCTCTGTGCTACCCTCAATATTTTTGTATGTTTTTGAATAAATGAAACTGCTGTTTTTCTGATTATAAGAGAAAAAAACACTCCCTTAAAATATTTGGATGCAGAAACTATATGAAAATTACCCTTTGCTAAGAGATACTCATCCTTAAGATGTTTTATATATATATCTATTAAGAACATTTTTCTGTGCATGATTATGTGTACAAAGAGTGGTTTATTCTGTCCTTTTACTTGCTTTTTAAAAAAACTGAGCGTATCTTTGACATCTTTCCGTGTTAGTAAGTATAGATTGTCATGATTTTTAAGAACAAAATAATAATTTATTTAACATTTCTCAAACCAATGGACATCTGAATCTTTTTATTATCAAAATAGTATAATGAACATCATAACAACTTGTTATTTAATGAGAAATGATAAATTTCTTTCTTAATGATAAATTCCTAAAATATGATTTGTTGAGCCAGGTTTTTATGGATTTGGTAAAAATTGCTACATTTTCTTACAGAAAGTTTGTCCCAGTTTACTCTCCCATTGAAACTGGGGAGGTCCCTTATCCCCCTGGCAGGACATGCAACAGGGATGTGGCTGCTGGAGCCCCAAGTGGGAGCATGCAGATGGGCAGGTGCAGAGGGTGTGGGGAGTGCTTTTGGGCTCCAGCCCCATGGTGGTGCCTAGGGTGGGGTGTCTACAACTCCTGAAGCCCATGTGGGCATATGTTACAGTGTGTTCTTTCAGCTTTGCCATCTGCAGACGGCTTGTGTTAATCAGCTCAGTAAACCCTCTGCCTTAATGCAAGGGCAGGGGACCAGTGTGACAGCCTGAGTTCTTGCCCAGTGTACCAGAAAAATCAGATCACACGTGGGCTGAAAGGATGACTACAAGGTTTTATTGCGTAGCAGAGGTGGCTCTCAGTGAGATGGATGGGGATGGAGTGAGAAGGTGGTCTTCCCCTGGAGTCAGCCCGACTGTCCCCAGCTGAACTGCTCTTGGTGTCTAGACATCCTTCCTCTTCTCCTTTTCTCTGCTGTGTCATTCCACCATTGCTGGTCTGCTGGTGTCTGCTGGTCTGTTCCTCTGCTCCTCTTGACATTCAGCCACTTGTGTCTGTGCCCGCTAAGGTCTTGGGTTTATATGGGTGCAGGGTGGGGGGCATGGTGGACCCAAAGGCAACTTTTTGGGCAGGAAAACAGAAATGCCTGTCCTCACTTAGGGCTTCAGGTCTTCAGGCTTGAGGGTGGGGCCTTTTCCAGGGAGCCGCCCTCTTCTACCCAGTATTTCCCTGTCTCCTGTTTGTATCACCATCAGTCACAGTTTGATTTATCTTTGATTCACACCTTAAGTGCCTGCTTCACCACTCCAAGCATACTGGATATTCTCAGTTTTAAAACTATCACATCGGGGCTGGGTGAGGTGGCTCACCCCTGTAATCCCAGCACTTTGGGAGGCCGAGGTGGGACGATCAGTTGAGGTCAGGAGTTTGAGACCAGCCTGGTTAACATGGTGAAACTCTGTCTCTACTAAAAATACAAAAACAAACAAACAAACTATCACACTGGGATAAAAATATTCCCACGGTTTGTTTTAATCAGGTATGGTAAGACACACAGACACAGAAATGACTGTCTTGAAGGAAGAAGATTTTATGTCACAGATTGCTAGAAACAGGAGGCACAGCATGCCACCACGGTGGGCCACATGGGAAGTGCTAGCATTGGTCAGGAGGTAGAGGAAGCAAGAAGAAAACATGGGGAAGAGCCTTTGTTATGGTTTCTGCAGTTAGGAATGGGAGAGGCAGGCTACACAGGTTTAGGATTGGCTGGTTTGAGTAATTTCAGTGAGCTCTGGGCGTAGGATCTGTACCTAGTGGCCTGATACCTAGACCTGGGATGATTGTGGAAGGGAAGTGTTGGCCCAGAGTGAGAAGCTGGGGGTGGTCTGGGTTCTGGAATGATGAGCTTGCATGTCAAAGGCACCACCCTAGTTGAGTTGTGTGCTATCTCTATCTCTAGGAATTACCTAACTCTGGGAGAGGCAGTCCCTCTCCCATTATAGAGGCCCTCAATGTCAAAACATCAGAAAATACAAAAACTAAGAAGGCATAGCAATTACAAAGTCTCATGCAGCTGATTTTGTACAAATTGTATTGATTTAGCTCTTGATATTGAACCTAGAAATACATGTTCCACAAAGCCTTGTGAAATATTTGATATTTGACTGTATGCTTCATTGTCTCCTTTATTACATTTGGAGTGTTGTGGTGCTTTATTTTAAGAGCAGTTTATATCAATATTACAACGTGCAAAATTTGAACAGTATAAGTTCTTCCCCATATTAAGTTCCCACGGAGGGGCCGGGCATGGTGGCTCACGCCTGTAATCCCAGCACTTTGGGAGGCCAAGGCGGGTAGATCATCTGAGGTCAGGAGTTTGCAACCAGCCTGGCCAACATGGTGAAGCCTCATCTCTACTAAAAGCACAAAAATTAGTTGGGCATGGTGGCGTGCAACTGTAATCCCAGCTACTTGGGAGGCTGAGGCAGGAGAATCACTTGAACCCAGGAGGCAGAGTGCAAGATCACGTCACTGCACTCCAGCCTGGGCAACAGGAGTGAAACTCCATCTCAAACAAACAAACAAACAAACAGAAAACCCACAAAAATTCCCACAGAGGAAAAACAAATCTCAAATAAAATCTACTCCTCCTTAAAAAACTTGTAGTCTCACAATAAGTTAATGCCACAAAATCTCCCCATCACTTTTCCTCACACTGCTTGTCTCCTCACTCTGATGTTTAGGAAAACTGTGGGATTTGTCTTCAGATTCTCTAGCCTCAGGAGTGTGGAAACCCATCTGGTTTGTCTCCTAATACACAATTAGTCCAGAGGGAATCCATGTACAAAACTTCTATAATAACTATATGACCTCACATCTGTGAACGTGGCAAAATAAGTCAGGTATTGCAACATGTCTTCCCTTTGTCCATTATCCACTTAATTCTTTTCCTTTCTAAGAGAATCTCTATTTCATTGGAAGTGGTGACGTGTCTAGCCCTAACAAACAAGTGAACAAACAACAGCAGCATATGACAACGACCTTCCCCAGCCTGCTTGGCAGGCAGGAGGTCATTGAGATGTGCAAAGAAGATGCTGAGTGGGGATTCTGGGAAACCCCTTGAAAGTGATAAACTCCTTTTGCCCTTCCTCTCCTCATCCTGTCGCTGGGACAGGACGAGATGGTGGGATCCCCAGCAGCCATTTTGGAAACACAGGGCTGAAAGCCTCACTCTGTGGCTGGTGGAGGAGGGATCTAGAAGGAGCCACGTTTCTGGCCTTGGACTTTCCATTCTGGAATTGTCATTATGGAAGACAAAAATAAACCCCTGTCTTGTTTAAACAGATGTAATTGGGATTTTCTGTTACCTGCAGCTGATTTAGATTCCCAGAGAAAGGCATAGCTCTTCTAACAATAGTCAAATTCTCTTCTAATTCTTCTTCTTCTTTTCAGTTTTGTTTTCTCTTTCTCTAAAAATAGTCTAAATTGGTGTGTGGAAAGAAGTGGTGCTGAAGTGACGTTCAGAGTCAGGTTCTGTTTCCTCCTATCTTGAACCTCCCCAGACATCGGCCCAGCACTCACCAGCACCGTGATGGGTGTGAGCCCCCACTAAAGAGGCTTCTCACGGCCTCCTGAACCTCCTTGTTCCTCAGGCTGTAGGTGAAGGGGTTTAGCATAGGGGTCACCACAGTGTACATGATGGTTGCTATGGTGTCCTGGGCTGAAAAGGAGTCTGGGGGTCATATGCAGATCCCCAGGACAGTTCCATAGAACAGGGTGACCACAGACAGGTGGGAGCTACATGTGGAACATGCCTTGCGCCTTCCTGTGGAAGATGGAGTCTGGGGGATGGCTGCAGCAATGCGGATGTAGGAGATCAAGATGGGTACACAAGGAGCCAGGAACAGGACCACAGCCTCCAGGAATACACGCCGATTGACGTGTTTGTGAGCAGGCGATCTTCATGAGCGGGTAGGCATCGCAGTAGAAGTGTGAAATCTCCTGGGTAGAGGAGCAGAAGGCCAGTCTGCTCATGAAGACCGTGTGGACCAGGGAGATGAGGCTGGAGCCCGCCCACACTAGCGTGGCCAGCCCCTGACTGAGCCAGGGGTGATGATGGAGCAGTCCTGCAGGGGCTGCAGATGGCCACATAGCAGTCCAGCGCCATGATGGCCAGCAGAAAGGTGTCCCCACGTTGGCAAAGGAGATGAGGAAGCACATCTGAGTCAGGCACTGGGGATAAAAGAGTGTCCATAGGCTGGGTGTGGTGGCTCACGCCTGTAATCCCAGCACTTTGGGAGGCTGAGAAGGGTGGATCACGAGGTCAGGAGATTGAGACCATCCTGGCTAACATGATGAAACCCTGTCTCTACTAAAAATACAAAAAATTAGCCAGGCGTGGTGGTGGGTGCCTGTAGTCCCAGCTACTCGGGAGGCTGAGGCAGGAGAATGGCGTGAACCCAGGAGGCGGAGCTTGCAGTGAGCTCAGATCAGGCCACTGCATTCCAGTCTGGGTGACAGAGTGAGACTCCGTCTCAAAAAAAAAAAAAAAAAACAAAAAAAAAGAGATCATCCGTGTTCCTGCCACATGGTTGGCCAGGAGCTTGGGGATCAGGTTGGTGATGAAGCAGATGTTGACAAAGGAGAGATGGGTGAAGAAGTACATGTGTGCAGGCGAGGGTTGGAGCTGATGCCCAGGATGATGAGGGTGTGACTAAGTACATACACAGGAAGAGCCAGAAGAGGGCCTGCTGCTGCCCTGAGTCACTGGTGATGCCGAGCAAGGGGAACTCGCCGACTCTTGTCTCATTCCCCTTACCCCTGGACATCTCACTGCAGCTCAGGGAGGTAGCAGGCTGCACAGACCACGGGGGAAAGGCACTCAGCAGAGCCTGGGCTTGCTTTATGTTCAGAATTAGATTGCAGTTCATTTGCAATTAGATAAATGAACAGAGCTTCAGTCTGTAACAACTGTCACTTTTTACTCAGTGCTTTTTTTTTTTTTTTTTTGAGATGGAATTTTGCTCTTATTCCCCAGGCTGGAGTACAGCAACACAGTCTCAGGCTCACTGCAACCTCTGCCTCCCAGGTTCAAGCGATTCTCCTGCCTCAGCCTTCCAAGCAGCTGGGATTACAGGCACTTGCCACTATGCCTGGCTAATTTTTGTATTTTTACTAGAGACAGGGTTTCACCATGTTGGCCAGGCTGGTCTCGAACTCCTGACCTCAGGTGATCCACCCACTCAGCCACCCAAAGTGCTGGGATTACAGGCGTGAGCCACCATGGCCGGCCAACTCAGTGTTTTTTGAGTGCCATCATGTGAAGGACTTTACATACACTATTGCTTTTAATCCCTGCCTTATAAAATAGGTAATTTATCCCCATTTTTCAGATGAAGTAACTGAGCAAATCAGAGTAAATGATTTGCTCAGTTACTTCATCTGCTGAAAAGCCTTACTCTGTTGAATCCTGAGCCTGTGCCTCAGTCATCATGCTGCAGAGGGCCAGCCTGCTTTGTTCTCAGACGCTGGGGCTGAAGGCAGCATCCCTGTCTTTGACCTTAATTCAGCCAGCATGTCCTCATCACATAACTGTGAGTGGAGGGGAGTCCATGGCAATTAGAGATGGGCCCACGTCTAAAAGCGCTGACAGTTAGATAGGCAGAGCCTAGTGTGGAAAGATGTTGGTAAACACTCCCAAAATGTGACAGTGGAAGATGTGATGAGCATATGAAGGCCTGGAGCAGGCTTTACTGACTAGAAACCTGCAGACCATGGTGTCCAGTTCTATATAAGAGTCTCTTCTAGACTGTCCGGGTTTTGGCCACTAGAAAATGTATGTTCAGGGTTGGGTGCGGTGGCTCATGCCTGTAATCCCAGCACTTTGGGAGGCCAAGGCAGGCGGATCACAAGGTCAGGAGTTCAAGATCAGCATGACCAACGTAGGGAAACCCTGTCTCTCCTAAAAATACAAAAATTAGCTGGCGTGGTGCCGCACTGTAATCCCAGCTATGCGGGAGTCTTAGGCAGGAGAATTGCTTGAATCAGGGAGGCGGAGATTGCACTGAGTCGAGATCACACCACTGCACTCCAGCCTGGATGACAGAATGAGACTCTATCTCAAAAAAAAAAAAGGGGGTGAGGGGGAGGAAAGAAAATGTATGTTTTCAGAGCCTGGAGATGCTGTTCCCAGCCTGGCCTTCCCCACTGACCAGCTGTGTGATCTTGTACTGCTCCTTCTCTGCTGTGGGCCTCACTGTGTTGTCTGCAAAGGCTTTGTATACAGTGACCTCAAAAGTCCCTAAAGGGCCAGGCCTTCACACTTTCAAGATTCCATCCTATGAAACCCAACCAACCAACCTTGCATGACCCTCGTCTTACATAGTAGAGTTTTGAGAAAGCCCAGAATTACATCCATCCATCCTGGTGCATGATACCAGCATCTCTCACCCAGGACACTACAGACATTGTTTCCACCCATGCCAGGATACTGGCTTTCCTCCCTTCAGCAGCAGGAATAAGCTGCTAAAAACACAAAGGTGGCCGGGCATGGTGGCTTACACCTGTAATCCCAGCACTTCGGGAGGCTGAAGTGGGTGGATCACTTGAGGTCAGGAGTTTGAGACCAGCCCAGCCAACATGGTGAAACCCCTTCTGTACTAAAAATACAAAAATTAGCCCAGTGTGGTGATGCAAGCCTGTAATCCCAGCTACTCAGGAGGCTGAGGCACAAGAATCTCTTGAACCCAGGAGGTGGAGGTTGCAGTGAGCTGAGATCATGCTACTGCACTCCAGCCTGGGCAACAGAGTGAGACTTCATCTCAGAACAAAACAACAAAAGCCGCAAAGGGATCCTAACACTCTTCTGCTCAAAACTCCCCAGTAGAAGCTCATCACACTCAGACTAAGGCCCAGCCTCCTGACCTCAGCCTATCTGTCCCTTCTTGGCTTGTTCCCATGACTCTTCTGACTGTATCTCCTGCCAGCCACTCAGGACTACCCTGCCCCTGGGCCTTTGCACTGGACTTTTCCCAGCTGGCATTCTCTCTGCCTGGACCTTCATGGGGCTGGTGCCCTCTTGCCATCTCTGCTTTCACTCAAATAGCACCTCCTTGGAAGGTCCTCTCTGTGCAATTTTGAGTAGCCCCTCCTTCCATAAGTCTCTCTGAATCCTGCTTTATTGTGTTTGCAGCATATATCTCTGTGCAAGGTGGTCCTGTTCACTGACTCTTTTATGGCCTGTTTCCCCTATGAGGCTGTGCTCTCCTGAGAACAGGGTTGCATCTGTCTCACTCGCTGTTGTGTCCTCAGTGACAGGAACAATACCTGGCACATGGTAGGTGCTCAATATATTCATCAAATAAAAGAATAAACTATTACAAAGGCATTGTACATCAAAATCTACTTGTGTAAAGTGCAGACATGGTGTTTGATGAGAAATGTTTGGGGCCAGGTGCAGTGGCTCGTGCCTGTAATTCCAGCCCTTTGGGAGGCCGAGGCGGCCAGATTACCTGAGGTCAGGAGTTCAAGACCAGCTTGGCCAACGTAGTGAAACCTGTCTCTACTAAAAATACAAAAATTAGCTGGAGGGCATCGTGGCGGGCACATGTAGTACCAGCTACTTGGAAGGCTGAGGCAGGAGAGTCACCAGGAGGTGGAGGTTGCAGTGAGCTGAGATTGTGCCATTGCACTCCAGCCTGGGCGACAGAGCGAGACTCCGTCTCAAAAAAAAAAAAAAGTTTGGAATACGTTTAAGAAATAAAATGATCACTTAAAGCATGAAGTGCAGGCCTTTCTAAGTGAGCGGAGGAGAGGGAGGCAGTGTCGAGTCAGTGTCAGTGTGGGAAGGTCCACGGTTGCATGTCAACAGGAGCTTCCTCAGCTACATCTGTGGGAAGGATGACTGTGTGGCCTGCGTATGATCCAGGACCTGTGACTCGTGTAGACCGGAGAGGCACACTAGCTCCTATGAGCCAGACCTGGCCTGCAGGTGTATTTAGTTTGGACACTTCATGTTTTACAAAACATTTCACATGGGCTGACATTTTAAAAAACAAAGATTCCAGATAAAATCTGCATTTCTGGTTCTTGGTAAATAGGCAGACCTAGTAACACTGGACTCCTGTCCTTGCAGCACTGCAAATCAGTTGGAAAATACTCACTGAACACTCACTATGCAAAACACAAGCCCTGGGCTTAGCTCTGTGTGGAGTCCCGGTGTATCCCTTAGAGCCGGCCTCTGTGGGAGGTTTGTGATGTCCTCATTTTGCTTGAGGCAGGGGAGGCACAGCAGAGTCCAGGGACTCCCCTGGGGTGGCAGAGCTGCGGACCGCCTCTCCAGGCTGCCCTGTGCTGGCAGATTTTTATCAAAGTGTTTGCTGTCTGTTCTGGCCCCAGGAATCACCTGGGAAAAGTTGACTCACATTCCATGTGGTTTCCTTTCTGGGGTCTACTGGAAACTATCATGATTTCTTGAAATTTCCTTATCCCCAGAAAGTCTAAACTCTGAAAGATTTTTCTTTTCTTTTTTTTTTTTTTGAGACGGAGTCTCGCTCTGCCACCCAGGCTAGAGTGCAGTGGCCGGATCTCAGCTCACTGCAAGCTCCGCCTCCTGGGTTTAGGCCATTCTCCTGCCTCAGCCTCCAGGGTAGCTGGGACTACAGGCGCCCGCCACGTCGCCCGGCTAGTTTTTTGTATTTTTTAGTAGAGACGGGGTTTCACCGTGTTAGCCAGGATGGTCTGGATCTCCTGACCTCGTGATCCGCCCGTCTCGGCCTCCCAAAGTGCTGGGATTACAGGCTTGAGCCACCGCGCCCGGCCTCTGAAAGATTTTTCAAAGCTAAAATGAAGAATTTGTAGAATTCAGTAGGTTAGGGAAAGCTTACTTTGACTTTAGACACAGAGTTGTTCATGTCTACAATTTTAAGCAAAACAAAACACAGCACTTTGGGAGGCCGAGGTGGGCGGATCACAAGGTCAGGAGATCAAGACCACGGTGAAACCCCGTCTCTACTAAAAATACAAAAAATTAGCCGGGCGCGGTGGCGGGCGCCTGTAGTCCCAGCTACTCAGGAGGCTGAGGCAGGAGAATGGCATGATCCCGGGAGGCGGAGCTTGCAGTGAGCCGAGACTGCGCCTCTGCACTCCAGCCAGCGGGACAGAGCGAGACTCCATCTCAAAAAACAAAACAAAACAAAACAAAACATCCACTTGGAACCTTAACCTACTGCTGTCAGCATTCTGTCCCATCCCCTCCCTCCCTCCTGCCCTCCTGCCCCACAAGGCAGTTCTTCATGTCACAGTAGTTTATTGACCTATTTTGCTTTGAATGATGTTTTCAACTAAAATCTTGTTTTAGATACGATTTCTCAAGACTAGTTTTTGTCTTGTTATGATAAATGTTAAAGACATAGGCAGGGCGTGGTGGCTTATGCCTGTAATCCCAGCACTTTGGGAGGCTGAGGCGGGCTGATCACCTGAGCCTGGCCAACATGTTGAAACCCCATCTCTACTAAAAATTAAAAAAAAAAAAAAAAAAGCCAGGTATGGTGGCAGTCACCTATAATTCCAGCTACTTGGGAGACTGAGGCAGGAGGATCACTTGAACCCGGGAGGTGGAGGTTACAATGAGCTGAGATCGTGCCACATAGGTGAATTTTAAAGCAAGAGAAATTACTTGAAACAACTGGATCACCAAGCAGTTTTTGGTATTATGTTCTATAGGGAATTTGTGTTGTAATTATGCTTTTTTAGTGTGGGATTTGACTGGCACCATAGAGTGTGAATTCTTTTCTTTTCTTTCCTTTTTTTTGAAACAGGGTCTTACTCTGTAACTCACACTGGAGTACAGTGGCACAATCATAGCTCACTGCAGCCTCCAACTCCTGGGCTCAAGCAATCCTCCTGCCTCAGCCTCCTGAGTATCTGGGACTACAGGCATGCACCACTATGCCCCATTAATTTTTTATTTTTATTTTTGGTAGAGATTGGGTCTTACTGTTTTGCCCAAGCTGGTATTGAGCTCTGGTTCCAAGCAGTCCTCCTGCCTCGGCCTCCCAGAGTGCTGGGATTACAGGTGTAAGCCACCATGACCTGAGTGTAAATTCTTAAGGGACATCTGTAGCTACTTCCATTGCAAAGTCAAGTAGTAGAGAACAGGGACCAGACTCTGCCATCCAGGAAGCGCTAACTAGACTCACAGTTGATAATGCTGTTTAAAGCCAAGAAGGTGTGGGGAGAATTGAGACGGGTTGGAAATTCATGAGCAGTAGTCATGGGAAGTGGCGCCTGGCTTGTGTGGACTGTGAGATCATAGAATGCACTTACACATGTTTTCTTTTAAAAATCCACATTGCTGGCTGGGTGCGGTGGCTCACAGCTGTAATCCCAACACTTTGGGAGGCCGAGGCAGGTGGATCATGAGGTCAGAAGTTCGAGACCAGCCTGGCCAATATGGTGAAACCCCATCTCTACTAAAAACACGCGCACACATACACATAAAAATAGCTGGGCGTGGTGGCGCATGCCTGTAATCCCAGCTACTCTGGAGGCTGAGGCAGAAGAATTGCCTGAACCTGGGAGGCGGAAGTTGCAGTGAGCCAAGATCATACCACTGCACTCCAGCCTGGGCAACAGAGCAAGACTCCATCTCAAAAAAAAAAAAAAAGAAAAATCCACATTGCTTACTGTGTTGTTTAGTAGTCTTACATGAAAATGTTAAATGCCCTGTCTGTCTGTGCAGGGCCCTCTCCATGGCTCCCATCCCGTCCCCAGTACCTCCATGCCTGGCAGGGGTGGAGGCAGAGGAAGGCAGGTGACTCTGCAACTCCTTACCTCACCCTGGCTCATGGTTAGTCGAGAAACGGATTTGATTCCTGAGCAAATTGCTCTTCTCTGTTTCCTCCTCTACCCGGTGGGGGCGCTATGGTGAGGAGCAGGGAGAGGGTGTATTTACTGCCTGCACAGTACTGGTAGGGCAGATGGCAGGGAGTTATAGCTACAGCCGCTGCATCCTTTTTTCGGCTCCCATAAGCGGTGGTGTGGGACACTGAGAGAAGCAACCTGGAGGCCTGCCCCTTGTGCTGAGAAGTCCTCAGGTAGAAGCTGATGTGACAGGAGGCGTGAGTCTGCTAAACTCACATCCACATGGTGTCTTTGCCTGAGCCACTTTGCCATCCTGGTGTCCCCTGGTCTTACCTGGCTGCCTGTGCTGATCTTAATTCCTTTCCTGATTCCAGCACTCACACCTTCATTTCCTCCGGGAGCTGACAGAGGTGGTTGCCCCACCCAGAGCAGGGAAGGTGCAGCAGGGAATGTGGCAGGGTGTGGCGTGGTTCACCTCTCACCCTTGGGAAAATCCTTTTCTTTGGAACATCTCTGGAGGTGACAGTGCTCCCCTTGCATGGCCACAGCGATGGGCACCTGCTCCTTCCCACAGCAGGCTGCTCCTTCTTGAACTTCTTGGTTCAAAAGTGTCCGTGAATCGGTGCCTCATGGTCATCCTGAGGTCTTATTTGTTGGCTTGTGGGGTTGTTGTTTGAAGCAAACTTGATCAAGTCATTGTGTGGAAGGCAAGGTCTTGCTTTGAGGATGTGGCATCTGCAGTTACCTGAGCGAGGTTGGACATATCGGGGCCACAGTACCTGTTACTGAATTTTGTACCTTGTGTTCCATATGGAGTTAATGAGGAAGCACAGCACTCACAGGCCATGATCGAATAACAGCTAAAAATGTCTAGCTGCCTCAAATGTGTGAAGATTTGTGCTTGCGTTACCTGACTTAGCTTTCCGCAGCCCTGTGAGGGAGGCGGGTAGGACAGCAGGTGCAATCACCTATAGGTCCAGAGCCAAAGCTCAGCAAGTTTGAGAGGAAGTCATCTGGTTATAGACTTGCAGGATCTATAACCCTGCAAGTTAGGGAGAGAAGAGTGGCAGCCTTCTCTCCCTCACTGCTCTGGGGCGGGGGAGCAATACCTGGGGTCCTGGGCAGCTCAGTCTGTCTTCGTATCCTCTGGGCTGGAGCACAATCCCTTTCCATCAGTATGTAGGGGTTTTATGGCCCCTGCCATAGAGTGAACCCCCAGAGTTCCTATTACAGGCAACCCACAGGGGGATTTGTCTGGGTTCTGCAGATCACGGTAGAATCCACCTCCCCAGGGGCTGAAGAAGAAAGGAAGATTAGTGTTCACATTGCAGGTCGGGTTGTAGGGTTTTTCTTGTTGAAACTTTCAAGGATACTTCAATCCCTGGCTGGGATGTGAGCCCCCCTAAAGCTCACACTGAAGAGGGCTGACCATGTCCTTTCCAAATATTCTTTTTTCCATTTTATGCTCATCAAAAATTTGAGTAAAGTGGTTAAGTATCTACCTTATCCTCTGATTATTCAGAATATGTATTTTAGGGGATTGGTTAGAATGGTAAAAGATGTTAGGAACCAGCTGTCACGTAATGGGGTGATTGTGCCAGGAAATAGGGCTTGGTCGGTGGCCTGTGTCAGGTTGGATGGATCTGAGTGTTGGGGATTAGGATTCCCAGTCCCCTTGTTGTTTACTGGGGTCACGGTCTACCTTACTGGCTTCCGTGGGGTCGTTTGATGCTGTAAGCAATTTTGACAGTCATTGTGGTTACTTCTGTGGCTATACTTAGGGGGTTATCAAAGTCTCTATTGACCAGAGCCTGGAACTCCTGTGATAAAAATTTCTCATCATGTTCTGCTTGGAGAATTAGGAAGCCACATACTTGAGATTTGTTCTGGTTCTGATACTGGCTGAGATCAATGCATTTATGAAATAAACCATACCAAGGATGTCATGATGACCTTCTTGTTTATGTGTCACATGAAGCACATTCCTCAGAAGTTAATTGGTGATCTTTCCGGTCTTGGTTTCTGGATTAGATCTAGGCACACAATCCAGAAACATCCAGACTTTCCTTTTTTTGGTCCGCAGTCACTGGAGTCCCTGGGCACAGTGTGGGAGTCAGCCCCCTCCACCCAACTTAATGAGTGAGGAAGGAAGAGGGAAGAAATGTGCATAACTTCATTATTCCTCCATTTTTATCTCTTTTTAGCTCATAGGACTTAATGGTGAAGCCCAAGATCAATTAAGAGTAGCAGGTTATCAGGCCGGGCACGGTGGCTCATGCCTGTAATCCCAGCACTTTGGGAGGCTGAGGCAGGTGGATCACCTGAGGTCAGGAGTTCAAGACCAGCCTGGCCAACATGGTGAAATCCCGTCTCTACAAAAATACAAAAAAAAATTAGCTGGGCTTGATGGCAGATGCCTGTAATCCCAGCTACTCAGGAGGCTGAGGCAGGAGAATCACTTGAACCAAGGAGGTAGAGATAGCGGTGAGCCAGGATCATACCATTGCACTCCAGCCTGCGTGACAGAGCAAGATTCCATCTCAAAAAAAAAAAAAAAGAGTAGCCAGGTTATCAAAAGGGTCCCCCAGGAACATCTACCACATCCCCTTTATCTCCTAGGGACCCACCTGTTGAGTGGTTCAGCTCTTGCTTCCAGAAATGAGTCAGAAGATGACTCTTTCGGTTAACTCAGTGGCCATGGTACATCCTGGAAAGATTTTCTTCCATCCTGTTACTTCATGTCCTAGCTCATTGAAGGGCTGGCTGGCAAGCACTGTATGTCATATCATCTGGGATCATTACAATGTCAGCAGCGTTTAAATGGACAGCATCTGGGCTGGGTGCGGCGGGTCACACCTGTAATTTCAGCTCTTTGGGAGGCCGAAGCGGGCAGAACACTGGAGGTGAGGAGTTTGAGACCAGCCTGGTCAACATGGTGAAACCCCATCTCTACTAAAATTAGCCAGGCGTGGTGGTGAGCACCTGTAATCCCAGCTACTCAGGAGGCTGAGGCAGGAGAATCACTTGAACCCGGGAGGCGGAAGTTGCAGTGAGCTGAGGTCGTGACATTGCACTCCAGCCTGGGTGACAGAAGGAGATTCTGTCTCAAAAAAATAAATAAATAAAATAAAATAAATGCACAGCATCTGAATCTTTCCCATTTCATTCCTGGAGATCATTAAAACCCACGTCTCCTGAGTTTATTTCTGTCTGTGACAGTTTCTCAATTTTTCCTTGTTTTTTTGTGACCCTAACACTTCTGAAGAGTCCTGGTTAAGAATTTTGTACAATGTCTTTCTATTAGCTGTTTTCTAATTTTTCTCATGATTAGACTGTGCAGGGGAAGATCACCTCCAACTTCCCCTTACCTCTTATGTGGGCTCTCAGACTGGATCTAGGAACCAAATGGACACCAAGCAGATTGACAAGAGAAAAGGATACAAAACTGATCAGTTTTACATGTCATGGTGCAAAAATAATTGCGGTTTTGGCATTGTTGAAATTTGCCATTTGATATTGGAATACATTCTTAAATAAATGTGGTTATGTTATACATCATTTTAATGCACATTTCTTTTTTTGGCTAATGACATTACTTGCTGTTTATTTTATGTTTATTCTAGACTATGAAAGTGATGTTAGACAAAAAGTAGATTTGAGCAATTTTACTATTCGAGTTCAAAATAGGTTGTAAAGCAGTGGAGACAACTCTCAAACATCAACAATGCATGTGGTCCAGGAACTGCTAATGAATGTACAGTGCAGTGGTGGTTCAAGAAGTTTTGCAAAGAAGACAAGAGCCTTGAAGATGAGGAGCGTAGTGGCTGGCCGTGGGAAGTTGACAACGACCAATTGAGAGCAATCATGGAAACTGATCCTTTTTTTTTTTTTTTTTTTTTTTTTTTTTTTTTTTTTTTTGAGACGGAGTCTCGCTCTGTCGCCCAGGCTGGAGTGCAGTGGCCGGATCTCAGCTCACTGCAAGCTCCGCCTCCCGGGTTTACGCCATTCTCCTGCCTCAGCCTCCCGAGTAGCTGGACTACAGGCGCCCGCCACCTCGCCCGGCTAGTTTTCTGTATTTTTTAGTAGAGACGGGGTTTCACCGTGTTAGCCAGGATGGTCTCGATCTCCTGAGCTCGTGATCCGCCCGTCTCGGCCTCCCAAAGTGCTGGGATTACAGGCTTGAGCCACCGCGCCCGGCCGGAAACTGATCCTTTTATAACTACACGAGAAGTTGCCGAAGAACTCAATGTCGACCGTTCTACAGTGGTTTGGCATTTGAAGCAAATTGGAAAAGTGAAAACACTCAAAAAGTGGGTACCTCGAGCTGAGTGAAAATTTAACAAATCATTATTTTTAAGTGTTCTTTTATTCTACGCAACAATAATGAACTCTTTCTCCATCGAATTGTAGCATGCGACCAAAAGTGGATTTTATATGACAATCAGCCACCACCAGCTCAGTGGCTGGACGACCAAGAAGAAGCTTCAAAGCACTTTCTAAAGCCAAACTTGGACCAAAGGAAGGACATGGCCACTGCTTGGTGGTGTGCCACCGGTCTGATCCACTACAGCTTTCTGAATCCCAGCCTAACCATTACATCTGAAAAGCTTGCTCAGCAAATCGACAAGAAGCACCAAAAACTGCAGCCAGCATTGGTCAACAGAAAGGGCCCAATTCTTCTCCATGACAATGTGTGCCTGCACGTCGCACAACCAATGCCTCAAAAGTTGAGTGAATTGGACTATGAAGTTTTGCCTCATCTACCATATTCACCTGAACTCTTGCCAACTGACTACCACTTCTTCAAGCATCTGGGCAGTCTTTTGCAGAAAAATGCTTTCACAACCAGCAGGATGCAGAAAATGCTTTTCAAGAGTTGGTTGAATCCAGAAGCACAGATGTTTACGCTACAGAAATAAACAAACTTGTTGTTGACCAAAAAAAACTGTTGATTGTAATGGTTCCTATTTTGATTAATAGAGATGTGTTTGAGCCTAGTTATAATGATTTTTAAATTTATGGTCTGAAACCACAATTACTATTGTACCAACATGGGGATCTTCACAAGGGAGTGATGTCTGAAGAAGTGGCCAAAGCAAGATGCTTTCATACTTTGTAAGACAAATAATGATTAAATTATGAAGAAATGACAAGCCAAAGGGGACCTGTTGGGGCAGTTAATTCTAGTGAGTCACTAGGGGATATATGGGAGATGTCAAGCCAGTGGAAAGTAAGGGTTGTGGCTGGGCACAGTGGCTCACACCGGTAATCCCAGCACTTTAGGAGGCTGAGACGGGTGGATCACAGTGAAGAGAGGTAAAGAGACTGAGACCATCCTAGCCAACATGGTGAAACCCCATCTCTACTAAAGATACAAAAATTACCTGGGCATAGCGGCATGTGCCTGTATTCTCAGCTACTCAGGAGGCTGAGGTGCAGGAGAATGGCTTGAACCCGGGAGGCGGAGGTTGCAGTGAACTGAGATCGTACCACTCCAGCCTGGCGACAGAGTGAGACTCCATCTAAAATAAATAAATAAATAAAGGGTTGCTTAAGGAAATTTATTTTTCAGGTCCTTTGCAGCCCTAATTTTCAGTCTCTGGTGATAAGGGACTCTTTTCTTGCCATATCACTGGGAGGAATCTTTATGGCTTGCTGCGTGCAGGAAGTGACAGGTCGGCTAGCCCTTTCTGAAGCTACAATTTCTCCAGTGTTTTTCATTCAAAATAATCAATACGCCAATTCAGGATATTTTTTTGGGTTAGCATGTCCTTGACTCCTTTAACTGCCATTAATGGTTTTGGGGGAAGAACCCCAGAGAGGTGAAATATTTTTATCATACCAGAGATATGTGGTATCAGCATGACTTATCCCTGTTAACATTAACCTTCCTCACTTCTTTAGGGTAATGTTTACCAGGCTTTTCCACTGTAAAGATTGTTTTTTTCCCATCCTATACTTTGTTCTTTGGAAGCAAGTCACTAAGTCCAGCCCACCGTTAAGTGAGAGGAGAGGATTAAGCTTCATCTTCTGGTGGGCGGGTTTGGGGGTGGGAAAAGTGTTCACAGATATCACTTGGAATTCTTCTGTAAGGAAAATTTGTTTCTTCTCCCACACTGATTTATTTAATCACCTGTTTTCATCAGTATGGAGTAGCTTATATTTATTTCATACTTTGGTTTATAATCTGATATGAAGGTCTTCGGAAAGTTCATGGAAAGTATGTATTAATATTATGAAAAAACTATACGTGGATTTCAAGCATTTTTTGCATCAAAATAAACTCCTACTAATGTTATAACATGTTGTAAGAAATCAAACATATATCTCAGTCCTGGGCCCAGTACAAACATTCCTCCATATATCTCAGTCCTGGGCCCAGTACAAACATTCCTCCATTTGTCTCAACTTCCTGGGCCCAGTACAAACATTCCTCCATATATCTCAGTCCTGGGCCAAGTACAAACATTCCTCCATTTGTCTCAACTTTAGAAAAACACCACCTGGAGAGTCCCCGATAAGGTCACAACCGTTTGTGGAGTGGTTTTACTGAAAGCGTGGGAACCAATAAAAAACTGCTAAATGTATAACTTAAAATGTTAACCAATTGTAATGCTGTAACCAAAAGAATTCCCTTGTTTCTCTGTAACCTTATATATCCTGTTTACATCGGGCTATAAAAAGCGAGCACATGCATCGTTCGGGGCCCTCTTGTATGCTGTGGAGCAGAGGGACCAAGTTTGAACTTGCAGTAAAGATCCTTGCCGCTTGGCTTTGACTCTGGACTCTGGTGGTCTTCTTCGGGGAATAAACGGTCTGGGCATAACAATGTCTGAACAGAATCTAGTTTGAGGCACTAGGAAGGATAAGACATCAGTTTGAAAAGAGCCCCTATCAGAAAAACATGAATTCTGCTAAATTTGAAACAGGGACAAACATTGAATTAGTGGAGGAGAAACAAATATCAAATTGAAGCGTGGGTGGAAGAATGGTGAAATCACTGATGCTTTGTGAAACGTTTATGAGGACAATGCCCCAAAGAAATTAGCAGTTTACAAATGGATACATTGTTTTAAGAAGGGAGGAGATGAGATGATGTTTAAAATGAAGCTGGCAGGGGCAGAGTATCCGCATCAATTTGCAAGGAAAAAATTCATCTTGGTCTTGCCCTAATGGAAGAGGACTGGCAATTAAGAGCAAAAACAATAGCCAACACCATAGACATCTCAGCTGGTTCAGCTTACACAATGCTGACTGAAAAAGTTAAAACTTTCTACTCGATGAGGACCAAAACCATTGCACCCAGATCAGCTGCAGACAAGAGCAGAGATTTCCATGGAAATTTTAGACAAGTGGGATGAAGATCCTGAAGCATTTCTTCAAAGACATGTAACAGGAGATGGAACATGGCTTCACCAGTACAATCTGGAAGACAAAGCAGTGGCTACCAAGTGGCAGAAGGGGTCTAGTTACAGCAAAAGCAGACCAGTCAAGAGCAAAGATCATGGCAATTGTTTTTTGGAGATACTCAAGGCATTTTGCTTGTTGACTTTCTGGAGGGCCAATGAACAATAACGTGCTTATTATGAAAGTGTTTTCAGTAAGTTGGGGCCAAAGCTTTAGCAGAAAGCTTAAAAAAAAAAAAAAGCTTTAGCCCAGGAAAGCATCACCAAAGAGTCCTTCTCCACCACGGCAATGCTCCTGCTCATTCCTCTTATCAAACGAGGGCAATTTTGCAAGTTTTGCTCTTGTGCAATGGTGCAATCTTGGCTCACCACAACCTCCGACTCCCGGGTTCAAGTGATTCTTCTGCCTCGGCCTCCTGAGTGCTGGGATTACAGGCATGCGCCACCACACTCGGCTAATTTTGTATTTTTAGTAATCAGGGTTTCTCCATGTTAGTCAGGCTGGTCTCGAACTCCCGACTTCAGGTCATCTGTCCGCCTCAGCCTCCCAGAGTGCTGAGATTACAGGCACGAGCCACTGCGCCTGGCCTTGCAAATGTTTCTATTGGAAATCATTAGGCTTCACCTTACAGTTCTGATTTGGCTCCTTCTGACTGTTGTTTGTTTTCTAATCTTAAAAAAATCTTTAAAGGGCACCCATTTTTTTCTTCCATTAATAATGTAAAAAATGCTATATTATCACAGTTGAATTCCCAAGACCCTCAGTTCTTTAGGGATGGACTAAATGGCTGGCATCATCACTTATAAGTGTCTTGAACTTGATGGAGCTTCTGTTAAGAAATAAACTTTGTATTTTTAATTTTTACCTTTCTTACTTTTTTTTTTTGAGACAGAGTTTTGCCCTTGTTGCTCAGGCTGGAGTGCAATGGTGCGATCTTGGCTCACCGCAACCTCCGCCTCCCGGGTTCAAGCAACTCTCCTGCCTCAGTCTTTCGAGTAGCTGGGATTACAGGCTTGCATCACCACACCTGGCTAATTTTGTATTTTTAGTAGAGATGGGGTTTCTCCATGTTGGTCAGGCTGGTCTCGAACTCCTGACCTCAGGTGATCAGCCCACCTCAGCCTCCCAAAGTGCTGGGATCACAGGCATGAACCACTGTGCCCAGCCCAAATTTTTATCTTTAAATTGCGTTTTTTCCATGAACTTGTTAAAGTCCTCTCATACTACTCTGTTTATTGCTTGAATTCTTCCAGTTTTGGCCATTGGTAGCTTTTTCACATTGGCTGCTGTGTCTCTTTGACGTGCACCCATCCTCTGTTCTGGTTTGTTTCTTCATTGTTGGTTTTTTTCTTTTTTTCCTTTGAGACAGTCTCACTGTGTCTCTCAGGCTGGAGTGCAGTAGTGCAGTCTTGGCTCACTGAAACCTCCGCCTCCCGGGTTCAAGTGATTCTCCTGCCTCAGCCTCCCAAGTAACTGGGATTACAAGCACCCATCACCACGCCCAGTTAATTTTTGTATTTTTAGTAGAGACAGGGTTTCACCATGTTGGCCTGGCTGGTCTTGAACTCCTGACCTCAGGTGATCTGTCTGCCTCAGCCCCCCAGAGTGCTGGGATTACAGGCCTGAGCCACAGCACCCAGCCTGTTGATTTTTTTGGTGTTTCCTTACTTTCTTACACTACAGGATGCCCCAGGCTCATCTACGCTTTCTCTACCTCAGGCCTAGAATCAGCCATTTATTCTAGGAACTCAAACCAGTAATCTTTGACCAGCAGCACGATAAACATGAAGTTCAGAGCAGCTAAAAGATGACCTGTTTGAAAATAGGCTCAGCATACAAAAATTAGCTGGGCATGGTGGCGGGCACCTGTAACTCCAGCTACTTGGAAGGCTGAGGCACAACAACCTCTGAAACCTGGGAGGTGGAGGTTGCAGTGAGCCGAGATTGTGCCACTGCACTCCAGCCTGGCTAATTAGAAAAAAAAAATTGTTTTTAAGATGGGGTCTCACTATGTTGCCCAGGCTGATCTCACACTCTTGGGCTCAAGCAATCCTTCAACCTGGGCCTCCCAAAGTGCTGGGATTACAGGCATGAGACACTGTACCCAGCCTCTTTTTTTTTTTTTTTTTTTTTTTTTTTTTTTTGCATTTGGATATCCAGTTGTTTTAGCACAATTTGTTGAAAAGATTGCTTTCTCCACTGAATTACCTTTGTACCTTTCTCAAAATTGATTGTTCACTTCAATAGCAGTGAGCACACCTAGTACCCAGATCTTGGTTTTTAAAACCATTCTTGAGTGAAACAATCTAGAACTCCTTGAAGTGGCTGATTTTAGGACTGAGGCAGGAAGTACACAAGATGAGCCTGGAACATCTTATAGCACCAGAAAGTAAGGAAGTGCTGAAGAAAGAAAACCCTATTTGGTGGGGTTACATGACAGGAGCTGACTGAAAGAGCTCCCAATAGTCAAAGCTGGAACAACTGGAGCAGCAGAATAAATAAAGTAGTATTGAATTATAACCCAGAGTATACAGTAAATATCCATGAGTTCATACTCACGGATATTTTTGTACAAGTTTCTTATGCAGTTGGAAAGAATGTGTATTCTGTTGTGTTGGGGTGGAGTATTCTATAAATATCAGGTTAAGTTGGTTGATAATGCTGTCCAAATATATAATATCCTGCTCATTATCTGGAAGACAATGAGATCTCTGGAAGATTGGGAGAGGGAGATTGAAATCTTGTTCTAATTATGAATGTGTCTATTCCTCTGTGCTGTTCTATTAGATTTTTCTTCATACATTTTGAAACTCTGTTATTAGATATGTTGAAGTCAAATAAAATATAGAGATGAATCTCTAAATTTAAAATGTTTTATTTTGGAAGCAAGAATTGCAGTTTGGGACATACACACAGACCAGGTGATTTTTGGTATGTCTGAAGAACAAGGAGAAGGTTAGAGGTTTTATGAAAGAGAGAAATGTTACATATTGTTTTGCAAGTACATTGTCACTGGTAAGGTTCTGGGGAACTGGCAAGTTCTGATTGGTGAGCGATGGCGGTGGGTCAAACTAGTTTTAAGACTTGTACCAGGTTGTTTTAACAGCTAATGAGATAAACTGGTTTCAGTTTACAACAGCTAGGCTTGCAGAGAATTACATTCTTGGAGCAATGTTATGTACCCTGAGTGCTTTTATTTCCCTGGCTTCTTGACTCTGTTTTAGTTGGGTATGACAGGAATAACCCAGTTTGTGTGATCAGCTCTCACAGATGTATAAATATTTGGGATTGTTACATTCTCTTGATTAATTGACCCCTTTGTCATCATCAGATGACCTTATTTATCCCTGGTAATATTTCTTGCTCTAAAATTTACATTGTTTGATATTAAAATAGCCACTCTTTTTGATGAGTTAACGTTAGCATGGTGTATCTTTTTCTACCGTTTAATTTTGATAGGTATATTTGAAGTGCATTTATTGTAGGGAATATAAAATTGGGTCCTACTTTTTTAAATTGAATCTTACAACCAATCTCTGCTTTTATTTATTTGTTTTTTTGAGATGGAGTCTTGCTCTGTTGTCCAGGCTGGAGTGCAGTGGTGCAGTCTTGGCTCACTGCAACCTCTGCCTCCCTGGTTCAAGCAATTCTCCTGCCTCAGCCTCCCAAGTAGCTGGGATTATGGGCACTGGCCACCATGCCTGGCTAACTTTTATATATATATATATGTGTGTATTTTTTTTTTTTTTTTTGAGATGGAGTCTAGCTCTGTTGCCCAGGCTGGAGTGCAGTGGCTGGATCTCAGCTCACTGCAAGCTCCGCCTCCCGGGTTCACGCCATTCTCCTGCCTCAGCCTCCCAAGTAGCTGGGACTACAGGCGCCCGCCAACTCGCCTGGCTAGTTTTTATTTTTTGTATTTTTTAGTAGAGACGGGGTTTCGCCATCTTAGCCAGGATGGTCTCGATCTCCTGACCTCGCGATCCACCCGTCTTGGCCTCCCAAAGTGCTGGGATTACAGGCTTGAGCCACCGCGCCCGGCCTATATATATTTTTTAATAGAGATGGGGTTTCACCATGTTGGCCAGGCTGGTCTCAAACTCCTGACCTCAGGTGATCCACCCTCCTCTGCTGGGATTACAGGCGTGAGTCACTGCACCCAGCCCAATCTCTGTTTTTTAATTAGGATATTCAGACTATTTACATTTGATGTGGTTATTCATATAGTTGGGATTGAGTCTGCAACCCTGCAACTTGTTTTCTATTTGCTCCATCTGTTACTTGTTCTATGTTTTCTCTTGGTCTAACTTCCTTTGGATTAACTGACTATTTTTAATGTTTTCATTTGACCTCCTTGTTTACTTATTAGCTATAACTATTTCTCTTGTTCTTTTAGTGGTTGCATTCGAGTTTATTATATACTTCTTTAACTTATCGGTCTATCTGCGACGTTATACCACTTCCTGTATAATAACCTTACTGTGTTATATTTCTAGATTTTCCCTCTCAGACTTTAAGCTGTATTGTCTTATATATTTTATTTATTCATGTTGTAAACACTATATGGCATTATTATTATTTTTGTTTACATTCATCTGTCTTTTACAGATTTTTTTTTTTTGAGATGGAGTTTCACTCGTCACCCAGGCTAGAGTACAATGGTGTGATCTCGGCTCACTGCAACCTCCACCTCCCAGGTTCAAGTGACTCTCCTGTCTCAGCCTCCTGAGTAGCTGGGATTACAGGCACGTGCCACCACTCCCGGTTAATTTTTGTATTTTTTTCTTCTTTTTTCCTAGAGACAAGGTTTCACCCTGTTGGACAGGCTGGTCTCGATCTCCTGACCTCGTGATCCGCCCGTCTCGGCCTCCCAAAGTGCTGGGATTACAGGCATGAGCCACCGCGCCCAGCCTCTTTTACAGATTTTTAAACAAGAAAAAAGTCATATATTTACCTATGCAGTTACCGCTTCTGGTGTTCTTCATTCCTTTGTGTAGATCTGCATTTTCATATAGGGTCATTTTTCTTCTACCTGAAAGACTTCCTTTAACATTTCTTTCAGTGCAGGTCTGCTGGCAGTAAATTCTTTCGGCATTTCTTTTTCTGACAGTCTTTCACTTTGGATTTGTTTTATACTGGATTTAGAATTCCACACTGACAGTTCCTTTTTCTTTCAGTACTTGAAAGCAACTGCCCTCCTGCATTATCACTGGCGTGATTTCTGATGACCAATCTATTGTCATCCGTTTCCTTGTTTCTCTATATGCAGTGCCTTTTTTCTCTCTGGTTACTTTTGTGTTTTTCTCTTTATCCCTGACTTTGCAGTCTTTTATTATTAGGTGGCTTCATTTAGTAAGGAAACTTCATTACTTGTGCTTGGGTTTGTTGATCTTCCTGTATCTGTGAATTTGTAAGTTTCTTTTTTTTTTCTTTTTCTTTTTCTTTTTTTTTTTTTTTTGGAGGTGGAGTCTTGCTCTGGCCCAGGCTGGAGTGCAGTGGTGCGATCTCAGCTCACCACAACCTCCACCTCCCGGATTCAAGTGATTCTCCTGCCTCAGCCTCCTGAGTAGCTGGGACTACAGGCACGCACCACCATGCCTGGCTAATTTTTGTATTTTTAGTAGAGATGGGGTTTCACTGTGTTGGCCAGGCTGGTCTCAAACTCCTGACCTCATGATCCGCCTGCCTTGGCCTCCCAAAGTGCTGGGATTACAGGCATGAGCCACTGCACCCAGCTGAATTTGTATGTTTCATAAAAATCTGAACAATTACTATTTTTCTGTACTCCTTGCTCCCTCTTTCCCTTTGCACATATATTTGGCTATCTGTTGCTGTCACACAGCTGTTAACTCTTTTTGAAAATTATTTTGTTCTCTCTTTTATTTTGGATAGTATATATCGCTGTCTTCAAGTTCACTAATCTTTCCTTCTGCAATGTCTAATTTGCCATTAATCTCATCCACTTTTTTTTATCGTAGTCATTGTATTTTTCATCTTTAGAAGCATGATTTGGGTCTTTAAAAAATATCATCCATTGGAGTTAGAGCTGAAAAAAGAAAAATAAAAATATCTATGTCTCTTCTTAACTTTTTGAACATATGGACTACAGTTATAGTAACTGTTTTTGATGTTCTTGTCTGCTAATTCTAACATCTGTGCCATTTCTGGATCAGTTTAAGGCGACTGATTTCTCCCTCACTGTGGGTCTTTTCTTGCCATTTTGTGTGCTGTTAGTTCAACTGGATGCTAGACACTGTGGATTTTACCTTGTGTTGCTGGATATTTTATTACTCCTATAAATATTCTTGAGCTTTGTTCTGGGATGTAGTTAAGCTGCTTAGAAGAAGCTTGATCCTTTCAGGTCTGGCTGTCAAGATTCGTTAGGTCACATCAGAGCAATATTTTTTTCTAGGGCTGATTATTCCCTATGACTGAGGCAAGAGCTTTTTTTGCTTCAACTACCAGTGTCTCTGAATTACTAGGTTTCTAGTCTGGCTGGTAGAAACAGGTGCCCTTCTCAGCCGTCTGTGAACCCAGGTGTTGTTCTCACTAGTCTTTTCTGATCATTCTTTCTGTGATGTCTGGTAGTTTCCTGACACGCTTGCACTGATCAGTACTCAAACAGACCCTCCACAGAAGTCTGGAGTTTTCTCCTTTCCTGCTTTCTGTTGTCTGTCACTTTGTCTTGTGAACACCCACTGTCTTGGCCTCCCCAGTTCAGGGAGCCTGCCCTCCTCCTTGTTTCCTCTCCCTGTGCCTAGGCACTTGCTTGAGGTGGTGTGCCGGGCAGTCATAGGGCTGCCACAGGGATCATTAGCTTTTATTGCCTCGTGTCCACTGGCCTGAGAACTGTTGTTTCCTATCTTTTTTCTGGATTTTGGTTGTGTCAAGTGGGAGGGTAAATCCATTTCCTTTTACTCCATCTGCTAGAAGAAGTGTCCACTGACTTTTAATATTTTTCTTTCAAAACCCACATTAGAAGGAACCCTTCCTCTGTAACAACAACCGGCGGCTTGACCAAGTGTGTTCCCATTGTCCTGTGACTCCTCTCCTTTTCAAAGCAAGCCTGCGAGGTGGATACCATATCCCCATTTTACAGATAAGGGGACAGAGCCTCAGAGAGGTGAAGGGACTTGTCCAAGGTCACACAGACCCCCATTGTAGTGGGAGGTGGGCTTGATCCTGGCTCTGCCTGGACAGACTCTGTGACCTTGGTAGTTCCCAGCTGTACGGATTGTACAGACTGTGTGACCTGCTGTAGTTCCCAGCAGGGAAAACAGAGCCATATGGTGTAAGGGCTGGTATTACTGTTTTTATTTTTAATTTTTATTTAAAATTTTTTTTGGTGGGAAGTAGACAGGTGGGCTTCGAGAGTGGTATTTCTGGGGTCACAGCGTTACTGAGCTGGGGTGCCTGGAGAGAATCAGGGATCTCTGTGAGTGGTCATCTGACTGCGGCCCCCATTCAGAAGAGAAGGAAATATGTTCTTCTTTTTCTTTCTTTTTTTTTTTTTTTGAGATGTGGGTCTCACTTTGTTGCCCACGCTGGAAATGCAGTGGTGCGATCTCGGCTCACTGCCTCCTGGGTTCAAGTGATTCTCATGCCTCAGCCTCCTAAGTAGCTGGGATTACAGGCGCGTGCCACCACGCCCAGCTAATTTTTTGTACATTTGGTAGAGATGGGGTTTTGCCATGTTGGCCAGGCTGGTCTTGAACTCCTGACCTCAAGTGATCCACCCTCCTTGGCCTCCCAAAGTGCTGGGATTATAGGTGTGAGCCCCTGCACCTGGTCAGAGAGTGTGTCTTCTTATCTAATGCATCTGGCAGAGAATGAGGCTTCTTGCTAGAGCTGTGGAGTTGGGAGTCTGAAACCCCTGAAATCTCAGGGATAGTGGGGAGTTACTGGCACCCAGTGTCAGAGAGGGCGGGGTGAGAGGAGGGAGGAGCCAGAAGGTTAGAGGGTAACCTTGTGGAAGCTGTGGGCGGAGCACTCTGAGGTGGGGGCTACACCAGCGCCCCACCCCTCTCCACCCATCTCCTGGTTTGTGTGATTATCCCTGCTTCTCCCACTTCTGGGTGGAAAAGGTGGGGAAATAAATTCACGAAGCCGTGAGTAGGTGAGGTGTTAGGGAGACAGCTTGCCAGGGTGGGCAGCACAGATGACTGGCGGGTGGGGAGGGAGGTGGTGGGAGGTGAATGTGCAGATCCTCAGATCTCCGAGAAACAAGGTGGAGGGGGCTAGCCTGGTGTGCAGAGTTGCAGGTGGGGGCACTGGTGGGTGATACCTGAGGCACAGGTGTTTCCTGGGAAGAAGGGGATGTGGTCTTTTCCTGGCCATGGGGGAGGCTTTGAAATGTTCTTGGAGAATTTCTTTTATAGTGAGATTCTTTTTAGATTGAGTTTTTTAAAGTGTGGAATGGCACAGAATAGTGCCATTTATTAAGTGCCTACTGTATGCTCAGAACCCATTTAACATGCATCAACCTGTTTCATTCTCCCAATTCTCACATAAGGTAGGTACTATTAATTCCATTTCACAGGTGCAGAATTTGAGGCTCAGGCCATGGGGATGGCTCACTCAAGCACCCTGTGCTTTGTGTTGTGTGTGTGGTTTTTTTTTTCGTTGTTGTTTGTTTGAGACGGGCTCACTCTGTCACCCAGGCTGGAGTATAGCGGCACAGTCATAGCTCATAGCTCACTGCAGCCTCAACCTCCCCAGCTCAAGTGATCCTCCTGCCTCGGCCTCCCAAAGTGCTAGGATTCCAGATGTGACCCACCAGCCTGCTTTGTTGTTATTGTTGTTTTGAGACAGGGTCTTGCTCTTTTGCCCATGCTGGAGTGCAGTGGTGCAATCTTGGCTCACTGCAGTCTCCTAGGCTGAAGCCATCCTCCCACCTCAGCCTCCTGTCTCAGCCTCCTGAGTAGCTGGGATTACAGGCATGCACCAACCACGCCCAGCTAATTTTTTGTATTTTTTGTAGAGATGGAGTTCCACCATGTTGCTCAGCTGGTCAGGTGATCTGCCCACTTCTGCCTCCAAGAGTGCTGGGATTACAGGCATGAGCTTACTTATTTTAATGCAAGATGTTCATAGGGGGCTGGAGCCTGTTTAGACAGAATTCATGGGAGGGGCTTGACCTCAGCTCAGGAGATTTGGAGAGGGATGAGAGAAGAGAATAGGATATTTAAGATTGTGCCAAACACAGTATTAGGTTCCTGTATACATTCTGCATGGTAGATACTATTGAGTGAACTGGTATCATTTTGACTACTCCAATAGTAACTCCCCTTCCTGTGGGAAGCTAGAGCTTCTGTTAGTATTTGTATGTTAACCGTCCCAATTTTTTTTTTTTTTTTTTTTTTTTTTTTTTTTTTTTTTTTTTTTTTTTTTGCAGTGGGGTCTTGCGTGTCACCCAGGCTGGAGTGGTGGAGTGTGTGATCTCAGTTCACTGCAGCCTCCGCCTCCCGGGTTCAAGCAATTCTCCTGAATCAGGCTCCAGAGTAGTTGGAATCAAAGGTGTGCACCACCACACCTGGCTAATTTTTGTATTTTTAGTAGAGATGGGGTTTTGCCGTCTTAGCCAGGCTAGTCTTGAACTCCTGACCTCAGGTGATCCACCTGCCTTGGCCTCCCAAAGTGCTGGGATTACAGGTGTGAGCCACTGCGCCTGGCCAGATTGTCCCAATTTTTAAATGTTGGCATCTAATTGAAAACAAAAAAAATCACGTGGGCCAAGCAGTGCAGTTCTTGACAGCAGGTGGAAGGAGTTTCGGCAGCAGAGCTCCTGCAGTGCCAGGCTCTGTGCTAGGGTGGCTGGGGACAAAGGCAAGTCAGCCAGGACTCCCTGGAGGCTTTGATCCAGGGATGAGAGCAGCCTTCTACACAGGAAAGGAGCACTATAATAGGATTTGCTGTAATGGGATTTGACCCACGTTATCCTTGAGCTCCTTAGGTGTGAATCTGCAGAATGCATTTTGTAGCTGAAATGGAAAAAGTAAAATAATTTGCAGCAGGCTTTTTTCCCCCAAGGGCTTTTGAGTTTCCTGAGGGCTTTCCCTGTTTCATTTGAGTTATTCCATTAAATGAGTAATAATCCCATTTTCCTGGGGGTAGGGGTAGCCGGCGACTGAGGCTCAAGGGAAATAAGTGTCTGAGAGTCACACAGGCTGGGATGGGGGAGAGGCCAGCCTGGGACCCAGCCCTCCTGAGTTTCCCAGCTCGCTGCAGATAGAGAGGGGGAAATGGGGACAGCTCAGAGAGATGAGACGACTCATCCAAAGACACACATCCAGGAAGCTCAAGAAGGGTTCCCAGAGTGTCCACGCACTCCTCGAGGTAATCTGAAAAATGTTTTATATTTGCACTTTTGTCTGTTTCTCAGAGTAAAAGTCCTAAAACTTGGACAGATTCTCAGAGGGGTCTGTGATTCTCGAAGAGTTAAGAGTCACTAATTTAAGCCGAGGCCTTATTGACTCCAAAGCCTGTCCTTGGGGACACCCTTCACCAGATCCTGGTTAAGAGGATGTTCTTTAAAAGTGAACCCATATAAGATCTGGGTCTGCATCCTGAAGAAAGTACACTCATGGTAAGTGGTCTGGCTATCTATTGCTATGCAGCAAATCATCCTAAAATTTAAGGGCTTATCACAACCACAATCAACGGATAGTCTTATGAATGATTCCCCTGTGAGGAATTCTGGAAGGGCTTGGCTGGGTGATTCTGGCTTGGGTTTCTCTTATGCTTTTATTCATACAGTGGCTAGACCTGGAACAGTGGTGGAGCAGGCCAGCTGGGAGCTGGCTGAGCCTGTCTACCTCTTCATGTCAGCTTAGGGCCTCGCTGTGTGGTTGTCTGTATGAGCAGTGAAGGCTTCTTAATAGTGTGACTGCTCAAGGTCACTGGATCATCCACAAGCTGCTCTGGGCCATGGTAGGAGTGTCCAGGCAGCCGGGTAGAAGCTGCATCACCTTTTCCGATCACTGCCACTGTAGTCACAAGGTCTCTTAGGATTCATAGGGAGGGACTACAGACCCCCACCCCTCAATAGGAAACATGTCCAAGACACATTATAAGGAAGAACATAAGAGCTGGGCATGGTAGTTCATGCCTGTAATCCCAGAACTTTGGGAGGCTGAGGCGGGAGCATCACTTGAGTCCAGGAGTTTGAGACCAGCCTGGCCAACAGAGAGAGACCCTATCTCTACAGAAAATGAAAAAATTAGCCAGGCGTGGTGGTGCACACCTGTGGTCCCAGCTATGTGGGAGGTTGAGGTGGGAGGACTACTTGAGCCTGAGAGGGTGAGGCTATAGTGAGCCATGATTGTGCCACTGTACTCCAGCCTGGGCAACAGAGCGAGACTGTTAAGAAAAAATATATAAGAACATAAGAGATGGGAGGTGACGTGACTGTGTTTGGAAAGCACAGCATGCCACAGCGTGAGAGTGCAAGTGGCAGCAAGGAGTCCAGTGTGGCTCGAGTGGAGTAGGAGGAGTAGAAGGGGGTGAGCTCAGAGAGGCCGTATGCAGCTCTGTCAAGTTTGGGCTAGTAAACCAAGGTGTGGGCTTTTCATTTCATTCTAAATGACATAGGAAGCTAATGATAGGCTTTAAGAAGGGGTGTGATGTGATCTTATATGTGTTTTAATAAACTTACTGGGGCTGCTGTGTCTGGAGAAAAGGATTGAAGGGGACAAAAACGGAAGCAGGGAGACCAGTAAGGAGGCCACTGCAGTCATGCTGGCCAGAGATGATGGTGACGTGGACCGGGAAGGGGACTGTGGGATAGAGAGGAGTGGATGATTGCTGATATATTTTAGAGGTAGAATTATCAGAGTTTGCTGTTGAAATTGGTGGAGGATGGGAAGGTTGAGGGAAAGTCAGCTGAAGAGTGATAGTTTGCAGGACTGTGGCTTGAGTACCTAGGTTGATGGTGGTGCCATCAGCCTGATGGGGGTGCGAGTGACAGTTTGCAGGACTGTGGCTTGAGTACCTAGGTTGATGGTGGTGCCATCAGCCTGATGGGGGTGCGAGTGACAGTTTGCAGGACTGTGGCTTGAGTACGTAGGTTGATGGTGGTGCCATCAACCTGATGGGGGAATAGATGTGTGTGTGTGTGTGTGTGTGTGTGTGTGTGTGTGTGTGTGTGTGTGTGTGTATGAATTAGGATTTCAGTTTGGAATGTTAGGAGACTGGATTGCTGATTAGGTCGTTGCACAGATGACAGTGAGGGGAAGAGGTCTGACCTGAAGATGCCCAGTTTGTAATGTCTTCCCCTAGATTTGCCTGAAGGCTTTAAGTTGGACATACGCCTCTGATTTTCCTACAGTAGCAGATCTCTGGACCGGTGGGAAGCTGGCAGCAGATTGGATGGGGCGAGATCAAGGGTGACTCATTTTTGGGAGCTCGGTGGCTCCATGGTGGGGTCTAAGTGATAAAAGTGAGATTCCCATCTCAATACATGGCACTGCTATTTCACATTCCCACCAGCAAGATATGAGGTTTCCATTTCTCCACGTATTCACCAGTACTTGTTACTGTCTTTTTGATTATAGCCATACTTGTGGGTGTGAAGTGGTATCTCATTGTCTTTTTAAATTTGCATTTCCATAATAACTAATGATGTTGAGCATCTTTTCATGTACCTACTAATCATTTATATATCTTCTTTGGTAAAATGTCTATTCAAATATTGCACTCATTTTAAAATTATTGAGTTGCAAAAGTCCTTTATATATTTTGCATAGAAGTTCTCTGCCAGATACAGAATTTCCATATATTTTTCTCCTAGTCTGTATCTTGTATTTTCACTCACTTAACAATGTCTTTTTAAATTTTTAATGAGGCTGGGTGCAGTGGGTGCTGCAAAGTAATCCCAGCACTTTGGGAGGCCTAGGTGGGCGGATCATTTGAGGTCAGGAGTTCAAGACCAGCCTGGCCAACATGGTGAAATCCCTTCTCTACTAAAACTACAAAAATTAACTGGACATGGTAGTGCACACCTGTAATCCCAGCTACTCGCGAGGCTGAGGCAGGAGAATCACTTGAGCCCAGGAGGTGGAGGTTGCAGTGAGCCGGGATCCTGCCACTGCACTCCAGCCTGGGTGACAGAGTGAGACTTTCTCAAAGAAAATACATACATACATACATACATACACACATACATACATTTATTTTTAATGAATCTCAGCTGTGTCAGGCTGAGAAAAAACTTTTAATGAAGCTCAGTTTCTTATGCATTGTTCTTTGGTGTCATGACTTAATTGTATGTCATAAAGATTTTCTCATTTTTTTCTGAAATTCTGTAATTTTGTTTTATACTTAGATCTGTGATCCATTTTGAGTTAAATTTTTTATAAGATGTGAAATTTACACTGAAGATCATTTTTGTTTAATTGTTTCAATACCAGTTAAGAGCAATGTACTGAATTGCTTTTTTACTTTTTGTCAAAAAATAGCCATGTTTTTATGAACTTATTTCTGAACTTCATATTCTGTTCCATTAATCTATTTTTCTATCCCTTCACCAATACCACAGTATCTTGATTACTGTAACTTTATAGTAAGCCTTAAAATCAGGTAGTGTATTCGTACATGTTTGTTTCTCTCTTCAAAAATTCTTTTAGGTATCCTAGGTCCTTTGCCTTTCTATGTAAATCATTTTAGCTGCCTAGTTTCCTTTCCTCTCTGTACAAATTTTAGAGTCGGTTGGTCTGTAGCTACAAAATACTCTGCCAGTATTTTGATTGGAATTTGTTCTATAGTAGTGGTGGGAGTAGATGTCTTTATCTTATTTCTGGTTTCAGGGGAAAAGCATTCATCTTTCACCATTTAAGAATGTTAATCTGGGCTTGGTGCAGTGTCTCACACCTGTAATCCCAGCACTTTGGCACTTTGGGAGGCCAAGGAAGGTGGATCACTTGAGGCCAGGAGTTCGAGACCAGCTTGGCCAACGTGGTGAAACCCTGTTTCTACTATAAAAGAATACAAAAATTAGCTGGGCATGGTGGCACTTGCCTGTAATCCCAGCTACTTGGAAGGCTGAGCCACAAGAATCACTTGAACCCAGGAAGTGGAGGTTGCAGTATGCTGGGATCACACCACTGCACTCCAGCCTTTCAAAAGGATGAAAAAGAATGCTAGTCTGGGCAACATGGCAAAACCCCATCTGTATCAAAAATGCAAAAATATTGGCCAGGCGTGGTGGTACATGTCTGTGGTCCCAGCTACTCAAGGGGGCTAAGGTGGGAGGATCCCTGGAACCCAGGAAATCAAGGCTGCAGTGAGCCATGATCATGCCACTGCACTACAGCCTAGGTGATAGAGCAAGACATTGTCTCAAAAAAAAAAAAAATGTGTTAGCTACAGCTTTTTATTTAATTTTTTTAATAGGTGCGCTTTATCAGTTGGGGATAAATTATTCGTAGTTTGCCAAAAGTTTGTACCATATGTGATGATGAATTTTGTCAAATGATTTTTCTGTATCACTTGATATGATCATATTTTTCTTTAGATTGTTACATGGTGGATTATACTGATTAATTTTGGAATATTGAACCAGTCTTATGTTGTAGGGATAAACTACTTGATCTTGCATTTTTATACATTGCTGGGTTTAGTGTGCTAGTGTTTTCTTTTCTTTTTTTTTTTTTGAAACGGTGTCTCGCTGTCTCCAGGCTGGAGTGCAGTGACGTGATCTTGGCTCACTGCAGGCTCCACCTCCTGGGTTCATGCCATTCTCCTGCCTCAGTCTCCTGAGTAGCTGGGACTACAGGTGCCCACCACTATGCCTGGCTAATTTTTTGTATTTTAAGTAAAGATGGGGTTTTGCTGTGTTAGCTAGGATGGTCTCGATCTCCTGACCTCATGATCTGCCCACCTCGGCCTCCCAAAGTGCTGGGATTGCAGGCGTGAGCCACCACACCTGGCCGTCTGCTAGTCTGTCTTGTCTTTTCTCTTCTTTTCTTTTCTTTTCTTTTCTTTTCTTTTCTTTTCTTTTCTTTTCTTTTCTTTTCTTTTTGAGACGGAGTTTTGCTCTTGTTGCCCAGGCCTAGGAGTGCAATGGCACTATCTCCGTTCACTGCAATCTTCACCTTCTGGGTTCAAGTGATTCTCCTGCCTCAACCTCCTGAGTAGCTGGGATTACAGGCATGTGCCACCATGCCTGGCTAATTTTGTGTGTGTGTGTGTGTGTTTTTAGTAGAGATGGAGTTTCACCACATTGACCAGACTGGTCTTGAACTCCTGACCTCAGGTGATCTGCCCGCCTCAGCCTCCAAAAGTGCTGGGATTACAAGCATGAGCCACAGTGTCTGGCCCTGCTAGTATTTTCTTAAGGATGTTTGCATCTTTGTTCATGAGGGATATTGATCTATGGTGGGTTTTTTAAACTCTCTTATTATTGAGTTTTGAGAGTTCTTTATATGTTCTGTATTGTAGCGGGAAGTCAGGGACCCCAAATGGAGGGACCAGCTAGAGCTGTGGCAGAGGAACATAGATTGTGAAGATTTCATCTTAATATGGACATTTATCAGATCCCAAATAATACTTTTATAATTTCTTATGCCTGTCTTTAATTTCTTAATCCTGTTATCTTCGTAAGTTGAGGATATACATCACCTCAGGACTACTGTGATAATTGTGTTAACTGTACAAATTGATTGTAAAATGTGTGTTTGAACAATATGAAATCAGTGCACCTTGAAAAAGAACAGAATAACAGCAATTTTTATGGAACAAGGGAAGACAGTCATAAGATCTGACTGCCTGTGGGGTCAGGCAAAAAGAGCCATATTTTTGTTCTTGCAGAGAGCCTATAAACGGATGTGCAAGTAGGAAAGATATCGCTAAATCCTTTTCCTAGCAAGGAATATTAATATTAATACTCTGGGAAAGGAATGCGTTCCTTGGGGGAGGTCTATAAATGGCCGCTCTGGGAATGTCTTGTGCAGTTGAGATAAGGACTGAGATTCACCCTGGTCTCCTGGAGAACCCTCAGGCTTACTAGGATTGGGAAAACGCCAACCTGGTAAATTTGTGGTCAGACCAGTTCTTTTCTCTGGAACCCTGTTTTCTGTTGTTTAAGATGTTTATCAAGACAATATGTGCACCGTTGAACATAGACCCTTATCAGTGGTTCTGCTTTTGTCCTTTGTCCTGTTCCCTCAGAAGCAGGTGATCTTTGTTACGCCCTTATTAGTGGTTCTGCTTTTTGCCCTTTGAAGCATGTGATCTTTGTACCTACTCCCTGTTCTTACACCCCCACCCCTTTTGAAATCCTTAAGAAAAACTTGCTGGTCTGAGACCCAGGTGGGCATCACAGTCCTACCAATATGTGATGTCACCCCTGGCAGCCCAGCTGTAAAATTCCTCTCTTTGTACTGTCTCTCTTTATTTCTCAGGGGGCTGACACTTACGGAAAATAGAAAGAGCCTATGTGGAAATATTGGGGGCAGATTCCCCCAGTACTGTATACATTTCCTCTGTTAAATATGTGGTTTTCAAATATTTTTTTAACAGTCTGTGGATTATGTTTTTCATTCTTTTTTTGTTATTTAAAAAGCTGGCAAATAATAAGTGTATGTATTCATAGAGTACACAGTGATGCTTTGATACATATAATGTATAATGATGAGATCAGGGCAATTAGCATATCCATCATCTTAAACATTTATCATATCTTTGTGTTGGGAACATTCAGTATACTTCTAGCTATTCAAAGTTATGTATTATTAACTATAGTCAGCCAACAGTGGTATAGAACCCTGGAACTTAATCTACATATTTATTCTCTTAACAGTATGTTTTGATGAGCAGAAGTAATTAATTTTGATGAATTTCAGCTTGTTAAATTTTCATAATTTTATGGATCATGCTTTTGGTATCGTATCTGTAAAATCTTTGCCAAACTTAAGGTCACAAAGATTTTCTCCTATTTTTTTCCAAGAACTTTTTTTTTTTAAGAGAATAGAAGTTCGCTTGTTTGTTTGCATGTGAAGTAGCTCAATTTGTAAATGTTATAAAACAAAACATGTCTGTTTTGTTCCTCAACATGTCTAGGAAAGGGCTATGGGTTATCGGTTTTAATATATTAGCTTGTATTATACTAAAAATCACAGATACTCAGCTATGTTTGACCTATAGAAACAGCAGGTTTTAAAATTGTAGGCAATCAACGTAGTCACATATGTCTTTGGCTCAGTACAGAATCTAACCATCTTTTTTTTTGGTCCAGTAAAGTCCTACCAATTAGATAAGCCATCTTTAACTCATGCCTAACTAGGGAAGCATCTTCCTCAGGGACGTATGTGGTGTATGGACTGTAAAGCTCAAAGTTCACGTATACTGATCTCCAAAGCAGAGGTCTCCACAGTCATTTTACTTGAATTTTGTATTTTAAATAACATTCAAGTAAGCATCATAATTATTGCAGTGTGAATCTTTAGATACATTGCATGCTAAATACTAACATTTTGGAGATGGCTAGCATAGTTTTTTTATACCTCTAACTAGGCTGGGTAGATGCTTGACACTAAAGTTTCTCCTCCTATCTCTGTGTGATTAAAGAGGATCCTGAATACAAAATCAGTGTACAAAAATCACAAGCATTCCGATACACCAATAACAGACAGAGAGCCAAATCATGAGTGAACTCCCATTCACAATTGCTACAAAGAGAATAAAATACCTAAGAATACAACTTACAAGGGATGTGAAGGAAACGAAATAAAAGAGGACACAAACAAATGGAAGAACATTCTGTGCTCATGGATAGGAAGAATCAATATTGTGAAAATGGCCATACTGCCCATGGTAATTTATAGATTCAATGCCATCCCCATCAAGCTACCAATGACTTTCTTCACAGAATTGGAAAAAACTACTTCAGAGTTCATATGGAACCAAAAAGGAGCCTGCATTGCCAAGGCAATCCTAAGCCAAAAGAACAAAGCTGGAGGCATCATGCTACCTGACTTCAAACTATACTACAAGGCTACAGTAACCAAAACAGCATGGTACTGGTACCAAAACAGAGATACAGACCAATGGAACAGAATAGAGCCCCCGGAAATAATACTACACATCTACAACTATCTGATCTTTGACAAACCTGACAAAAACAAGAAATGGGGAGAAGATTCCCTGTTTAATTAATGGTGCTGGGAAAACTGGCTAGCCATATGTAGAAAGCTGAAACTGGATCCCTTCCTTACATCTTATACAAAAATTAATTCAAGATTGATTAAAGACTTAAATGTTAGGCCTAAAACCATAAAAACCCTAGAAGAAAACCTAGGCAATACCATTCAGGCCATAGGCATGGGCAAGGACTTCATGACTAAAACACCAAAAGCAATGGCAACAAAAGCCAAAATTGACAAATGGGATCTGATTAAACTAAAGAGCTTCTGCACAGCAAAAGAAACTGTCATCAGAGTGAACAGGCAACCTGCAGAATGGGAGAAAATTTTTGCCATCTCCCCATCTGACAAAGAGGTAATATCCAGAATCTACAAAGAACTTAAACAAATTTACGAGAAAAAATCAAACAACCCCATCAAAAAGTGGGCAAAGGATATGAGCAGACACTTCTCAAAAGAAGGCATTTATGCAGCCAACAGACACGTGAAAAAATGCTCATCATCACTGGCCATCAGAGAAATGCAAATCAAAACCACAGTGAGATACCATCTCACACCAGTTAGAATGGCGATCATTAAAAAGTCAGGAAACAACAGGTGCTGGACAGGATGTGGAGAAATAGGAATGCTTTTACACTGCTGGTGGGACTGTAAACTAGTTCAACCATTGTGGAAGACAGTGTGGGAATTCCACAAGGATCTAGAACTAGAAATACCATTTGACCCAGCCATCCCATTACTGGGCATATACCCAAAGGATTATAAATCATGCTGCTATAAAGACACATGCACGCATATGTTTATTGCGGCACTATTCACAATAACAAAGACTTGGAACCAATCCAAATGTCCATCAATGATAGACTGAATTAAGAAAATGTGGCATCTATACACCATGGAATACTATGCAGCCATAATAAAGGATGAGTTCATGTCCTTTGTAGGGACATGGATGAAGCTGGAAACCATCATTCTGAGCAAACTATCACAAGGACAGAAAACCAAACACCAGCATGTTCTCACTCATAGGTGGGAATTGAACAATGAGAGCACTTGGACACAGGGTGGGGAACATCACACACTGGGGCCTGTCGTGGGGTGGGAGGAAGGAGGAAGGATAGCATTAGGAGATATACCTAGTGTAAATGACGAGTTAACAGGTGCAGCACACCAACATGGCACATGTATATGTGTGTAACAAACCTGCATGTTGTGCACATGTACCCTAGAAAAAGCATACTACTACTACTAATAATAATGATAATAAAAGAGGATCCTGAAGTTGCAAAGCAAGCTAAGTACTGCTAGCCTTTTAAGTACTGCTATTCTTTGTGACCTGGGATTTTCATAATATTTGGAACAGCAACAAAAAAAGATGAGACTAAGTTCAGTACTGAAGTTTAGATATGACTGCTTCTGTCATCCATCATATCTAGTTTCTTATTCTTTTTGATCGGTAAAACAACCTCATTATTCTCAATGAATGACCTGATAAGTGTTATAGAGTAAGTATACAGTGCCATTTTCCTTTTCCAGCAGAGGAAGATTACATTTCCCAGACTACCTTGCATTTGAATGGAGCCATGTGCCTGGATGCTAAGGGTGCCCGGGATGTGGATGCAAGTGGTGTATGTTCTTTTGGGGAAATTCCAGGGCTTTATTTTCCCTAAAGCCTGGCTCTACCCTGGGTTTCCTTCATCTCCCTAGATTCATAAGTTTGGGTAATGATTTTTGGTCATTTTTTTCTTCAAACTGTTGCCAGAAGCAATACTAGAAGATCAGGTCATTGGATATGTGAAATAACATTAACATTCATAGGAGAACTTTTTAGCTGTAGGCAAATCTCCAGCAGCCAGGAGAAAAAAGACATTAGAAGGTCTAAAAACTCACAGTAGTGACAAAATCAGTATAGTGAAAAAAAAAAAAAAAAAAAAAAAAACTAATAATACTGACAAAAAGAGTTGTCATTTAGAAACAGAATCCAGTTTTGTCTTTGTTTTTGAGATGGAGTCTCTCTGTTGCCAAGGCTGGCAATTGTGCAGTGGTGAGATCTCGGCTCACTGAAACCTCTGCCTCCCCAGGTTCATGCAATTCTCCTGCTTCAGCCTCCCAAGTAACCAGGACTACAGGGACAAACCACCATGCCTGGCTAATTTTTGTGTTTTTAGTAGAGATAGAATTTCATTATATTGGCCAGGCTGGTCTCAAACTCTTGACCTCAGGTGATCCACCTGCCTTGGTCTCCTGAAGTGCTGGGATTACAGGTGTGAGCCACCATGCCCAGCCAGTAGAAGCAGAATCCAGGTTTTGGAAAGAAATTAGGACTGAGACAAGAGAGATCCCAGTCCTGTGAGATTTGGATTATGAGATAGGGAACTGGGGCAAGGTCTCACACTCAGGAGAGATAAGAATCTCAGTCACTTCCACTGGTCTGCAAAGTCGGGTGCTTGGAGACAAGAAATGTATCAAAAACTCAGTTATTAGAACAAAATTTGCTTTAGTAGGCCCATTGATCTAGGTTAGTGGGGAATCTGAAGAGACTGGGGTGCAGCCAGGATGAGCCATAGTGTCCCTAAAGGATTATTGACTAAGGAAATTTCCAATTTCCAAAGTTTGGAAATCTACTCTCTTTATAACTGATATCTTCAGATGTACTTGGATGTAAAGGGTGAGGACAAAGATGCTGCTTGTTCCCATGTGCCTGGTTACAGGGTCTCCCCAGAGGGAGTTGAAGTGAAAGAAGCTCTTGCTGGAAAACCTGGTGGAGGAGGTAGGAGATGCCAGCCCTCAGGGGAATGTGAAACGTGCAGGTGTGAATGGTCCCTGCTCAGGAATGTTAGAACAGAGGAGGCCAACAGGGGTGCCAGCTAGAGATGAGCTCTCTGAAATGGTGTTCAGTCATGTGGAAGTCACTCCAGATTGGGACTTAAGATGGAGTCTGGCAATGGTAGGATAGAATACTTTAAAAGTGGAGGATGCCAGGTGAATGAATCAGGGATCCAAGGGGTGGATCACATTTGGTAAGAGATTGATGTCATGAGACAGTGTGAGTTCAGGTGAGGCCATCCTTCTTCTTTACTCTGTTGACACTAAAAGACAAGAATGAAAGCCTGGGAATCAGTTCTCACCATCCTTTCTCTAGACTAGAGCAGTCATTCATTATTCATGAATAATATGTTTTTTTCATTCATGGATCTCTGTGTTCTTTTCTGTCATTCATTTAAAAAAGATAAAAATATTTTCTGTTGATTCTTTTTTGAAAATTCCAAATAAAGTGCCTTTGATATGTGATCCTCAATTATCTTTCAGTCAGTTATTCTCTGCTTAATAAGGGTGCTGATTCTCAAAACTCGAGATGCAATTTGTTCCAGCAGGTAGGATTCTGGTCTTCAAGGTCAGAGTGAGTTTTTGGCATCTGCTTAGAGAGTTTTGCAACATCAGAATTGCTTTACAGATTAACCCTGACACAAAGGCTTGGCCTAAAGACCAAGACTCCATATGGGAAGGTAACTGAGAAAGAAGTATTGTGGGATTTTGTTCTGCTGCAAGTAGCCTGAACTTCCTTAATTATCCAATCCAGAATCTCAGAGACCAGAGATTTCCAGCCAGGGTCCTCTACACAGCCTCTAGATTTGACTGTAGGCTTTGAAATAAAGCTCTAGTTGCCATTCTAACTCCTTCCCACTCTACCCTGTTCCCCTAGAAGGGTGATGTTCTGCTGTACCTTGTGAGTTCCCCTTCAAGGCATCTCTGTAAATGATTTAGTAAAGTGGGAAGAGGAAAAGGCAACAAGAGTCAGTTCATTCTGGAGGCTAAGTCTAGGGATCACTTACCCGATATCGATAGAAATAGATTCCTCTGGAGGGAGTGGAGAAACAAGAGTGTAGGAAATGAAATAAATAGCAGTTCCTCTTCAAAGGGACTTTCCTCCCAGTCTAATTAAGAATAGATAGTAACCTCTCTTAGAAGCAAAATTTATTCAAAGACCTGTGCTAATATTCTTACATTCTGCTAGCCATAATAAAGAAATCAGTATACTCTGTTCTTAGCTCTTACATTTTAGCCTAGGTGTTTGCCCTGGCATGCCTGAACCAGTCCAAGCAAGCATTAGGTCACAGCCTACTCCTCTTCCTCATTTGGAAGTGTTTTTGCCTCTCTCAGCATTCCACAAGTTAACTTCCTCTCTTCCTTTGTTCTCCTCTGCCTTTGCCTCTTTTGGGAAGTTCTAAGTTGCTAACCATTCGGGTTGAGTACAGAATGTGAGGTCCTGTTCCAGCCAATGGAAACTGGACACAGCAAAAGGGTGGACGCGTCAGGTTATAAATGACCCTGTCTCCTTTGTTCGTGTATGCTCTCATGGCAAGACTGCTAGCAAGTGACATCGTTTTGGCAGAAAGTAAACTAGTCTTGCTGAGAGATCCTGTGTCTCAGTGTTGATTTTTGTGACACCAAGCATTGGTTCCCAACACAGAGGATCCCCACATGACAGATGATCTAGAAAGTAGAAAAATGTCCCATAAAGTCAAGCTTGAACTCACTCATGGGCTACTAGAGTTTCTCAAAAGAGAGAATTCTCCATCATCTGAACCACACACCTGCCTCAGGCACCTGGGCACTGAGAATGTTCATTAGCTGAGCTCCAGACTTGGATCACAGAGCTATTGAACAGTCACTGTGGTCTCTTGAGGCTCGTGGAGGGGACACAAAGAAGAAAGAGGCTGCACCTAAAAGCACCTCTCTTACCCTCCAGCCTAGCAGATCTCACCACCCATCATGGACTATCTGCACCCCTCCACTCTTCTCTGAGCCTTGCTATTTTCTAACTCCAACCTTTCAGCACATAATACTTATTTTAGTGTAATTCTCTACTTATTTGTATAACCAGAGCTCGATTCAGCTTTAGCCCTTGAAAATTCTCGGCTTTGATCTTACTAATTCTATAGCTTTGAAAGTCTGGAGTTCTCCCAGGAATTTTTGTTAATTCCCAGGGATTTATACTCCCAGCTTGCTTTGTTTTCAACTCTGGCTTCTGTTTTTGCCTTGCATAAAGACAGACATAGAGTTCAGCCATGCCTTTCAGGTTCTCCTCAAAACATCCACTTTTACAAGAAAGCTTTAGTGACCAATGTGGCCTCTGTTAAAGATACTTCAAGATTGACAAAAAGGGAGAGAGGCACCCATGGCAAATGCTTTTTTAAGAAAATCTTTTAAAATTTGCGGCAAAATATACGTAACAAAAATTTACCACCTGTGATACTTTGATTTCTAATAAGAAATACATATTTTAGTCTTTGTCCCCAGTTCCTGGCACAGAGCTCCTAAAACCCTGGTAATTTCCTGAGCAATAGGGGTGCTAGGAGAATCTTTTATTGCAATAGTTGGTCTTTGGCATCAGTCTCTGACAGAGCTCTTGGATATTCCTGGGTGATAGGTATGTCTTTTGTTCTAATGAGGTGACTCTTGGTGGGCTCCTATGCAGACGCTGGTCACCAGAAAGAATAGGGGATGATTAGAAGCTTGGAATTTTCAGCCTCACCACCCATTCTCTGGGAAGCAGGGAGGGACTGGAGACTGTTAATAATGGATCATGCCTATGTGATGAAGTGAAATAGAGGGCTAGCCTGATTAAGCCCACCAAACGTAACCTGCCTTGCTTGCTTTTCATCACTGACTTCTGGTTTACCTGAAGACCTATATAGCTAAAAATCACATAGCCAAACAATATCTAAGTAAACTCCCACTAGCTCCTTGTGGATAACATTTCTGATGTATATGTCACTATGGTAATGGTTGCTTAAAGTTGTTTCTCAGGAACTAGGGGGAAGCTCTTGTCCAAATTGAACAAGTTGAGGCCAAAAATTCCTTCCTCAGATCATGCTAACACTGCCGTTTTCTGAATATGTGTCTTTTAAACTGCCATGAACCCTGGCTATGCTTGTGCAGACCACCGATTTCCTCATTTTTCCCACCTCCAGTCACCTTTCCCCATGACTTAGACCCCCCCACTTCTTTATCCCACAAATGTCCTCAAGCCCTGTATTCAGGGAGATAGATTCGAGAGCTGTTCTCCCATCCCCTCACTGGGCTGCCCTGCAAATAAATTATTTTCTCTGTGGCAAAACTTGTCGTCTCAGTGATTGGCTTACTGCACAAGGGGGAAGAGTGAGCCTGGTTCGATATCAGAAGCCTCTATACAAATCCCTGAATTACAGAGTTCAGAGAGCTTCCAGGTTGGTGAATGTATCCACGTGCTGGGAGGGTGGTGCACCTCAGCTCCATGGGGACAGACACTTTTGTTCTCGGGATCCATCCAGACCTTGCCCTATGTCTCTCTTCATATGGCTATTTATTCGTGTCCTTTATTGCATCCTTTATTATAAGATAAATGTGGGTAAGTGTTTCTCTGAGTTCTGTGAGCTGTCTTAGCAAATTATTGAACCTGAGGATGGGATCACAGAAACCCAGATTTTATAGCCAGCTGGTCAGAAGTACAGGTGACAGTGTGGGACTTGTGATTGGCATCTGAAGTGGAGCAGTCTTGTGGGACTGTGTCCTTAACCCATGGGGTTTGTGCTAACTCTGGTTAGTGTCAGAATGAAATTGAATGGTAGGTATCAGACAATTGGTTGGTGTTAGAGAATTGATGGTTGGGGGGAACCCCCACCCCCACGTATCTGCTGACAGAAATGAAGCATTGAGAGGAAAAACAGTTGATTTTTCCTTATTTACCTTTTTAGTTGTTTTATGACATGTACAGTTTAGTGGCATTAAGTACATTCTCATTATTGAGAAACCATGGCCACTATTCTCTCTAAAACTTTTTATTTTGCAAAAAATAAAACTTTGTACCCATTAAACAATAACTCATCTATTCCTCCTTCCCTGCAGGCCCTGGCAACTACCATTTTACTTTCTGTCTCTATGAATTTACAGAATTGTATAGTATTCGTCCTTTTGGTACTGTCTTATTTCTCTTAACATAATGTCCTCAAGGTTCACTTAGCGTGACAGCCTTGAGGTTCATGTTGTAGCATGTGTCAGAATTTTCTTAAGGCTGAGGAATATTCCAATGTAGGTCTATGCCACATTTGGTTTATCTGTTCATTTCTTGAACCCTTGGGTTCGTTCCACCTTTTGGCTATGGACTTGGGTGTACGAATACCTTTTTGAGACCCTGCTTTCAATTCTTTTGGGTATATCTCTAAGTGAAATTGCTAGATCAATGGCTGGGCATGGTGGCTCACGCCTATAATCCCAGCACTTTGGGAGGCTGAGGCAGGTGGATTACTTGAGGTCAGAAGCTCGAGACCAGCCTGGTCAACATGGTGAAACCGCGTCCCTACTAAAAAAATAGAAAAATTAGCTAGGCGTGGTGGCGGGCGCCTATAATCCCAGTTACTCAGGAGGCTGAGGCAGGAGAATTGCTTGAGCCCGGGAGGCGGAGATTGCAATGAGTCAAAATCACGCCCCTGCACTCCAGCCTGGGTGACAGAGCAAGACTCTATCTTAAATAAATAATAAATAAATAAATAAATAAATAAATAAAAGAAATTGGTAGATCATATGATAATTCTGTTTTGAATTTTTTGAGCGACTGCTATGCTGTTTGCCATAACAAATGCCTCATTTCACATTCCCAGCAACAGGGCACAAGGGCTCCAATTTCTCCACATCCTTGCCAACATTTGCTTTTTTCTTTTGTTTTTCTTTTTTGATAATAGCTATCCTAATGGGTGTGAGGTAGAATCTCATTATGGTTTTGGTTTGCTTTCTCATAATCATTAGTAATGTTGAACATCTTTTCATGTGTTTACTGGTCATTTGTATATCTTTTTTGGAGAAATGTCTGTGCAAAGTTCTGTTTTTTATTTTTTATTTTGAGATGGAGTTTCGCTTGTTACCCAAGTTGGAGTGCAATGGCACAGTCTCGGCTCATTGCAACCTCTACCTCCCGGGTTCAAGCAATTCTCCTGCCTCAGCCTCCCGAGTAGCTGGGATTACAGGCATCTGCCATCACGCCTGGCTATTTTTTTTTTTTTTTTTTAATTTTTAGTAGAGATGGGGTTTCACCATGTTGGCTAGGCTGGTCTTGAACTCCTGATCTCAGGTGATCCACCCGCCTCAGCCTCCCAAAGTGCTGGGATTACAGGCGTGAGCCACCATACCTGCCTGGCCTTTTTTTTTTTGTTTTCTGAGATGGGGTCTCGCTCTGTCGCCCAGGCTGGAGTGCAGTGGTGCCATCTTGGCTCACTGCAACCTCTGCCTCCTGGGTTCAAGTGATTCTCCTGCCTCAGCCTCCTGAGTAGCTGGGATTACAGGTGCACACCACCACACCTGGCTTTTTTTTTTTTTTTTTTTTTTTTTTTTTTGTAGAGACATGTTTCACCACGTTGGCCGGGCTTGTCTTGAACTTCTGACCACAGGTGATCTACTCACCTCAGCCTCCCAAAGTGCTGGGATTACAGGTGTGAGCCATCACTCCTGGTCTTGGTCTATTTTTTAATCAGAATATTTTTTTCTTCTTTTTTTTTTTTTTTAGTCCTTGGTGAGTTGTAGGAGTTCTATACATATTCTAGCTATTAACCCTTTATCAGGTATATGATTTGCAAATATTTTCTTCTATTTTACGTGTTGCTATTTTGCTCTGTTGATTTTGTTCTTTGATACCCAGAAGTTTTAAATGTTGATGTAGTCTAATCTATTTTTTTCTTTTGCTACCTGTGTTGTTGGTGTCATGCATAAGAAATCATTGCCAAATCCAATGTCATGAAGTGTTCCCCCTATGTTTTCTTCTAAGAGTTTAAGTTTCTTCTAAGATTTACATTTAGGTCTTTGAGCTATTCTTAATTTTTGTTTATGGTATAAGGTAAGAGTCCAACTTCATTCTTTTTCATGTGGATATCCAGTTTTTCCAACACCATTGTTGAAAAGACTGCCCATTCCCCTTTGAATGGTCTTGACACTGTTGTCAAAAATCGTTAGACTATATAAGCAATGGTTTATTTTTGGCTCCCTATTCTATTTCATTGTTCTACATGTCTGTCTTTATGCTTGTACAACACTGTTTTGATTGCTGTACAATAAGTTTTGAAATAAGGAAATGTGGGATCTCCCACATTGTTATTTTTACAAGATTGTTTTGGCTATTTGGGGTCCCTTGGGATTTCCTGTGAATTTTAGTATTTAAAAAAAATTATATAAAAATAGATATTGAGGTTGGGGCAGGGATTTCATTGAATTTGTGTATCACTTTGGGTGGTATTGGCATCTTAACAATATTAAGTTATCCAATCCATGAACATAGGATGTCTTCCCGTTTATTGGTGTCTTCTTTAATTCCTTTAAAATACATTTTGTAGTTTTCAGTGTGTCTTTTGCTTCCTTGGTTTACCTTATTCCTAAGTATTTGAATCTTTTTGATGCTATGCAAATGGAATTGTTTTCTTAATTTCCTTTTCAAATTGTGCATTGTTGGTGTTTAGAAACCCACCTGATTTCTGTGTTTTGATTTTGTTATCCTGCAACTTTCCTCAATTTGTTTCTAACGTCTAACATTTTTAAAAATACAGTTAATAAAGTAATAGCTGTCTGTATTTTTTAAATTGGAAAATACAGAAAGGAAGAAGAAAATAAACATCCATTATCCAATCACAATTATGTTTTACATTTTGGTGTCTTTCCATTTAGTTGGTTTTCTATCCTTTTAAAAACCAAGCTGCAAAGTAACTTTTATATATCCATCATATGAACCTCCCTTTACTGTTTTGAGGATCTTGATGGTTATATGATATTTAATTAAGTGGATGTGCTATGGTTTACATAACCATTACTTTGCAATAGGACTTTTAGGTTGCTTCTAATTTATCACTGTTAACTAATACTGTAGGGAACAACTTTGTACATGAAATTTTTCTATGTTTAAAACTGTTTCACTAATACAAGGTTTATTAATTGTAAAAATAGTTCCAACAATTTAGAATTGTGAAAACTGAAAGTTTTCCTTTTCACTTTTTCTTTAGTGGTAACCACTGTTAACAATTTAGTATATATTTTTTTCTTAGTTTTAAGATTGTGATAAAATATAACATAAATTTTACTATCTTAACCATTTTTAAACGTATAGTTAAGTGATACTAAGTTGTGAACCCAAAGTATTTGAGACAGATCTCAATCAATGTGGAAAGTTTATTTTGCCAAAGTTAAGGATGCACCCATGACACAGCCTCAGGAAGTTCTGACAAGGATGCAGGATTTTTCTCCACCCCCTTTGCTAGACTCACAGCAGGGGTGCCCCATCTACTTGGCCTGCCACACTCAGCTCCCTTGTGGGAGGGAGTATGTGAGTGAGTGTGGGATCCCACAGGCTGCTCTGGGCACTGACACAGGAGCAAGCGCTATGCAGCGCCCATGGCCAGACCAGGCATGTTGCCTCGAGGGGAATGTGGTGACACCCAGACCAGGGTGCCTGTGACCCTGAAGCCCCAGAGGGGGTGTTAATGTGCTAATTAGCTCTTTTAGTTCTGCTGCCCACAGCCTGATGGACCGCAGATTGTTAGCAGCTCATTCGACCCCTGGCCCTGTTGCATGGGGTGGCTGCACTCTGCCAGCGAGGGCAAAGGGCCAGTGTGACAACCTTTCTGGATACCCACAGTTGGTGGGTCCCGAGCTCTTGTCCAGCGTCCAAGAAGAATGAGGTCACACTTGCTGATTGAAGGATGGTAGGGGCGGATAATTTTACTGAGCAATGAAAACAGCTCTCAGCAGAGAGGGGAGCTGGAGAGGGGACGGGAAGAGCAGGTCATTGTCTTCCCCTGAAGTCAGGGGGTCTTTGTCCTGAAGTCAGGCCATCTCCTCCCTGAAGTCAGGCTGTCTCCTCCCCAAAGTCAGGCCATCTCTATTCCACTGAGTGAGTCTGGGGTCTTTAGAGACATATGATGGGGGTGGCACAGGCCATAGGTAGTATAATAGTATAGGAAAAAGCAACATTTGTTTGGTTAAAAGGCATTTTTCAGAAAGATCCAATTGGGAGAGAGCAGGTAAACAGGAATAGAAGTTCTCACTCTGGTGCATGAGTTTCAGGCTGTTTTTGACTTGAAGGTGGGGTTTCACCAGGGACCCACCCTATCTGCCTATGATTTCTCTGCCTCCTGTCTCTATTAATAATGAAATGTGCCCAAGGTGGTTGGGACATGTGAAGGGGTGGCCTGCCCCTCCACACCTGTGGGATATCTCATCAGGTGCGACGAGAGACTGAGAAAAGAAATAAGACACAGAGACTAAGTATAGAGAAACAACAGTGGAACCAGGAGACTGGCACTCAGCATACCAAGGACCTGCACTGGCACCGGTCTCTGAGTTCCCTCAGTTTTTATTGATTATTATTTTCATTATCTCAGCAAGAGGAATGTGGTAGGAGAGCAGGGTGATAATAGGAGAAGGTCAGCAAGAAAACATGTGAGCAAAGGAATCTGTGTCACAATTGAGTTCAAGGGGAGGTACTATGCCTGGATGTGCACGTAGGCCAGATTTATGTTTCTCTCTGCCCAAACATCTCAGGGGAGTAAAGAATAACAAAGCAGCATTGCTGCCAACCTGTCTTGCCTCCCACCATAGGGCAGTTTTTCTCCTATCTCAGAATTGAACAAATGTACAATCGGGTTTTATACCGAGACCTTCAATTCCCAGGGGCAGGCAGGAGACTTCCTATCTCAACTGTAAGAGGCTTTCCTCTTTTACTAATCCACCTCAGCACAGACCCTTTACGGGTGTCAGTCTGGGGGATGGTCAGGTCTTTCTCATCCCACAAGACCATACTTCAGACTATCACATGGGGAGAAACCTTGGACAATACCCGGCTTTCCAAGGCAGAGGTCCCTGCAGGTTTTCGCAGTGCATTGTGCCCCTGGTTTATTGAGACTAGAGAATGGTGATGACTTTTACCAAGCATACTGCTTGTAAACATTTTGTTAACAAGGCACGTCCTGCACAGCCCTAGATCCCTTAAACCTTGATTCCATACAACACATGTTTTTGTGAGCTCAAGGTTGGGGCAGAGTGGCTGGGGCAAAGTCACAAATTAACATCTCAGCAAAGCAATTGTTTAAGGTACAGATCAAAATGGAATTTCTTATGTCTTGCCTTTCTACATAGACACAGTAACAGTCTGATATCTTTCTTTTCCCTACATATCCCCCTTTTCTTTTTGACAAAACCTCCATCATCATCATGGCCCGTTCTCGCTGGTCGCTGTCTCTCCGGAGCTGCTGGATATACCTGTAGACTAACAACAGAGAGAACAGACATACAAGGATTAATACAAAATTTGCAATAGTGGAATTTCCAGTGGTTTTAACCCAAGTGACGGGGTTAAGATTTGTGAGGCTATCAACAGCTTTTACCATTGCCTCAGTTTCTGGCACCAGATTTAACTGGGCTTTTGATGCCTTAAAAATTTGTTCTTTTGATTTTGAAATACCTAAAGTAAGATTATCTTCTCTTCCTTGTAGATGGAGTCTAACCACTTCCCAGTGATGTTCAGGTTCATTATAGTCTCGAGGTGTAATACAAAAATCTAGCGTATTCCAGTCACACTGTAACTGAAAAAGATATTCCAAGCTCATGAGCCTATCTCCCATCAAAATGACAGTTTGTCTAAGATTATTAATTTGGCTTGCCAATTTTTGATCTATTTGGATCTGAGAATTCCACAATTTTGAGGAATTCTTTTGCCGATTATTCACATATTTTGCAGTTTGAATAGAGGAGTGTAAAGCAATTCCAGCAGCCGCAGCAGTAGCTGTGACTGCAATAAGACCCATAATCACTGCAATCAAAGTAAAAATGAGTCTTTTGGATCTAGTTAGAACTCCTTTTAATACTTCTGTTAAAATATGGATGGATGGGGAAGCCTCCCACGGTCGGTTCATGGACACAGGGATCCACGCGCCCTCTCTTGCCCTCACTGGCAAAATAATGGTGCTGCCAATCAAAAGTTGAATCAATGCAAGTAAACAATCTACAATTTTCACAGCGTAGGTATCCAAACTGGAAGCTGATTTTTCTGCTGGTGAAACACAAGCCAAACCTCTCCCCCATATTATCACCTTACCTATTTCTTATGTCTTATTTTATTTATTTTTTTTTTTGGGACGGAGTCTCGCTCTGTCACCCAGGCTGGAGTGCAGTGGCCAGATCTCAGCTCACTGCAAGCTCTGCCTCCCGGGTTCACGCCATTCTCCTGCCTCAGCCTCCCGAGTAGCTGGGACTACAGGCGCCGCCACCTCGCCCGGCTAGTTTTTTGTATTTTTAGTAGAGGCGGGGTTTCACCGTGTTAGCCAGGGTGGTCTCGATCTCCTGACCTCGTGATCCGCCCGTCTCGGCCTCCCAAAGTGCTGGGATTACAGGCTTGAGCCACCGCGCCCGGCCATGTCTTATTTTTTATGTCTTTCCACCAAATCAGTTTTCCCTCATGTGGGCTGTTCTTTTTACCTGTAAAAATGTTGTTCTGCAGAAGTAGTGGTCTGATTTCCATAAATGTTTAAAAAATTTAAAGTATAGAGTGCTAGATTAAGTTGCATCTGGGGAGTATTATACTCCTTACTCTCTTTTTCCTTTTTTTTGTTTAACCAATTGAGCTTTGAGTGTTCTATTAGTTCTTTCAATTATGGCCTATCCTTGGGAATTATAAGAGATTCCTGTTGTATGTCTAATTTTTCACTGATTTAAGAATTTTTGAAATGCTTTACTGCAGTATCCTGGCCCATTATCTGTTTTAAGTTTTTCTGGAACTCCCATGACAGCAAAACAAGATAATAAATGTTTTTTAACATGGGAAGTATCTTTTTCTGTCTGGCAGGTTGTCCACATGAAATGTGAATAAGTATCAACCGTCACATGGACAAATGACAATTTTCCAAATGAAGGTACATGTGTGACATCCATTTGCCATAACGCATTAGGACATAGACCTCTGGGATTAACTCCTGCCACCTGAGTGGGCAGGTGTAGGTCTTGACACTGACTACAATGTTGTACAATATTTTTTGCCTGTTTACATGTGATATCCAATTTATTTTTTAGTCCTGTTGCATTTACATGAGTCAGGGCATGAAGTTCTTGTGTTTCCATGAAGGCAGATGATAGTAGCAAGTCAGCTTATTCATTTGCCTTAGTTAAAGGCCCTGGTAAATTAGTATGTGCTCGAATATGAGTGATATAAAATGGGAAATTTCTTTTTCTTGGAGTTTGTTGTAACTAATTAAACAGCTGATTTAACTGATCATCCATACTATATTTGATTAGGGCTGTCTCAACATCCTTTGTAGCCTGTACTACATATGCAGAATCTGAAACAGTGTTAATAGGCTGATTAAAATCTTGTAACGCTGAAATGACAGCAACCAACTCTGCTCTTTGAGCTGAGTGATACTGAGTTTCAATGACTCGTTCTTTTGGCCCAGTGTAAGCTGCTTTTTCATTGCTGGAACCATCAGTAAACACCGTCAGAGCATTTTCTAAAGGTTTAAGTCTGGTAATTTTAGGTAAAATCCAAGTAGTTAATTTTAAAAACTGGATGATTTTTGTTTTTGGGTAATGATTATCAATAATTCCCACAAAATCAGCAAGACCGATCTGCCATGCAGCAGAATTGATAAAGGCTTGTGTCTAACCTGTTCTTTGTTTAAAGGAACAATGATTTTATCTGGGTCACTTCCACACAGTTTTACTGTTCGTAGTCTTGCCTGACCAATTAATGTAGCCATTTGATCTAAATACAATGTGAAAGTCTTAATTATACTGTGAAGAAGGAATGACCACTTCACAAGATCTATATTTTGAACAATAATGCTTGTTGGAGAATGTAGAGTAGCAAAAATCAAAAGTTGAAGTGGGGCTAAATGATCTATTCTATTTACTTGTGCTGACCGAATTTTTTCTTCAGCTAATTCAATTTATTTAGTTGTCTCTGGATTTAATGTTCTTTTGCTATTCAAGTCTGGATCACCTCTCAAGACAGAGAACAAATGGTATAAATAGGGATGCCTAGAGTTGGCCAAATCCAATTAATATCTCCTAGCAATTTTTGAAAGTCATTTAATGTTCTGAATATGTCTTTTCTTATTTCTATTTTTTGTGGTTTAATTTTTCTTTCCTCTACCTACATTCCCAAATACTGAAAAGGAGTGGATGTCTGAATCTTATCACATGCTATTGTCAGGCCTGCGTTTGCAACCTCTATCTGCAGAAATGTGTAACAGTCAATTAATTTGTCTCTTGTTTTTGCAGCACACAAAATATCATCAATGTAATGAATGATATAACAGTCTGAAAACTTGTCTCTAACTGGTTGAAGAACCTGAGCTACAAAAGTCTGATAAATAGTTGGACTACTAAGCATTCCCTGAGACAATACTTTCCACTGAAACCTGGTGGCTCATTCTTTATTATTTATGGCTGGTATAGTAAAAGTAAATTTTTCACAATCCTGCTCCGCCAGAGGAATGGTAAAAAAGCAATCCTTTAAATCAGTTATAATTAAAGGCCAGTCTTTGGGGATCATGGCCAGAGAGAGCAGTCGGGGTTGGAGAGGCCCCATAGGTTGAATTACCACATTAATGACTCCCAAGTCAGTTAGCATGCGCCATCTGCCTGATTTTTTCTGAATTACAAACACAGGAGAATTCTAAAGAGAGAAAGTGGATGAAACATGTCCTTTTTAAAATAGTTTTTTAACTATTTTATGTAGCGCCCCCAACTTTTCTTAGGGAGCGGCCACTGTTTGACCCATACAGTACACTGCAGGGCGAGTCTGAACTGCTCCTTCACCATAGTGAACTGTAGGTTGGAAAATAATGAGTGCCATGAGCCAAGTCGCAGCAAGCCTAGTTTCAGGCTCCCTCCTCCAGCACTCACTCGGCTGAGGAGGAGGTGGCCATAATGGTTTTAGACCCAATGGCCCGATGTTTCTGGACTTTTTCCTTTTAATTTTAATGTTTCTGGATATATTACCTCCTGTAATTGATTGTAGTCAACATATTGCGTTGACCGAGCCATTACTAGCTGTGCTACATTTTTACAATGTGAATTTTCCATTCCTTTTTTGAACTCTGTCCCTGCCTCTTCTTCACAATCTATTACACAGCTTTCAGGGGCATCAGAAACTGAAATGCTATCTTCCATTTGAAACGGTTCTAAAGTTGCTTTAAAATGGCCCAATCATTCCATACTGTAAGTGGGATGATTTTACCTTCCCTACTTGCTTGTTTTAATTCCTTGCCAATCTTTTCCCAATCTTTTAAATCTAAAGTTCCCTGTTCTGGAAACCAAGGGCAGTATTGTTCTATTGTTTGAAATAGTGTAATTAGATTTTCTGTAGAGGCTTTAACTCCCCTTCTTAAAAGAATTTTAATGAAGCTGAGATAAGAAGAATATTTACTTTCAGTTTGCCCCATTGTTACCCTGGATTCCTCCGAGCACACAAGCTTACCGTAAGGCTGACCGTGGACATACTCAGGAATCTCTTGTTGGCTGTCCTCAATGTTCACGTTCTTAGCGTACCTTCACCCTAGAGAAAGGCCCCACGTTGGGTGCCAGATGAAGGGGTGTCCTGCCCCTCAACACCTGTGGGATATCTTGTTAGGTGTGATGAGAGACTGAGAAAAGAAATAAGACACAGAGATGAAGTATAGAGAAACAACAGTGGGCCCAGGAGACCGGCACTCATCATACCAAGGACCTGCACTGGCACTGGTCTCTGAGTTCCCTCAGTTTTTATTGATTATTCTTTTCATTATCTCAGCAAGAGGAATATGGTAGGAGAGCAGGGTGATAATAGGGAGAAGGTCAGCAAGAAAACATGTGAGCAAAGGAATCTGTGTCACAATTAAGTTCAAGGGGAGGTACTATGCCTGGATGTGCACATGGGCCAGATTTATGTTTCTCTCTGCCCTAACATCTCAGTGGAGTAAAGAATAACAAAGCAGCATTGCTGCCAACATGTTTCGCCTCCCCCCACCATAGGGCAGTTTTTCTCCTACCTCAGAATTGAACAAATGTACAATCAGGTTTTATACCGAGACATTCAGTTTCCAGGGGCAGGCAGGAGACAGTGGCCTTCCTCCATCTCAACTGCAAGAGGCTTTCCTCTTTTACTAATCCACCTCAGCACAGACCCTTTATGGGTATCTGGCTGGAGGACAGTCAGATCTTTCTCATCCCATGAGACCTTATTTCAGACTATCACATGGGGAAAAACTCTGGACAATACCCAGCTTTCCAAGGCAGAGGTCCCTGCAGGTTTTCGCAGTGCATTGTGCCCCTGGTCTATTGAGACTAGAGAATGGTGATGACTTTTACCAAGCATACTGCTTGTAAACATTTTTTTTTTTTTTTTTTTTTTGAGACGGAGTCTCGCTCTGTCGCCCAGGCTGGAGTGCAGTGGCCGGATCTCAGCTCACTGCAAGCTCCACCTCCCGGGTTTATGCCATTCTCCTGCCTCAGCCTCCCGAGTAGCTGGGACTACAGGCGCCCGCCACGTCGCCCGGCTAGTTTTTTGTATTTTTTAGTAGAGACGGGGTTTCACCGTATTAGCCAGGATGGTCTCGATCTCCTGACCTCGTGATCCGCCTGTCCTTGGCCTCCCAAAGTGCTGGGATTACAGGCTTGAGCCACTGCGCCCGGCCAATAAACATTTTGTTAACAAGGCACGTCCTGCACAGCCCTAGATCTCTTAAACCTTGATTCCATACAACACGTGTTTTTGTGAGCTCAAGGTTGGGGCAGAGTGGCTGGGGCAAAGTCACAAATTAACAACATCTCAGCAAAGCAATTGCTTAAGGTACAGATCAAAATGGAATTTCCTATGTCTTCCCTTTCTACATAGACACAGTAACAGTCTGATCTCTTTTTCTTTTCCCTACAGGCATGACCTAGTTTTATACATTTTAGGGAGACAGGAGATATCAATAAAGTACATGTAAGATGTACATTGGTTCAGTACAAGTTGTCTGGAAAGGCCAGACAACTTGAAGGAGGGGGCGCTTCCAGGTTATAGGTAGATTTAAACATTTTCTGATTGGCAGTTGTTTGAAAGAGTTATGTTTTTATCTAAAGACCTGGAATCAGTAGAAAGGAATGTCTGGGTTGTGATGATTAGGAGTCGTGGAGACCAAAGTTTTATCATGCAGATGAAGCTTCCAGGTACCAGGCTTCAGAGAGAACAGATTGTAAATGTTTTTCATCAGACTTCAAGAGTCTGTTCTATCAGTAATTGTGAAAGGGAAGAGGGCATAATGAGACATGTCTGCTCCCTGCTCCCCATCATGGTCAGAACCAGTCCTCCCGGTTAGCCTTGGAATGCTCTTGCCAAGAGAAGTCCATTCCGATGGTGGGGCAGAGGGGTGGTTAGAATTTTATTTTTGGTTTACAAAGTACATTAACATTGTTGTGCAACCATCACCACCATCTGTCTCCAGAACACTTTTTATCTTGCTGAACTCAAACTCAATACCCATTAAACAGTAACTCCCTGAAATTCTCCTCTTCCCTCAGCCTCTGGCAACCACTAATCTACTTTCTGTTTCTATGAATTAGACTGTTCTAGAAATCTCATATAAGTGGAATTATACAGCATTTCTGTTTTCGTAACTGGCTTATTTCACTTTGCAAAATGTGTTCGAAGTTCAAACTCATGTTGTAGCATGCATCAGAATTTCCTTTCTTTTTAAAGCTGAATAATATTCTATTATATGTATTTATCACATCTTGCTTACCCATTCATCTGTCACTAAACACTTGGATTTCTTCCATCTTTTCACCATTGTGAATAATGCTACTATGAACATGTGTATATGCCGATCTCCTTGAGACCCTGATTTTCAATTCTTTTTGGGTCTATACCCCAAAATAGAATTGTTTTATCATATGGTAATTCTATTTTTAACTTTTTGGGAAACAGCCACACTGTTTTCCAATGTGACTGCACCATTTTCCATTCCCACCAATAGGGCACAGTGGTTTCAATTTCTATATACCCTTGCCAACATTTTTTATTTTGTTTTTTTTTTTAACAGTAGCCATCATAATGGGTATGAAATAGTATCTCATTATCATTTCAATTTTAATTTTTGCTTTTTTTTTCTTTTTTGAGACAGGGTCTCTCTCTCGTTGCCCAGGCTGGAGTGCAGTGGCATGATCATAGTTCACTGCAGCCTTGACTTCCCAGGCTCAGGTGCTTTTCCTGCCTCAGCCTCCTGAGTAGCTAGACTTCAGGCACACACCACCCCACCCAGCTACTTTTTGTATTTTTTGTGGAGACTGGGTTTTACCCTGTTGCCCAGGCTGATCTTGAACTCCTGGGCTCAAGCCAGTCTCTCACTTCGGCCTCCCAAAGTGCTGAGATTGTAGGTATGAGCCACCATGCCTGGCCTGATTTGCATTTTTGTAATGATTAGTGATTGTTCTAACAGTTTTTTTTTTTTTTTTTTTTTTTTTTTTGTGGACTCTTCAGGGTTTCCTACGTAAAATATGTCATCTGAGAAGAGAAATAATTTTATGTTTTTTTCCAATTTAGATGCTTTATATTTCTTTTTCTTTGCCTGCTTGCTCCAGTTAGGACTTCCAGTACTATGTTGAATAGAAGTTGCAAAAGCAGGGATCTTTATTCTTGTTTGTGATCCTAGAGCTTTTAGTCTTTAACCATTTAACATGTTAGCTGTAGGCTTTACATATATGGCCTTTATTATATTGAGGTAATTCTCTTTTATTTCTAGTTTGCTGGGTACTTTTTATCATGAAAATATGTTGAATTTTGTCAAATGTTCTTTCTGAATGAATTGAGATGATCTTCTGGTTTTGTATTTAATTCTGTTTATGTGGAGAAATGCATTTTTTTTTTTTTTTTTTTTGAGATAGCATCTCACTCTGTCATGCAGGCTGGAGTGCATTGGCACGATCTCAGCTCACTGCAGCCTCCGTCTCCTAGGTTCAGATTATCCTGCCTCAGCCTCCCGAGTAGCTGGGATTACAGGCACCTGCCACCACACCCAGCTAATTTTTGTATTTTTAGTAGAGACAGGGTTTCAACATGTTGGCCAGGCTGGTCTCAAACTCCTGACCTCAGGTGATCTGCCTGCCTTGGCCTCCCAAAGTGTTGGGATTATAGGCATGAGCCACTGCACCTGGCCACACTGGTTGTTTTTTGTATGTTAATTCCAGAAATAAATCCCACTTGGTTGTGGTATATAGTAATATTAAAGCATTGTTGAATTCTGTTGGCTAGTATTTTGTTGAGGATTTTCACTTCATTGTTTATCAGGGATGCTGGTCTGTGGTTTTCTTTCCTTGTAGTGTATTTGTTTGACTTTGGTATTAGGGTAATGCTGGCCTTACAGAGTAAGTGGGAGGTGTCCTCTCTTCGGTCTTTTTAACAGTTTAGGAGGATTGCTGTTAATTTTTCCATAAATGTTTGGTAGAATTTACTAGTGAAACCATCTTGTTCTAGGGTTCTGTTTTATTTATTTATTTTTTTTGTTGTTGTTGTTGTTGTTGTTGTTGAAAGGTTTTTGGTTATAGATTCAATCTCCTTATTAATTGTAGTCTATTCAAGTTTTCTGTTTGTCTAGATTCACTCTTGGTAGATAGTATATTTCTAGGATTTTATTCACTTCATCTAGTTATCTAATTTTTCATCATGTAAGTATTCACATTACTATCTTATGATCCTTTTTTTATTTCTGTAAAAGCAGCAGCAATGTCTCCTTTCATTTCTGATTTTAGTTATTTGAGTCTTCTCTCATTTTCTTAGTCAGTTGGCAGTTTTGCTGATCTTATGGAAGAACCAACTCTTGTTTTATTAATTTTAAAAGTTGTTTTCTATTCTCTATTTTGTTGATCTCTTCTCAAATCTTCATTATTTCTTTTCCTCTGCTAGGTTTCAGTTTCATTTGTTATTTTTCTAGTTCCTTAAGGTATAAAGTTGCATTATTGATTTGGGTTCTTATTTTTTATGCAAGCAATTACAGCTGTAAATTTCCTTTTTAGTACTATGTTTGCTGCATCCCACACATTTTGGTGCATTTGTTTTTATTTTTATTTGTCTCAAGATATTTTCTAATTTCCCTTGTGATTTTTTTCTTTTGAGCCATTGTTATTTGAGAGTGTATTGTTTTGTTCTCTCTTTTATTTTCTTTAGAGATGAGCTCTTGCTCCATCATCCAAGTTGGAGTGCAGTGGCATGATCAAAGCTCACTGCAGCCTCAAATGCCTGGGCTCAAGTGATTCTTCCACTTCAGCCTCCTGAATGTCTGGGATTAAGGAATGTGTTGTTTAATTTTTACGTATTTGTGGATTTTTCAGCGCAACTTTTACTATTGGTTTCTTTCCATTGTGATTGGAAACAATATTTTGTACGATTTTAATCTTTTAAAATTCATTAAGACTTATTTTGTGGCCTAACACATCATCTATCTGGGAGAATGTTTCATATGCACTTAAAAAAAAGTGTATTCTGTTGTTGGGTGGATTGTGTTGTTTATGTCTGTTAGGGCCATTTGGTCTATAGTGTTGTTCAAGTTCTTGTATTTCCTCATTGATCTTCTGTCTAGTTGTTCTGTTATTGAAAGTGAAATACTGAAGTCTCCTATTTTTTTCAAGTTGTCTATTTCTCTCTTCAATTCTGTCAATGTTTGCTATGTATATTTAGGCTCTAATATTTATTGCATAAATGTTTCTAATTATTATATCTTCTTGGTGAATTGACCCTTTCACCATTAGATAATATTCTCCTCTGTTTCTTGTAACAGTTTTATTTTTACTTAAAGTCTATTTTTAGGCTAGGAGTGGTAGCTCACGCTTGTAATCCCACACTTTGGGAGGCCAAGGTAGGTGGATCACCTGAGGTCAGGAGTTCGAGACCAGCGTGGCCAACATGGTGAAACCCTGTCTCTACTAAAAATACTAAAAAAAAAAACAAACAAACAACTTAGCACCCATAGTCCCAGCTACTTCGGAAGCTGAGACATGAGAATTGCTTGAACCTGGGAGGCAGAAGTTGCAGTGAGCCAAGATTGTGCCACTGCACTCTACTCTGGGTGACAGAGTGAGACTCCATCTTAATTAAAAAAGAAAAAAAGTCTATTTTTTTCCCTCTGTGTTTCTCTCTGTGCCTCTCTCTTCTCTTTCTTGAATTCTAAGAGCATATAATTTGGTCCACTTACTGTTGTTCCGTATGCTCCCTAGGCTTTGTTCACTTTTCTTCATTGTTTTTTTCTTTTTGCTTCTCAGACTTCATAATTCCAAATGATGTTTCTTCAAGTTCACTGATTCTTCTGCCCATTCAATTCTGATGTTGAACCCCTCTAGTTAATTTTCCAATTCAGTTAGCTTATTTTTCAACTCTAAGATGCCTGTTTGGTTCTTTTTAAAAATAATTTCTGTCTCTTTGCTAATATCCTATTTTGTTCATGTATTGTTTTCCTGATTCCTTTAATTCAGTGTCTCACTGAGTATATTTGATAAAGACCATTGTTTTAAAGTCTTTGTTTAGTAAGCCTGAAGCCTGTGTTTCCTGAAAGTTGGTTTCTGGAGATTTATTTTGTTACTTTGATCAGGCCATATTTTCCTGTTTCTTTGTGTGCCTTGTGATTTTAAGAAGGCATTTGCAAAAACAGCCACCTGTCCTAAGGGACCTAAGATCTCCCCTTTCTACCTATGCAGTGCTCCACTCTGCTGGTTTGTGCTGCTCTGTCTTGGTATTCCCCCAAAATATTTTAAATCATTTTTTTCATTTTCATTTTCATTTTATTTTTTATTTTTTGAGATGGAATCTCACTCTGTCACCTAGGCTAGAGTGCAGTGGCACCATCTCAGCTTACTGCAACCTCCGCCTTTCGGGTTCAAGCAATTCTCCTGCCTCAGTCTCCTAATAGCTGGGACTATATGCTTGAACCACCATGCCTGGCTAATTTTTGTATTTTTAGTAGAGATGGGGTTTCACTCTGCTGGCCAGGCTGGTATCGAACTCCTGATCTCAGGTAATCTGCCTGCCTCAATCTCCCAAAGTGTTGGGATTACAGGCATGAGCCACTGTGCCCGGCCTATTCGTTTCATTTTCATACAGAGCAACTCAACTCTCCCATGACCTTACCCAGTCTGAACACTTAAACCCATCTTTATATGGAGAATTGGTGAGGTCTCTGTTTTTTGTATATCCAAACACTTAAGGGAGCAGTAGGAGTTCTGTAGAGCAATATTCTTGGTTTGTTTTGAATTACATCTATGGATACTTCCTCTATAAATCAATTCCTAATTTTTCCCTGTCTAGTTTTTTCACCAAAATTCCACTGGCCTCTAAATAATTTTTGTTGTTGTTGTTTGTGGGGAAAAGAAAGAGAGATCAGCCTGTTACTGTGTCTATATAGAAGGAAGTAGACATAAGAGACTCCATTTGGTTCTGTATTTGAGATGCTGTTAATCTGTGACCCTACCCCCAACCTTGTCCTTGCAAGAGACATGTGCTGTGGTGACTCAAGGCTTAATGGATATTGGGCTGTGCAGGATGTGTCTTTGTTAAACAAGTACCTGAAGGCAGCTTGCTGGTTAAAAATCCTGCCCGTCCCTGGGCAATGGAACATCTCGGTGTAAAACCCATTGTGTGCTTTGTTTACTGAGCAAGGAGAAAACCGCCTTTAGGAATAAGGTGGGACTTGCTGGAGCAATGCTGCTAAAAGGTTTATGGAGATGTTTGCATATGCATCTCAAGACACAGCATTTTCCTTTAAACTTATTCATGTCACAGGGATTTTTGTTCATATGTCTTACTGCTGATTTCCTCCCTACAATGATCCTATTGTCCAGCCACTTCCTTATGTTTAAGATGGTGAAGATAATTATCAATAAATACTAAGGGAACTCAGAGACCGGTGCCGGCGTGGGTCCTCTGTAAGCTGAGCACTGGTCCCCTGGGCCCCGCTTTTCTTTCTCTATACTTTGTTTCTGTGTCTTATTTCTTTTCTAAAGTCTCTCGTTCCACCTAACGAGAAACACCCACAGGTGTGGAGGGGCAGGCCACCCCTTCAATTGTTGAGACAGTCTTGTTCTGTCCTCCAACCTGGAGTGCAGTGGCATGATCTTGACTCACTGCAACCTCCATCTCCTGGGTTCATTTGATGCTCTTGCCTCAGCCTTCTGAGTAGCTGGAACTACAGTTGTGCGCCACCACACTCAGCTAATTTTTGTATTTTTAGTAGAGACAGGGTTTCATCATGTTGGCCAGGCTGGTCTCAAACTCCTTACATCAGGTGGTCCACCTGCCTCAGCCTCCAAAGTGCTGGGATTATAGGTGTGAGCCACCACACCAGCTTAAATAATTCTTAAAATCAGTAATTTTTGGTAAAAATTTTTTTATGTATTTTGTGTAAATGTATATCTAGGTATTTTATCATATAAACATTTAAATATATAAATATATATTTATATTTAAAAATCACATATATGTGACTAAAGCATAACATATATACATATCTGCTTTAGTTCTGAATATTAGTCTGGTATATAATTAAGCTGTAATATTATCAGCTTTGTGATTTAAAATTTTAAGCTGCTGAAATGAAACTCTGTATCCTTTCTTTAGTATGATTTCTTCACTTACCTGATAGAATTAATTTTTTTCCAATTGTTCTGCTTCTCTGGCTGAACACTGATTGCTACATACCCATATGTTGAGGCTTTGCCAGAGGTGACAAGCCTGTTTTCTTTTACAACATCAGCTTCTCAAAAGTCCTCTGACCCCCAAAGGACTTATACTTCAAGACTCCCCTACTCTTCCTTCACTGTAAGATTTTTTCCCCCTGTCCCTCTACACATCCTGTCATCTCTGGCATTACTATTTATGGCCTGATTCTGTCTTGAATGACCTTGAAGTCCCCAAGACTCGCATGTGTAAAAAAATTCTTAGTTTGAGTTTGATCAGCTCCTAAGAGAGAATTTCTGGGTGAGAGAAGGAACTGTAAAAATGGTCCATCAACTGCATTCTTCAAAAATGTTGATGTCATAATAGGCACAGAAATGCTGGGGAACTTTTATAGATTCAAGGAGACTAAGGACATATAATAACTAAATATAGTATGAGTTTCTAGACTGGAACATATACTGAAAGAAAAGAATGCTATAAAGAACATTCCTGGCTAAATTGACACAAATACAATACAGACAGTAGATTAAATAAAATTCCATGTTTCTGTTCAATTTACCAACATCGATAACTATACTGGGGGTAGGAAACAGAATATCCTATTTCTTAGAAAATACTGAAATATTTAGGGGTAAAGGATAAGATGTACACAACTTACAATTTGATAATGTCTTGGATTTGTGTCCCTGACGAAATCTCCAATTGTAATCTCCAGTGTTGGAGGAGGGGCCTGGTGAGAGGTGATTGGATCATCGGAACGAATTTCCCGCTTGCTGTTCTTGTTAGTGACTGAGTTCTTATGACATCTGGTTATTTAAAAGTGTGTGGTACCTCGCCGTCTCTGTTTCCTGAGGCCTGCCCAGCCATGCTTCCTGTACAGCCTATGGAACCACGAGCCAATTAAACCTCTTTTTTTTTGAGACAGTGTCTCGCTCTGTAGGCCAGGCTGGAGTGCAGTGGTACAATCTCGGCTCACTGCAACCTCCGCCTCCTGGGTTCAAGCAATTCTCTGCCTCAGCCTCCTGAGTAGCTGGGATTACAGGCACCCACCACCATGCCTGGCTAATTTTATTGTATTTTTGTAGAGATGAGGTTTCACCATCTTGGCCAGGCTGGCCTTGAACTCCTGACCTCATGATCCACCCGCCTTGGCCTCCCAAAGTTCTGGGATTACAGGCGTGAGCCACTGCGCCTGGCCCAATTAAACCTCTTTTCTTTATAAATTACCCAGTCTCAGGTAGTTCCCTATAGCAATGTGAGAACAGACTAATGCACAATTGCCAAATGTTTAGACAAAAGAGTAGTAATGTAGATGTATGTAGAGAAAGCAAATGGAGACCAGGCGCAGTGACTCATGCCTGTAATCTCAGCACTTTGGGAGGCCAGGTCAGGTGAATTGCTTGAGGCCAGGAGTTTGAGACCAGCCTGGCCAACATGGAGAAACCCCATCTCTGCAAAACATAAAAAAATTAGCGGGTAGGGTGGTGCATGACTGTAATCCCAGCTACTCAGGTGGCTGAGGCATGAGAATTGCTTGAACCTGGCAAGCGGAGGTTGCAGTGAGCCAAGATCACACCACCGCACTCCAGCCTGGGTGACAGAGTAAGACTGTGTCTCAAATAAATAAATAAAAATTAAAATTAAAAAAAGAAAACAAATGGAACAAAATGCTAACTCAGTGAATCTGTGTCACAGGAATAGCAGTGCTTTTTAGTATTCTTGCAACTTTTCTGTAAATTTGAATTTTTCTAAATAAAAAGTTTTTAAAAATGGCCCATGACTCTGTTCCCCTAAATTTTCTCTCCCCTTTGAGAGACTCTGACTTCAGTCTCACCATTGCCCCAAGATGTGTGGTAGTCCAATTTGAAATGTTATACCAGTTTCTGTCTCAGGCAAGAGCAGTGGGATATATTTCTCACAACTGATGTTCTAACATCCATGTTTACAGAATATAGAAAAGGAACACAGGGGGAAATTAAGTAAAAAAATATACATTACAGGCTGGACACAGTGGCTCACGCCTGTAATCCCAGCACTTTGGGAGGCCGAGACGAGTGGATCACCTGACTTCAGGAGTTCGAGACCGGCCTGGCCAACATAGCGAAACCCCATCTCAACTGAAAATACAAAAAATTAACCAGGCATTGTGGTGGTGCCTGTAATCCCAGCTACTTGGGAGGCTGATGCAGAAGACTTGCTTGAACCTGGGAGGCGGAAGTTGCAGTGAGCCAAGATTGCACCACTGCACTCCAGCCTAGGCAATAAGAGCAAAACTTCATCTCAAAAAAAAAAATTAAAAATTAAAAAATATAAATTACATACAAAAATACAAAATGAATGCAGAAATACAAAGAGTCACATTTACATGATTTCAGATACTGGGAATTAGAGTGTAGATTTTGGAGTCAGTAACATCTGAGTTCTAACCTTTCCTCTGTCACATATAGTCATGTGACCTGGAACAGGACATTTTACCTCTTTCTACTTCAGTTTTTGTGTCTTGGACAGGGACTTGTAAGTCCTCAGTGTATGCAGCAAAAAAAATATGAAATATAGGAAAAAGTAGAAAATGTAGGAAAAAATCTAAAAATACATATTATATATGAAGAAGATTCCTGAAAAACAGGAGTAAGGAAGAAAACTAGACACCAAATAGTTTCCTACTCCAAGATTTTAGAGACTTCACTGGTATCCTTGGAGTCTGAAAAGCTTTGTAGTTTCCAAGAATTTCTGGTTGCAATGGGGTAGGGAAAAGATTGGGGAAAGATAGGGTCTTTATTTCCTACGGTCCTTCTGAAAGCCACATGCTTTATATGTGTACTCACTTAGTACCTAGGACCTTCTGACACTTCCTTATGTTGCTGGTGGAAGTATAGATTATTAAACCTCTTCATAGGTGTTTTGGCAATATATATCCAAATAAAAAAGTACACATGTGCACAATGAAGGTTATATAGGGATATTCACTGCAATATTGTTCTAAAAACAAATTCATGAAGGGATCAGTTGAATAAACTATTATATATTCATATAAAGACTGCAACCATTAAGAAGAATGAGACGTCTGCATATTCTGACAAGAAATGATTTCCTATACATATTTACCATAGAAAGCAAGTTGTGTAAGGAATGCTACCTTTTTGGCAGTGGGTTGGGGGAGGTTATGCACACACCTATCTACCTCGTCAGGGTGTGTACTTAACACTGTCTCTGGAAGGCCACACAAGAAATTCAAGTTTTTCAGAAGGGAAGTTTGGGGACACAGGATGGAGGGAAACTTTTCAATCTATTCCCTTTTATGCTTTTTACATTTGTTGCCGAGTGCACGTGTTGCCTTTTAAAAATTGGATTTTTAAACAAATTTACCACTACTACTTACCACCAAAACCTTCCCCCATTCCTCAGCTCTTCTCCAGGGCCTTGACTGGCGCTGACAGCTCACCACCCCTTTTTTCTCCAGCAAGAAGCCACTGGTTTAAGGGAGATATGAAAGGTGGGGTGGATACGCAGGTGGACATTTGCTTTTCACTCTGTATCTTTTATTTTTATATTTACAATCATGTGCATGTAATACTGTTACAGGAAAAGGGTCCCAATCCAGACCCCAAGAGTGGGTTCTTGGATCTCACTCAAGAAAGAATTCAGGGCGAGTCTGCAGGGCAAAGTGAAAGCAAGTTTATTAAGAAAGTAAAGGGAATAAAAGAATGGCTACTCCATAGGGCAGCCCCGAGGGCTGCTGGTTGCGCATTTTTATGGTTTTTCCTGATGATCTGCTAAACAAGTGTGGATTATTCACGCCTCCCTTTTTCAGACCATATAGGGTAACTTCCTGACATTGCCATGGCGTTTATAAACTATCCTGGCACTGGTGGGAGTGTAGCAGTGAGGATGACCAGAGGTCACTCTCGTCGCCATTTTGGTTTTGGTGGGTTTTGGCTGGCCCCTTTACTGCAACCTGTTTTATCATCAAGGTCTTTATGACCTGTATTTTGTGCTGACCTCCCATTTCATCCTGCGATTAGAATGCCTTAACAGTCTGGACATGCAACCCAGTAGGTTTCAGCTTCATTTTACCCAGTTCCTATTTAAGATAGTGTTGCTGTGGCTGACACGCTTCCGCCATTACCTTTTAAAAACAAAAAATTCATTTTTATTAAAAAACAAACAAAAAACCCTTCCAGACCCCTTCTTAACACCTCTTCCCTCACTCCCTTAACACCTCTTCCCTCACTCCACACCCGCTAGCCCTTTTCACGGGACAAGCTCACCAGCTGGTCCTTCTCCAGTAAAAAGCCCAGGGCTTTCTCTTAAGGGAGGAGACTAGGAGTTAGGGAACAACTCCAGAAGAAAGGTGATGGGTGAATTGTTTAGAAGGTTAGTGTTGGTTCTTTTATTCGATTAAACAGGGATACACATATATCTACCAAGGAATAGGTAAGGGAGAAATAAGAACACTAAAAAACTCGGAATCGTTAAGTGTGAAGCATATTTGGAGTTAACTCCAAATATTACTAAGTAAGAAGAGGCGGGCACGCGCTGCATACCGGGATTTGTAGTCCCTTCCGGGGCGGCGTACAGCGCGCTTGCGTAGAGGAGCCTCGCTCTTCCGGGCGCATGCGTGCGGCAGCGGCGCCAGGACTGATTGCACCCTGGCGGCTGCTGGCGTGTTGTGAGCTGGGAGCTCGGCATGGCGGTGCCCACTGCAGCCATGGGGCCCTCCGCGTTGGGCCAGAGCGGCCCTGGCTCAATGGCCCCGTGGTGCTCAGTGAGCAGCGGCCCGTCGCGCTACGTGCTTGGGATGCAGGAGCTGTTCCGGGGCCACAGCAAGACGCGCGAGTTCCTGGCGCACAGCGCCAAGGTGCACTCGGTGGCCTGGAGTTGCGACGGGCGTCGCCTAGCCTCGGGGTCCTTCGACAAGACGGCCAGTGTCTTCTTGCTGGAGAAGGACCGGTTGGTGAGCTGCCGGGGCTAGGGAGAGGGGTCGTGGTGAAGTGAGGTGTGGTAGTGGGAGAGCGAATGGGGGGCGAACGGGGCCTTGGGGTTGAAAAGAGAGTGGACTTGAGGGAGGGGGAAAAGGGGAGTATGGAGACGAGGGGGGAGTGTGGAGATGAGGAGGGAGTGGGGAGAAGGTGGAGTGTGGGGGTGACGGGGTCGTGAGGGGTGAGGAGAGGAAGTGTGGGGGCGTATGGAGAGTGTGGAAGTAAGGAGGTTGGCGATGGCGGGTGAAGGTGAGGATAGGGTGGATGGGACGGGGCTGCGGTGGGAGCCTTACTCGTTTGGAGTCGATTCGTGTGCTGGTAAGGAGTGGCTAGGGGCTGTGGTGGTGGTGGTGAGGATTGCCCCTTTGAAAGTGATAGGGCGTCCCGTGGGAATGAGCTACTGGGTTAGGAACGTTGATGGTAGAGTAAGGGTGAAAAACCAGGAAGGAGGAGGAGGCCAGGGAGGGCACAAAAATAAGGGCATAGATGTGGAAGCTGAGAACAACAGTTCAGAAGGACTGCGGAGAAGAGAAGGGAGAAAGGACTGGATTCTGAATTACCCAGATCTTTACTCGTCCCAGCATACCTTGGTTTGAATAAGCTTAGAAAGTTACATGGGAGGCAGCTACATCTATGTGAAGTGACATCTGGATTCTGTTCTTTCAGGTCAAAGAAAACAATTATCGGGGACATGGGGATAGTGTGGACCAGCTTTGTTGGCATCCAAGTAATCCTGACCTATTCGTTACCGCGTCCGGAGATAAAACCATTCGCATCTGGGATGTCAGGACTACAAAATGCATTGCCACTGTGAACACTAAAGGTGACTGACTATTCAGATAGAGAGGGTAATAGGAAGATAAGCTGTTTGAATTCATTCAACAACCATTTTCCGAATATCTTTTCTGTGTCTGGCACTCAGCTGTGTATGAGACATCCTGAGCTGAATAAGAGTTTCCAGCTCCAAGGAACTCCCCAGCGGGGAGGGGACATGTATATTACAAATAACATAGCAAGATATGGTTCATTTAATAATGGAGAGGTCTGCAAGATGGATACCCAGAATAGAAATGAAAACAGAAGTCTGCCTAGGGGAGCCAGGGAAGGCCTCACCAAATTTGAGCAAACTTTTAGGACAGTCATAGAAATTGAGTGGTCAAGGTGCAGTGGGTGGGGAATGGGGCATTTCCAGGAGGGAACAGCATGTGCAAAGGCATGGAGAATATGGAAAATTTTGATTAGTTAGAATGGTTGAAACTTGGATGGTCTTGGTGAACTGCGAGAAAGTGACCAGAAAGTTGTGCAGTACATTTATAGGCTCAGTTGTAAGTATTGAGGCTGGTACTGTATGGGACTCTTGAGTTTTCATTTATCATAAGATGTTCCATTAGGAAAGAAAGTTGGTAAATAACTGTGATACACCCAAAATTTTGAAATGCTTTCTGATACAATTTAAGATACAGTATAGATACTAAAATGTGAAAAAATTATGCATTTTAGAATGGAAAAAGTTGATGAGATTTTTAATTGATGTGTTCAGTGTGGGCCACTAGACTTTGTTGCCAAGACTTACCTCTGGAGGCAGAATGGTGTAGTTTTTCCCCAGGTATACAGCTGCTGATCCATGAATGATTCAGGTGATGCCCGGGTGAACATTAAAAACCAGTTTTGCAGATATTTTAATATTTACTAGAAGAACTAGCTCATGGAATTTATTACTCAATTAAAGCTGAATTTATTTTTGTTTTTATTTTTGAGACAGAGTCTTGCCCTGTTACCCAGGATGGGGTACAGTGACACAATATTGGCTGCCTGCAGCCTCCACCTCCTGGGCTCAAGCCATCCTCCTACCTCAACCTCCTGAGTAGCTGGGACTACAGGCACATGCCACCATGCCTGGCTAATTTTCTGTAGAGCTGGTTTTTGCCATTTTGCCCAGGCTGATCTTGAACTCCTGGACTCAAGTGATTTACACACCTTGGCTTCCCAAAGTGCTGGGATTACAGGCTTGAGCCACTGTGCCTGGCTGCTAAATTTATTTAAGTAAAATTTTTTGGATCAATTTTAAGAAAAATCTTGAATAAAGAAAAATATAGTGTTTAATGGATAGGACAAAAATTGTGATGTTGGCATGCGAGTGACTACAGTTGAGAAATGCTGGTGTAAGAGAAAAGGGGGCTTTGGGGTCAAATCTGGGTTTAAACTCTTGGCTCTGTGACTTCATAGTTTTGACACTTTGGCTCATCTTCTTGTCTCTTACTTCCTTCGTCTATAAAATGGGGTTAATAAAGTGTGTCTTAGAGGAGTATTGTGAAGACCAAATCAGGAAATGTGTAGATGAATGTGCTGGACTCATTGTTGAATTATAAATAGTAGCTCCCTCCCATTGTCTAGGACTTTAATGAGTAAGCCCTGAAGAAAGCTCTGGTCTTCTTTCTAGGATAGCACAATAAACTTGTGGAGGGTTATGAGCAAACAGATTATCTTACTGTTTATATCTGGATTCCTAGGGGAGAACATTAATATCTGCTGGAGTCCTGATGGGCAGACCATTGCTGTAGGCAACAAAGATGATGTGGTGACCTTTATTGATGCCAAGACGCACCGTTCCAAAGCAGAAGAGCAGTTCAAGTTCGAGGTCAACGAAATCTCCTGGAACAATGACAACAACATGTTCTTCCTGACAAATGGCAATGGTTGTATCAACATCCTCAGGTGAGGGGGTCTAGCTTAGGAGACTGTTATATCTTTGTGCTGGGTGCTGTGTCAGATACGGAAATGAATTAGATGTGAGCCTATCCTGAAGGAGCTTAAAACACAAATAGAATCCTAACCTGTTTTAAGTACATTTGAGCTGTATATTTTATATACTTTATATTTTACTGAGTCCTTACGGAAATTCTAGGGGTTGATGGTTTGCTTCTCATTTGACAAATGAGGATCTGAGGGTGAGAGGTTACATCAGTAGTCAGCTAGTGTTTGCTAGAACTGGATGCACCTTGAATTATGATTAATTTATACCCTCTTTTTTTTGAGGCGGAGTTTTGATCTTGTTGCCCAGGCTGGAGTGCAATGGCGCGATCTCGGCTCACTGCAACCTCCACCTCCCAGATTCAAGCTATTCTCCTGCCATTGCCTCCTGAGTAGCTGGGATTAGAGGCATGCCCCACCACACCCAGCTAATTTTGTATTTTTTGTAGTTTAGGGTTTCTCCATGTTGGTCAAGCTGGTCTCCAACTCCCAACCTCAGGTGATCCACCCACCTTGGCTCCCAAAGTGCTGGGATTACAGGCGTGAACCACCGCGCCCAACTGGCCAATTCGTACTCTTAAAGTTTCAACTTAAATATCGCTTTCCCTTCAGGGAAGCTCTCCCGCTACCCCAGGGTTAGAGGTAGGTTAGAGGCTTACTTTACGTACTTTCTGTAGGAAGCACTTTCCTTCTGTGTTGTAATTGCATTGTTATTTGCCCATGTCTCCTGTTAGACTGTGAATTCCACGATGGTAGGGATGTTGTTTGCCTTGTTTAGTGTTGAATCCCTAATGTCTAGTCCTGCACCTGCTCCACATAGTAGGATCTTAGTGAATATTTGTTCTCCAAATGAATGAAATTGTGGAGCTGAAATTCAGATCTGTTTAATTCTAGCCTTCCACTATCCCAGGTGATCAATGTGAGGCCAAGTGAGATATGTTCCATGGGGAGTTGAAGGAGGGAGCTTGTGAACTTTATCTTGAAAGATGAGCAGGATTTGAAGAATAAGCAAAAGGGAACCACATAAGTGACAAAGCAGGCATGAGTGAACATGACTTATTTGCAGAGTAGTTCAGTCAGGGTTGTTGGGGACGTGGTGGCAGATAAGGGAAATAAGAGAGGGCATGATAATGGGAAGATGAAGTCTAATTTGGGACCAGATTATAAAAGGCCTTTATTTTATGCCTAGTATCTTGGATTTTATTTTGTAGGCAATGGGGATTCTATAATTTTTTAAGAAAAACCTTTTTATTATAAAACACAGATACTGAAAACCACATAACACAAATGTGTAGCTTAACGAACTCTTATAGGCTTAACTCTTGTGCAGCCCTGCCCAAGTCGAGGAGTAGTTCTTTCCAGTCATCCTAAAAGTCCATCCAGGTGTTTTGTCCTAATTACAGCTCCTTTCCACAAAAGCGAACACTATCCTGACTTTTATGGTGATTCTTCATAGTTTGTCTACCACGTGTGCAGCCCCTAGATATCCTAGTTTTGCTCATTTAAAAAAAAAAAAAATTGATATGTCTTTTGTGTCTCTTAAATTACTCAAAAGAAATTTCCTAAAACGTAGCTGCTGAAAAACCAGACTGGTAACCTGTGGAGATTCTCCCAGTTTGGCTTTTGCTGATTCCATATGCTTGTTTATATGTTGGACTATTGTGTAAAGAGATGCTGCTTCTCGTCTGCCATTTGGTTACCCGGTAGTGCAGTTCATCTAGGGAAGGCAGAATAAAATTTTGATTCTGTTTGTCAGATGATGATTTCGTTTCCTGCTGCCTCCAAAGAGGACCAGTTAGGTTTTTTCTTTTTTTTTTTTTTTAATCATTATGGGCTCATGTTTTTAAACATAGTTGATGTGTTTCCATCTCTTGTAATTGTTACGCCTATTGAAGGTCAAATTATGCCATCTTTGGCCAATAAGAACATCTTCAAGTTGGTTCTTGAGCCCTTTTTTGACATATTCCCAGTGGTCTTCTGTTTTTTGCTCCCTGGTTTGATAAGATGTTCCAAGTTCATCTTGTACAATCTTGCCCCAGACCTTTAATCAGAAAATTCTCCAAGAAGCCTAACATTCTGGCTGGGTGTCGTGACTCACACCTGTAATCCCAGCACTTTGGCACTTTGGGAGGCCGAGGTGAGTGGATCACTTGAGGCCTGGCAATCATGGAGAAACCCTGTCTCTACTCAAAATACAAAAATTAGCTGGGCGTGGTGACGCAGGTCTGTAATCCCAGCTGCTTGGAAGGCTGAGGCAGGAGAATCGCTTGAACCTGGGAGGTGGAGGTTGTAGTAAGCTTAGATTGTGCCACTGCACTCCAGCGTCCTGGGCGACTGAGTGAGATTCCACCTCAAAAAAAAAAAAAAAAAAAAGAGGCCTTACATTACATTCTTTCACTGAGAAATGATACTGAAGTTAGGAATGTTCATTATCATTGGGTTGGCCTAGGAATTACGTGTGTGTGTGTGTGTGTGTGTATATTTAAAGATAAAATACCTTGTGAATTCACACTGATAACTTCCAATTAAAATTGAGGAGGACTCCAGGGATTTTATTAAAACTCTTCTATATTACAAATATATTTCTTCCCTTCCAAATTGAGTATTCTGGTTCTCAAGGGCACAAGGGATCATAGAATTAGAATATCCGATGGTTACTTATTACCTGTATCCCATGGTAAACATATAGATGTCTCAGAATAACAATATTACTGCCACTACCACCAATGTGATGACTTGAAACAAAAAATGTTTTTGCTTTTTGCATACACTCTTTACATTCTTCCCCCGTTAAAAAAAATAGTACCGAGGCCGGGCGCGGTGGCTCAAGCCTGTAATCCCAGCACTTTGGGAGGCCGAGACGGGCGGATCACGAGGTCAGGAGATCGAGACCATCCTGGCTAACCCGGTGAAACCCCGTCTCTACTAAAAAATACAAAAAACTAGCCGGGCGAGGTGGCAGGCGCCTATAGTCCTAGCTACTTGGGAGGCTGAGGCAGGAGAATGGCGGGAACCCGGGAGGCGGAGCTTGCAGTTAGCTGAGATCCGGCCACTGCACTCCAGCCTGGGCGACAGAGCGAGACTCTGTCTCAAAAAAAAAAAAAAGTACTATGTATTGTAGGAGTGTGCAGCTGTTACATATTATACCCTCCCTTTAAACCATGTATAGTTTTTGCAAGAAACTATATTCAGTGTTCAGCACCAGTCCTTATAAGTCTCTAGTCATTTTTTAAATTGAAGCTCATTCTCTAGTTAAGATTCCTCGGGAAGCGTTCGTGGGAACATTATTCCTGGAGTTTTCATTACAACTTATTTACGTACTTATAAAGCTTATGGATTTTATAAAACGTTATTGTGCTTCTTGTTTGTATCATTATATTTGAAATTCAGTTTTGCTGGATGTAAAAATCCTTGACTCATTTTCTTGCTTGTGTATCTTTCTTAAATATGGTACTCCATTTTCTTTTGGCATTAAGTGTTGCTGTCAGATTTTCTTTTTCTTTAAAGTCCACTAGTTTTACTAGTCTATGTCTCGATGTTGGTTGCTTTGGTTCTGTAGTCTCAGGTATGTGTTGTGCTTTTTAAATAATGTAGTTCAAAATCTCTTTTTATTTCAGGAATGTTATCTTGAATGACAGTTCTTGGTGGTGGTGCATTATCTTTGCTTTTCTTCTTCATTGTCTCCTATTATTATTTTAGTACCACAGTCCTCTTCTGCAGTTTGATCACTGTCTGTCTTGTTTCTCAGCTACCCAGAACTGAAGCCTGTGCAGTCCATCAACGCCCATCCTTCCAACTGCATCTGTATCAAGTTTGACCCGATGGGGAAGTACTTTGCCACAGGAAGTGCAGATGCTTTGGTTAGCCTCTGGGACGTGGATGAGTTAGTGTGTGTTCGGTGCTTTTCCAGGTAAGTGACTCTATCAGCACTTTCCTTGTTGGGTACATGAATTTTATTTTATCGTGAATGACATTGTTCCCTCCTCTTACTTGGTAATTCTCATGTCTCTTCTGTCCACTCTGTATCATAGGCTGGATTGGCCTGTAAGGACCCTCAGTTTCAGCCATGATGGGAAAATGCTGGCGTCAGCATCGGAAGACCATTTTATTGACATTGCTGAAGTGGAGACAGGTAACCTCATGAGAATCTACTGTCTTTCACCTTTGGCATTCAGGACTTCTCTTGTGATCTCATCTCTGCATGTGACTACTTCATCAGCATCATCATGAATGAATTTGTCTCCTTTAGACAAGTGTGGTTATGTTTTGACTCACTGCCGGATAGTGAAGAAGCAAAGCGTTAAGAAATAAACAGGCAGGTCTGAGAAAAGTGATTTAGAAAAATATTTTGATTTATTTAAACTTTAAACTACAGAGTAAGAGGAAGAAAAAAGCATCAGTTGTGGTCCCACTATCTGAATACCACCTTTTAAAAAATGTTGTGGTATATTTCTCCTTATCTGTTGCCTGTATAGGAACTTGAAAAAATATTTTTTTTAATTTAAGGAATTACCAAGTTTTTGCTTTAAAAACAACAGAAGCTGGAAATAGAAAAATGGGAGGAGAGTATTCATTTTACAAAAGAATTTCCTCAGATTTGTTTTTTAATGTTGCTGTATTGTTTTCGGAAATCTGTGACATTCTTCGTAGAAAGATTAAAACTATATAGAAAACTTTGGCCGGGCGCGGTGGCTCAAGCCTGTAATCCCAGCACTTTGGGAGGCCGAGGCGGGTGGATCACGAGGTCAGGAGATCGAGACCCTCCTGGCTAACACGGTGAAACCCCGTCTCTACTAAAAATACAAAAAAAAAAAAAACTAGCCGGGCGCAGTGGCGGGCGCCTGTAGTCCCAGCTACTCGGAGGCTGAGGCGGGAGAATGGCGGAAACCCGGGAGGCGGAGCTTGCAGTGAGCCGAGATCGCGCCACTGCACTCCAGCCTGGGCGACACAGCGAGACTCCGTCTCAAAAAAAAAAAAAAAACTATATAGAAAACTTTGAAGAGGAAAGTAAAGAACTTGAAATTCCACTATGTAAAGAATGTCCCTGTTAGTCACGTTGTGGTGAACATTGTCCAGCATCCAGCCATGCAGATCCTTCATGTAATTGCATGTCCCTGTGACGCAGTGACACTTTTCCTGCTCAATGACCTGCTCTTGAGTTAACCCACCTGTGCTCAGAGCCTGCTCTGCCCCCTGCTGGCTTGTGGGCTCTCTGTGCCTGGGAGTTCTCTGTAAAATGAGGTAATAGTTGTGTCTATCTTGTGGGATTAGTAGGTGGATTAAACGAGTTAATACAGGTAAGTACTTAATGAATGTGTCCTTCGTTATGAACGTATTGATTGGTTTCTCTCTATTGTTTTCTATAGGGGACAAACTATGGGAGGTACAGTGTGAGTCTCCGACCTTCACAGTGGCGTGGCACCCCAAAAGGCCTCTGCTGGCATTTGCCTGTGATGACAAAGACGGCAAATATGACAGCAGCCGGGAAGCCGGAACTGTGAAGCTGTTTGGGCTTCCTAATGATTCTTGAGAGGGGATTATAGGGAGAGGAGGCCCTGGCAGAGGTCTTCCTTCATGTGGTTAGTTTGGTCTGTTCTCTTGGAGTTGGTGGGCACCCTAAATATTTGTAAATTGGTATAAATTGTAAACGTCTATGGTCAGGCTGCCCATTCCAGTTCTTTTGCTTTTTCTGTGTATTAGCTCTTTCCATTCTTTGCCCCCAGCGTGAGTTAACTCGTGTGGACTCTGCAGTGTGGGTAGTGACCCCAGCATACTTTGTCCTCTGGACCTCCTGTCTTCTCTGCTTTTGGGTACATGGTAGACTTTGTGACATTTGATACAACTTGGACTATACTTAGTTTGGAGGGAGGGGAATGGAAGGATATGGAAATTTTTTAAAATAATTATATATATATAATTTTGAGAGTTGATCATTTAATAAACTGACTTTTTTTATTATGGCACTTCTAAGACTTTAAAAATTATGTCCTTATGTTGCAGTTTTGTATTTTTTTTTTAATTTCAGAAAGAGAATTTAAATGTCATAATTCTGTCATTTAATGTCCCAACCAATAACCCTCTGAAATGTAGGGACAAAGCTAATCGAATGACTGAACTAAAATTTTGACTCTGAGCTTCCTGGTGGCAAAGTAAAGAGGGGAGTAAGTCAGTTAGCTTTTTTATTGAAAAGAAAAACACTTAGTGGTTCCTCATGGAAAGCAAAGCTTTATTAGTTCTTCCCTTTAAAAAAAAAAAAGGCTTGTGTTGGGGAGGTTGTTACCTAAGAGCAGTAGTTTTTCATTATTTTGTAATTTTTTTTGGTGTTAAAGCAAATACTGAGGCATATAGAAATACGTTGGTAGAAAATTTTGGAAAAAGGTAAGCAAAAAGAAAAATTACATTCCTAGCACCAAGAGGTAACTAGTATTAGAATTTTGATGTATATCCTTCCAGAAGTTTTCTTATGTCCATGTTTATGTATAAAAACATGTTTATCTTCATACACGAAGGGTAGACAAACCAAATATGGCAAGATAAGTTAGGCAAGGGGCACAGCACCGTGTTGGGGAGTATTATAAACACTCAACAAGTCTTGACAGACATTTGTAGTTACTGGGCATTCTCTGCATGCCTGCTACCATAAAGAACACTTTTGTCAGCTCTTACTCAGTGTTTGCAGCAGCCTTCTGAGGTGGGTGTTATCACCATTTTACTACCTCAGGGAGTTTAAGTAACTCAATGTTACTCATCAGCTGACTGTATTCAGATCTAGGTTTGTTTGAAGGCCCATGTGCCTTTATTTGCAATGGGCTACTCTGTTTCTGCAAGTGTTGCCATTCCCACTTCACAGATGAGTAAACCATGGCCATGAGAAGTCAGCTGTTGGGCCATGTCAGTGAGTGATGCGTTGAGAGCAGGTGCAGTAGTGTGCACAGTAGTGTTTGCAATAGCGTTTCTCACCTTCCCTGGTGAAGGGTCTTTTCAGTTGCAAACCAACTTGCCACCTCAGCGGCAGAAGCTGAGTGTTGTTCATGTCACTGTGAGTAAATTTTGATGCATTATTTCTTGTTTTTGCAACCATCTGTCATTCCTGTGGTCTCTGCCATGTTTATATATTCCCTCTAGAACTGGAAGCAGATGTTGAGGGTTTCGGCTACATCTTAATATTTGATTGATTCCCTCTTCCATCCTTGTGGTTTTTTTTCTCCTCTGGGTTTATGTAAATTACTGATCCACACTGCCTGTCACTTAAACAAGATGAAACTTTGCATTGAACTAGTGGGACACTTGTAGCAACAGGAAAACACACATCCATGAGCAAAGAGTCCCGGTGTGTGTGAGGTTTTCAGACTCTCAACGTCTTGATGACACCATCTCTGTGCCTTGACTTTGAAGTACTGGAGGAGTTCAAAGGTGGGTCCATCCTGGGGAAATGACATGCGTCTCAGACCCGGGGCCCCTTTGGTTTGAGTGCATTTTCTAGTTCTGCAGAGCTGGAAGGATGCCATTCAGAGTCACAGCTGGCCATTTATTATTTGGTCTGTCGAGGCATTTTCTGCCATTTCTGCTATACACATCAGCAAGTCGGGTGAGTGGGGAGGTCAGCTGTGAGCTAGATTTTAGTTGGCAGGGCAAGTCTAGGATTCGCTCCACTTGTTCACACACACACACACACACACACACTCATCACATGCTCAGACTGCAGTATCCACATACCAATGACCCACTGCTGTGTTGGCTGGAATGACAAGTCAGAGTGATAGATAGTTAAGTGTACAGTATTGCTGAGATCCAGATATTTGGCGTGAGATACAGAGTAGGATGAGCCATGCCACATGGGAAGCTTGTGAAGTGTATGTGCCTTGTTGTTCCCCGTACCTTAACCTGTGTGGGTGGGAGGCTAAGCAGCTGGAGTCCTGGGAGAGGGCCCTGTGTGGGGATGGGAGGCTGGTGCAGGGAGCCCTGGCCAGAGGCACGTGGATCCAAGGAACAGGCTAAGCCCAGAGCAGGCTCCTAGGAGGTCTTGCAGGGGTTGGAGGGTAGGGGCTGGGAGAGGGAAGACAGAATCTGGTTGGGGTGTGATGTGATGTGTGGGTTGGCCCAGTTTAGAGTGGCCAGGAATGGGGTAGAAATACCCTTGAGCGTTTTCCTGTTTCTACTCCCTAAGGGTTTTAGTTACACAAAGCACCATGAAATGTCTTCCGGCTTTGGCAGAAAAAGAGCCCATAGACAGAATTAAAAAGTAGGTCCTGTTTTAAGGAAGAGAGTAGAGGTTGAATAGAGTGTGTTGCAAACTCAGAGATACCTAGGTGTAGGGGAGGCGTTGCCTCCTTTTCTCTCTCTGACACTGATGCAGTGGAAATAATGCTGGCTTCATACTTGGGCAGAATCAGATTCGAATCTGGCTCCAGCAGTGATTTATCTGAGCCCACTTTGCTCATCCATTAACCCGGGATGATGAATCCCCTTCTCCTTGGGTTGTTAGGAAGATTAAACAAGATATAATCTGTAAAGTGTCTAGCACAGCACCTGGCACACGGGAGGTGCTTAATAAGCCTCCCCTTGCTTGAGGTGGAGCAGCTCCCAGGGAGAGCACAGGGACCTGTCACGGGTCCGTCAGCCTTCTCAGCTTCAATGCCGCCACTGCCGAGTGAGCCACGTTCATTATTCCAGAGTGAGTGCTGTGAAGGGAGGTTATGGATCCATCACACCCCGGGCGCAGTGGGAGGTTCAGAGGAGAAATATGAGATCTGCTTTCCATTTGCAGTCAGTTTGGGCGCATGATGGGTATGTGTGTGTGAACAAGTGGAACATAGACCGCACAGAAACAGGTGAAGGAGGAGGAGGGTGAAGCTCCTGCTAGCTGAGCCTGCTAGGAAAGGGTCGAATGAGGAGGGGGTGGCCTCAGTGCAGGCCTTAGATAGAGCAGAGTTGAGTGCAGGGCAGGGGACAGGTGAGGGGTGGTGCTGCAGCTTGGAGCCAAGCCAAGGTGGTGGCCGTCAGTGTCCTGGACGTGAAGATGGTCAGGGCCAGTAGGAGATGGCACTGGAGGGAAGAGGGAAGAGTGAGGGAAGGGTGTCTGGTTCTGGGTGGTTTCAGTTTGGACTGGCTGGTAGTGTGGCTGGGTGAGTAGGTAAGAGACGGCTATACCTGGGTTCAGATCCTTTCCTGCCATTGCCAACAGGGAGACTTTGGCCAAATTACTTCACCTCCATGATTTTGCTTGTCTTTAAGATGTGCCTGATGGTAGTGTGACTTAGGAGGGTTACATGAGTTGCTGCGTGTAAATGCCTGGCACACTGGGTGGGGGGTGTAGGAAACAGCAGCTCTTGTTATGTAGGTGCTAATACCATATGTGTGTGCTGTATAACCTTCCTACCTTAGGAAGGGGCTTTCGCTGTCCCCTGGGCTCAACACATTGTGTCTAAAAGGGAGGGATATGGGGTTGTAAAGAAGATATTGTAGCCTTGAAAAAGGGGATGGGATTTGGAGAAAATGAACATTTGACACTTATTTTTTATTATTTATAGAGCTAAGGCCATTTAACTTTCAGGAACACTAAACTGGAAACTATTTAGCCAATGTTTATATAGATTTACTAACAGTTTACATGCTTGGGATGGTTAGTGATGAAGAGCCATAAGTTGTTGAATTTTAAGACATCCAGCAAGAGGCATAAGTCATTGAATTTTAAGACATCTAGTATCTCACTCTTTTACCACTTACAAGAAGCAGACCTACGTGTGAAAACATGCCCACCTGACCAGCAGTGTCAGTGGCAGAGTCACTGGGTAGAGCTTGCCCGCTGTCAGGGACCACAGGGGCACCATGTGTCTACCAAGAACAAGTTGATAAATTCTCATTTCCTGTTACCTTCCTGATAAGGTTACTAGAATACAGGACGGGGAGTGGGGCAGATGCAGCAAGGACTCTGTCCAATCATCTCAGGATGTCCTTGAGGACCAGAGGAAATCTGGGCTGGCACAGGTTGATTTGTAGCTGGTCATCAACTGTAACCTGAAGGGGGATTACAGTCAGATTCGAGAATAGCTTCTCTCCCGAAGTTTCACGGTCCAGCTCAGGTTGAGGGTGATCAGGCCCGTGATTGTTTATTGAACGTTTATGATGGGCTGTGTCTCCTCCAAAATGGCGGCCAAAGTGCTTTGCTCAACACATGGGAGGCCCTCTCACATTGTTGGGTTGACTACAAATTGAATTCGTCTGGATAGGACTGTACAAGGGAGAGGGATAAACCAGACCACTGTACCTTGGACCTACTCTTCAGGTAAAAACTCGTTCAAGGAGGTTAGAGAACTTGTTCAGGGTCAAACGGTCTGTATATGAGTTTGAAGCCCGTGTTCCTTTCATCCCAGCTGTTTAAGTTCAGCCTAGTCTAGATGTGGCTTCACAGTAACACAGATGTAAAGGCTTAGGGTCTTAGGAGTTTGACCATCAACATGGGATTCACCTCGTTCTTTGTGGGAAAGTTGTCACATTGCTAATGGGCAGAAACCAAGGGACAGAGAAGCTTTAGCTTGGAGACCTGGAAACAACACATTAAGGGGAAGAGGGTTCATTTATTCCAGCCAGTCACTCAGCCCCTCTCCTGTGCCAGGCCTGACTGGAGCACTGAGGGTATAGAGGTGGAAGGTCTCACAGCCTGGTGTGCAGATGGTGACAATTCATGTGAGTGGTTTCATTAAAAAGCAAGACAGATCCCGCCTCTCCCTTGCCTAGAACACTCCATTGGCTTCTCACGGCACCTTCCTCAGATCTGATCTTCCCAGGCTGCTTTCTCAGCATTTAGATCTTAATTTAGAAGCCCTCTCTAAGCTTTCAGGTAGACCAGTCCTCTCTAACCTGAATTTTAATGTAGCCTCCCTTTGCCCCATTGCTGGATCTCTTCCCACTGATTTTAATTTTATTCAGCGTACTTATCATCGGAAGCTACTCCTGTTTGCTTCCTTTGTGGCCGTCTCCCCTGCCGAATGTGCTGGCAGTTTTGCCTGACATGTTCATAGGCATACCCCACTCTCCAGCACCGTGCCCAGTAGTACTCAGCAGGTGTTCAATAAATAGCCATTAAATAAACGAATGCACGAGAAGGGAGTCACCAATCTGGGCACAATGACAAGCAGGCTGTTAGTCCTTGCTTGGTGGGGATGTGGGAGGGGAGGAGGCAAGAAGGTGGGATCCCAGAGTGGTGGGTGCTGTAATCCCCAGTTCACAGGGTGGGAAGCAGGTTGTGTTTCCTTGCTCCAGTGACACAGCTGTCAGGCAGAGAAGCAGGATCTGTACATTTGTGTGCAGCTTCAAAGCCCAGGTCTTTTCCAGGAAGTCAGTTTTTCTTGATCCTGGCTGTATACTGGAACCACCTGATGTTCAGTCTCTATGCCAAGCGAGCTCCCCAGGGGACTCTAACAGGATGGAGAACCACCACCCTAGGCCCTGGTGCTTCTCTGGTCTGTGCAAAGGTGAGTGTTGTCACAGAAATGGCACAACAGTGCCTGGGAGCGGAGGAAGAAGGCTTCCTGGAGAAGGCACTGGGGGTTTGTCTTAGAAGGGTGGGTAGGAATCTGCCGGGCAGCTCTTGGAGAAGGTTTGAGGCAGAGGGGCTGGTCTCTGCAAAGGCGTGGAGACATGAACCGTCCTGGTCTGGTGTGAACAAGGAGCAGGGCAGCGGGGCAGGCAGGGTAAGGATGGATTCCTTGAATAGTCTTGCATTGAGGAGAGTGTTGACCAACGCATTTGGACTCCTCTGCCTTGTCTGTCATGGTCTAACCCATCTCTTTTCTGGATGTGGTTTCTTTTTTTTTTTTCGTTTTCTTTTCTCTTTTTTTTTTTTTTTTTGAGACTTTGAGTCTCACCCTGTCACCCAGGCTGGAGTGCAGTGGCGCAGTCTTGGCTCAGTGCAACCTCCACCTCCTGGGTTCAAGTGATTCTCCTGCCTCAGCCTCCCGAGTAGCTGGAACCACAGGTGCACGCCACCACTCCCACCTAATTTGTGTATTTTTTAGTAGAGACAAGGTTTCAGCATGTTGGCCAGGTTGGTCTCGAACTCCTGACCTCAGATGATCTGCCTGCCTTGGCCTCCCAAGTGCTGGGATTACAGACGTGAGCCACTGTGACCAGCAGGATGTGGTTTCTTGAGGATCCTTTCAGGGCTTTGGCCTCTCCCGGCTCCTATCCCACTATTATTAGGGTCACAGAGAAGGATGTCAAGACTGGGATTGACCCATGAAAGCTTTTTGGATGAAATCAGCTGGATATTGGCTGGGTCACCTTTAGTTAAAGACCGGAACCTGCGGTGGGAAGCCTGTGCCTGTTTGGATATCAGAGCCCACAGGTATGGGACCAGGGGCCCAGCTTCCTAACCAGTTGGGCCCTATTTGCCTTGGAAGCACTTGGGCTGTGGGGTCAAATGGTCCCATGCTCTGATCTTGGCCTTGCCGCTTGCTGGCTGCATGAACATGAGCACATCTTGTCACCTGTCCCAGTATCAGTCTCTCCATTCTGGGCGGAAGGGTTTTCTCACAGACAAGGATTAAGTATGCTCCTGTAGGCTCAGGACTAGGGGAGAGCCTGTACATGATACAGGACATGCTCGATCAGGTTCTCTCCCCATCCAAGTCCTGCTTCCCGTGGATTTAAGGGGCTGTGAAGGGCCTGACCGCTGTGCTGAGTTAGGCCCAAGGCCTGCCAGTGGAGCTGTAAGGCCTTTAAAGAGCTAAGAGTTGTGTTTTAGAAAGACCACCTGGGGCAGTGTGGAAATGCCATGATTGAGGGAGGGAGTTGCTTGAAGCAGCTCCATCTAGTGCAGAGCTTCTCAAGCGAGGGTGCATCTGAGTATCTGGAGGAGCTGTGCAAGCACGTGTTGCTAGGCCCCACTCTGTGAGAGTTTGTTTGTGTTTTGAGATGGAGTCTTGCTCTTGTTGCCCAGGCAGGAGTGCAATGGTGCCATCTCGGCTCACTGCAACCTCAGCCTTCCTGGGTTCAAGCAGTTCTCCTGCTTCAGCCTCTCCAGTAGCTGGGATTACAGGTGCCTGCCACCATGTCCAGCTAATTTTTTTTCTTTTCTTTTCTTTTCTTTTTTTTTTTTTTTTTTTGTATTTTTAGTAGAGATGGGGTTTCACTATGTTGGCCAGGCTGGTCTCAAACTCCTGACCTCATGATCCGCTCGCCTCAGCCTCCCAAAGTGCTGGAATTACAGGTGTGAGCCCAGCTGAGAGTTTGATTTTCTAATAGATTCTCAGGGGTTGCTGTTGCTGCTGCTGCTAATGTTTGTAAAGTGGTTAGTCAGATAGATACAGGGCCCTCGCCCGGGGTGCTGCTGGGTTTAAACTTTAGATCTTCTCCTTGTAGCTAGCTATGTGGCCTTGGCCAGGTCTTCTACCCTGTGTGAACCTTAGTTTCCTTATCTGTAAATTGGAATGCTACCTACTTCCTAGGATGTTGTAAGAATCCCATGATTTAACGTGTGTAATCCCTCAGCACAGTGCCTGCGGTCAGCATTTAATAGAGGATGGTTTTATTATTTTATTAATACCAGTGAGGAGGCTGTTGCAGAAGTCCAAGGGAGGGATGAAAGAGAGGCTGAACTAGGCCTGTGGCTGAGGGATGGAGGGCATCTGTTTTCTCAGTGGCTCAAAGCCTGTGATCCTCCCTCATTGGAGAGAACACGTTGCTTCCTTCCACAGCGGGAACTTGCTGAAAACCTGCCTTCTGGGTGCCTGTGCAGCCTCTAGAGGGCAGTGGAGCCAAGGCTGCGGATGGAGCATTGTGTGCCCTCTGGGTTGGGGCTGGTCTGTGCTTTCAGCCTTTATTCCCTGTTCTGAAACCCAATTGTGTATTTGCATTGGACTGTCCCCTCCTCCTTGCTCTGTGTACTTGCTGATGCTTTTTGGAAAACACATCACAGGGCACCTCTGATTTCCTGCTTGTCTTGTAGCCTAGGATTAGCAGTAGCTGAAGCATGCTGCTTTCTGGCAGTTGTGTTTATTTCTCAAGGGCACAGGCGGTACAGATCATGGGGGCCTGCTCCCTGCTCCCTGCAGCTCAGCTGAGCCTAGGATGAACCACAGTTGCTCTTATGCCAGTTCAAAACTTGGGGCCTGTTCCATCTTGCATTCCTCCCCCACTTCCCAGTCCTCACCCATACCCTTTGATCCTGTGAGTGGAGAAATGAAGAGAACTCCAAATCCTTAATCCATTTTGAAGGCTGGCTGGAAGCAGGGCTTTCTGTGGGCCTGGAAGGCAGCCCTGGTTGAATCATTTTAGAGAAGGGCAGGTGTTCTTTCAAGGTTATAGAAAGAAAGAAAGAAAAAAAAAACCAGAAGCACATGTATAATGTTGGACAGTGTACCTTGTCCCAAGCCCTGTACATTTACTTTATTCCATAATAATAATAAAAGGTACTAGTGACAGCAGCATCCACTCACTGATTGTGCAGTATGAGCCAGGTACTATGCTAAGTGATTTTCATGTGTTAACTCTTCTAACCCCAGTAACTGCCCATGAGATTGTTAATCCTGCAGAAACTGAGGCTCAGGAAGGTCACAGTAACACACATAGGGCCAAAGAATGGTGCTATTAGAAATTCAAACCAGTGTGTCTGACTCCAACTTGCTAAAAACCTGCCTGTTGTCCAGACTCCTTCCTCCAGAATCACTGGGCACGGTCGATTCCATTTTTAGCCCAGCTCTTTCCAAAAGACATTAGACATTAGAAAGGAGAAGGCCGTGGTTTCTACAAAACAATCTGTTTAGCATTCATGATCCTGTCGCATAAGATTCAGCTCAGAGCAGGGATTCAGAGCCAGATTGCCTGGGTTCGAGTCCTGGCTCTGCGACTTACCATCTTTGCAACCTTGGGCAAATTCTTTGATGTCTGAGCCTTAGTTTTTTCATTTGTATAATGGGGGATGATAGTAGCTACCTCACTGGTTTTCTCTGAGGGTTAAATGAGTTAATATATGTAAAGTGCTTAGATTAGTGCTGGGTACTAAGGAATACCTCAGTAGATGGTAGCTATTGTCATCATCATCATTATTCTTAACCATTATGCTGTATGCACCCGTATATTCTCAGTGCCTGACATATATTAGGCGTTGGTGAATATTGAATAAAATGATCCTTTGGATTCAGAATTTTTTTTTTTTTTTTTTGAGTTTTGGAGGGTACCAGAAGCTAGCTTGATGTAAAAATGAATCAATGTTAGACCCTGTCCTCAGGACTTGTCAGTCTGGTTGGAGAGGCCAGGCATGGGTGTGAATTACTGTAAAAGGCAGAAACATACCATGGAGGTCCTGATGTGGTGGACTGGGGTGCAGGCCATAGACCAGCTTCAGAGGAGGTGACTTTGGAATTAGGCCTTGAAAGGTGGGAGGAGGAGAAGGAGGGGAAGAGTGGGTTGGACCAGGGAATTCAGGCTTCTGTTGGGCCTCGTATACCAACAAGTTCACAAACGAACGTTGACTCAGATTGGGTTTTTATTCATTCAGCAAATATTCATCCAGCATGGTTGGAATCAGGCACTGAGACATTGTGGTGGCTTTGAACTGGGCCCTGCCCTCAAGTGCCCTGGGTCTAATGGGACAACAGCCAAGGAGACAGGTGATGGTTTTTCGGTGTGATGAGGGGCAGTATTGACTTGGAGCCTCTTAGATGTGGGTGAGAGACACCCGAGTCAGACTGGTTTAAGCAGAAAGGAAATTGACACTGGCTCATTTACCTGAAATATATTCAAGTGTGGCTGGATTCGGGGGTCTCGAAATATGTCTTTAGGAAACTGCTTCCCTCTTTCCCCTGCTTTTCTCTGTGTTGGCTTCACTCTTTGGCAGGTTGTCTCTTTGCAGTGTCACAGGTGGCCTCCAGCAGCTCCTGGCTTCCAAGTTACCAGCTCAGGGAACCCCAGCAGAAGGAGGATGCCTCCTGATCAGTAGTTTACTCTGGCGTTGTGGAATTGAGTATCATAGGACATTGTCAATCATATGCATTCACCATGGCTGCAGGGATTGCCTGCCCACCCCTGCGAGGAGTACAGAGATACAGGGCATATTAGTTTTGCCCAAATCACATGGGCTGAGGTGGGTGGTCGGGGGAGGGAACTGTTATTTCACAAAGAAAATTCAGGTGCTGTCACCAGGCAAAACCCACAGATGTCCACTACAGCTACCGCCATGGAACAGAATAATTCACCCATTAAGCACCTGCCTTATGACCCCAGTTCCCAGGGATGGAATCTCAACTCCACCATTTACAAGTTGTGTGACCGTGGCTGGGTCACTTCACCAGTCAGCCTGAGTCTCAGTGTCCCATCTGCACAAAGGGAGTGATGGCCCACATCGCCAGCTTGAATCCCCGTGAAAGCACCTTGCAAATAGTCCAAGCAGGCTCAGGCAGGTGGCGCTGCAGTTTGGTGTGGCATGAACTATGATGTCTCTGGCGTGTTATCCGACCAGTTGCAGGGCAGCTGTCTGCAGAGAGCAGCCGGACGTAGCACAAAGAGCCAGGCTGTCCTGGGTTCAAAGCCTGAACCTCCCACTTAGGAGCTACACGTTCCTCCTCCATGATGATCACCTGTCCTGCCTCCCAGGATTGTTGGAAGTGTCAAGGGGACATATAGACAGCCTGGTACACTGTTCTGTGAGTGGTGATAGCTGTGTTCATAGTACAGTTGTTACTCCAAGCACGCCAGGAGTCCAGATGTGAATCGAACAGGACAGACCCCATACTCTGAATGAAAGCCCATCTTTCTGGGTAAAGGATGCATTTGGCCAGCAGCCAAGGGCCCTGGGAAGTCTTTGTGCAGCCCGGCCCTTCCCTCCTTCAGTTCAGCATGGGATGGGTACAGCTTCACGGAGGTTCATGTTTCACTGTTAATTATCCCCCAGGCTCTTTTATCAGCCTGTCTCTCATTCCCACCACAAGGCTGTCAGCCAGACAGTTGGAACAGAATCTCATCTGGAGTGTGTTTGCTCTTCTCCCCCATCGCTGGCAGAGATCTGGGTTCAGCTCTGCATTAGGACAAGTTGTAAGTAAACACACATTTGCTCAAATGTGGCCCTCCTCCCATTCTGTAGCCTTATCTTGGATTTGGGCAGCTTGAAATCAGGGAGCCAGAGTGTTTGGAAAAGACCTAAAAGTCATTTAATTCAGCCTACCCACTTTACAGAAGAGTAAATGGAAAATTGGAGGTTACATTGCTCATGTTTATATGAACTGCTGAGGATACAGAAAGAGCTGGAAATCAGGTCTTCCAACTGTTAGTCCAAAACTTTTCCCACAAAAACCTGGCGCTTCATTCCATTGACACGTATTGAACATCTGCTAGTATATTCCAGGCCCTATTCTAGGCACTATAAAAGCAGAGTTGAATAAGAAACAATCTCTGCCCTTGAAATGCCTAGTTTCCATTCATTCATCCATCCATTTGTACATTCATGTTTCTGTCCATGCAATCACCAATATGGTGTTTGTCTTATCTGTTCATCTCACTACCCATCCATCCCCCTATTCATCCCTTACTCATTTTTCCATCTGTCTCCTCTCTCCATCCATCCATGAATACATCTGTTTATCTCTTTATTCATCCAGCCATCAATGTGTCTGTAAGGCCCCAAATCCTAGGCTGTGCTGGGATGGAGATAAGTATGAAACAATCTTTGCTGTTTAGGCTTTTACATCTAGTGGGGACAGATGCAGAAATCTGCCTCAAAGGATGTATAAAAGGCTCTCGTACACAAAAAAGAACTTGCAATTCTGCCTCTTATTTCTGTGAAGGCTTCATTCTAAGGGTTAAACTAGTGCTGCATCTGGGTGGGAGTTTCCCAGTGGGGAAGATGGGGAAGAACCTTCTAGGCTGAGGTAACAACAGGAGCAAAGGCGTGAGGGTGTCCGGTGGGTGTAGGAGGAAGAGGAGTTTTGTGCCATTTCATGACTCCTTCGAGGAGCAAACTGGTCAGTTATAGTCAAGAGGGGTTGGCAAAGCCTATTTGGAGAGGACCTTGAATCCCAGAGCCAGAATGCCACACTGTGGGCGTTTGGGAGGCACTGTAGGGTTTTCAGCAGGAAGTGACATAGGTAGGTGAGCATTTCCCAGAGAGGCCACTCCAGGCAGTAGGATTAGAGACAGAGGAACTCAGGTGTGAGGAGTGTTTAGAGCCTGTTCTGACAGCCTTAGGACAGTTGACATCCTGCCTGAATCAAGGTGTCCATAGCAGAGATGGGGCCTGCAGGGTGAGGTTTGAGCGACATGTGGAGAAAGTTAGTAGAACTTGAATGGTGATGTCAGAGATGTCTGACTGGGGCTGGAGGGATGGAGGGAGGAAGCATAGATGACAATGCCATTTGCTTAGCTGAAGACCACAGGAGAAAGAGGGTTGTAGGGGATGCTGGAACAGTAATGCATTCAGTTTTAGACGAGCTGCATTCGAGGTGTCTGTGGGATCGCTGGGGAGACATTTAGGACGCAGTTAATTATAGGATCTGGAGCTTGTGAGAGGTGGGGCTGGGGGGAGCCAGTAAGACATCTGGAGTGTAGAGAGTGCGGATTGCATGCAGAGCAGAGCAAGCAGTGGCAAAGCTGGAGTGGAGGCCCGGCATGGACCTTCTGGACCGCAGCAGGCTGTCCCAGGGAGGGAGGAGAGAGGAGTGTGTGAATTTTGACAATTGTGCTGTGGTTATGTACACTGTTGACATTAGAGGGATCTGAGGGAAGGGTATTTGGAAATAATGTGTGTTGTCTTTGCAACACTTCTGTAAGTGTAAGATTATTTCAAAATAAAAGTAAAAAAAACCAGAAGTGATTGTACTGGGTGCAGCAGTGCCTCCTTTACTCGTGTTGTTTTTCAATGCCTTTTTTGATGTACATATTGACATACAATAAACTACACATAAGTGTATGATAAGCATACGATGGTTTGGTAAGTTTTTACATACGTATTTTCTTATGAAACTCATCACTGCAGTCAGGGTAGTGAATACACCTGTCACCCACAGACAATTCCTCTTGTCTCCTTGTCATTCCTTTCTGTGCCTGCACCTCTCCCTGCAATAGACAACTGCTATCTGCTTTGCGTCACTGTAGGTTAGTTTGGCTAGAGTTTCATGTAAATGGAATCATATAGCATGTACTGTTTTTTAAATTATTACTTTAAAAATTGAGGTAAAATATATATTTAGTTTACCATCTTTACCATTTTAAAGTGTCTAGTTCAGTGGTAATAAATAGATTTATAAGGCCGGGCACGATGGCTCATGCCTGTAATCCCAGCACTTAGGGAGGCCAAGATGGGCAGATCACCTGAGATCAGGAGTTTGAGACCAGCATCAACATGGTGAAACCTCGTCTCTACTAAAAATACAAAAATTAGCCAGGTGTGGTGGAGTGTGCCTGTAATCCCAGCTACTCAAGAGGCTGAGGCAGGAGAATCGCTTGAACCTGGGAGGTGGAGGTTGCAGTGAGCCGAGATCGCGCCACTGTACCCCAGCCTGGGTAACAGACCAAGGCTCCGTCTCAAAAAAATTTTTTTTAAATTATAAAAATAAAATAAAGACAGTTATAGGTATATTTTCTCCCATCATCACCTCTCTTCCTTCCCCTCCCCGGCCTCTGGTAACAACCAATCTACTCTCTGTCTTCATGAGATCCACCTTTTTAGCTCCTGCATGTGAGTGAGAACATGCAATATTTATCTGTCTGTGTTTGGCTTATTTCACTTAACATAATGACCTCTAATTTCATATATATATGTTGCTGCAAATGATAGGATTTCATTCTTTTTCATGGCTGAATATTACTCTGTAGTGTATTTTTGGTGGAATCTTTAAATTTTTTCTAGGTGTAAGATCATGTCCTTTGCAGACAAGGCTAATTTGATACCTTCCTTTCAGATTTGGATGCCTTTTACTTCTTTTTCTTGCCTAATTGCTGTGACCCAGCATGTACTCTTTTGTCTTGCTTCAGTCAGTCAGCATAATTGTTCTGAGATTCATCCATGTTGTTTCTTGCTAAAGTAGTTCATTTTTATTTCTGCAAAGTATTCCATTGAATGGATACATCATAATTTGTTTATCCATTTAGCTGTTGGTGGCCATTTGTTTCCAATTTGGGGCTGTTACAAACAGCTTCTATGAACATTTGTGTATAAGTCTTTGTATGGATATGTATTTCCTTTTCTCCTGGGCAAACACCTAGGGGTGTGATGGCTACAACATACGGTAAGTGTATGTTTATCTTTACCACCATGAGAGTGCCATTTCCCCCACACCTTCACCAACACTTGTTATAGCCAATCTTTTCATTGAAGCCATCCTGATGGGCATGTAATGGTATCTCACTGTGGTTTTAATTTGCATTTTTCTAATGACTTACATTGTAGAGCATTTCTTCATGTGCTTATTTGCCATCTGTATGTCTTCTTTGGTGAAATGCCTATTAAAATATTTTCACTGTTTTTTAAAATTAGCTTGTCTTCTTATTGTTGAGTTTTGAGAGTTCTTTGTTTATTCTGAATATAAATGCTTAATAGATACATTCTTCACGAATATTTTCTCCCTGTCTGTGGCTTGTCATTTTATTTTTTAAAAAGTGTCTTTCAAGGTGCAGAAGTATTTAATTTTGATGAAGTCGAATTTATTGAGATCCAGAATGCACAAGGAACTCATGTACAAGAACTTTGTTCTTTTATGGATCATGCTTTTGGTGTCAGATATAAAAAAATCTTTGATATGATATTCAAGGCCAAATTTTTTTTCTATGTTTTCTGCCAGAAGTTTTATAGTTTTAGGCTTTACATTTAGGTCTATGATCCCCATTTTTTAGTTTTTTTTGTTTGTTTGTTTGTTTGTTTGTTTTTTTTGAGATGGAGTCTTGGTCTGTCGCCCAGGCTGGAGTGCAGTGGCGCGATCTCAGCTCACTGCAAGCTCCACCTCCTAGGTTCACGCCATTCTCCTGCCTCAGCCTCCCAAGTAGCTGGGACTACAGGCGCCCGCCACCACGCCCGGCTAATTTTTTGTATTTTTTTTAGTAGAGACGGGATTTCACCATGTTAGCCAGGATGGTTCTCGATCTCCTGACCTCGTGTTCTGCCCGCCTTGGCCTCCCAAAGTGCTGGAATTACAGGCGTGAGCCACCGCGGCCGGCCTAGTTAATTTTTTATAGATGATTGCAAGTGTGTATCCAAGTTTGTCTTTGTGCATATGGATATCCAGTTGTCCTAACACCATTTGTTGAGAAGGCTGTCTTTTGTCTACTGCATTTCCTTTGCAATCTTGTCAAAAATTCAAATATGTATGGGTTTGTTTTTTGACCCTTTCTTCTGTTTCACTGATCTATGTGGCTATTTTGATGCTGATACCATGCTGCCTTGGTTAATGTAACTTTATGATTCTTGAAATCTGGTAGTCCTAACCCTTCAACTTTGTTCTTCGTTTTCAGAGGGGTGTGTGTGTGTACGTGTGTGTGTGTGTGTGTGTGTGAATTCTAGCTTCTTTGCATCTCCCTATGACCTTTATAATTAGCTTGCCAATTTGTACAGAAAAGCTTCCTGATACTTTAACTGGGGTTGTGTTGAATATATGCAACAATTTGGGGAGAACTGATACGTTAATAATATTGACTCTTCTTTTAAAAGTTGATTTATAATATTTGTACATATTTATGGGGTTCGTGTGATATTTTTGATAGGTACAGGAAGCAGAGAAATTCCTGGCAGAAAAGGGCAGGCTCCCTGGCAAGGGCCCCACCCTCAAGCCTGGAATCATGGCCCAAAGTGAGAACTTTACATCCCCGTTTTCCTGCTTGAATGTTGCCTTTTCCAAAACCACCCGTGGCCCACCCTGTATCCATAAAAACCCCAGGCTTCACTGGCAGAGAGCAGAGAAAGGGAGAAGAGAAGAAGCAGCTGCACATCAGAGAGAAGCAGTTTGACTTCAGAAGGACAGCTTGATGGTGGGACTTTGGAGAAAAATGCCTTCCTGCTCCATCCCCTTTCCAGCTCCCCTTCCCACGGACAGCCACTTCCATTGGCAATAAAATCCTCCATATTCACTGCCCTTCAATTTGTGCAACCTGATTTTTCCTGGATGTTGAATAAGGGCTCAGGTGCTGTGGGTGTGAACACTAAATGCTGTCACACTGACGCTGTGCCCTCACTGGTGGAGAGCAACCACTTGATATGAAAAGGCAGAGGGCCCACTGAGCTGTTTAACACTTAAGCTGTCTGTGGATGGCAAAGCTAAAAGAGCACACTGTAACACACGCCCTCTGGGGCTTCAGGGACCACAAGTACTCCCCACTTGATGCTGCCTTGGGCCTGCACGGTGTTTTTCTCCTGCTGGCACCCAGAAGCACTCACCTTGGCTCCTGCACGTGATCACCTGCATGCTGCCCCTCCATGAGGGGTGGAGAGCTGCAGGCTGAGTAAGTGAGGCACCCCTGTCATGAGGCCTGCAAAGGGGTTAGGGAAAATTTCCTGTTTCATTTTGTTATATGCATAGACTGTTTAATGATCAAACGAGGGTATTTGGGGTATCCATCCCCTCGAGTATTTATCATTTCTATGGCTTGGGAACATTTCAAGTCCTCTCTTCAAGCTATTTTGAAATATAAAACACATTGGTAACTGTAGTCACCCTACTCTGCTATCAAACATTAGAACTTCTTCCTTCTATAAAACTATATGTTTGTACCCATTAACCAACCTCTCTTTATCCCCCCTGCACTACACATACCCGTCCTAGTCTCTAGTATCTATCATTCTATTCTCTACCTCCATGAGATTAACTATTTTAGCTCTTACATTTGAATGAGAATATGTGATATTTGTCTTTCTGTGCCTGGCTTATTTCACTTAACAAAATGACCTTCAATTCTATCCATGTTGCTGCAAATGATATGATTTCATTTTTTATGACCAGATAGTATTCCATTGTGTATATATACCACATTTTCTTTATTCGTTTGTCCACTGATGGATACTTAGGTTAATTCTATATCTTTGCTATTGTAAATAGTGCTTCACTAAGCATGGAGTGCAGGTATCCTTTTGATATACTGATTTCTTTTCCTTTGGATAAATACCCAGTAGTGGGATTGCTAGACTGTATGGCATTTCTGTTTTTAGTTTTTTGAGAAATCCCCATACACTTTTCCATAGTGGCTGCTCTATTTTATGTTCCCACCAACGGTGTATAAAAAGTTCCCTTTTCTCTACATCCTCACCGTCATCTGTTACTTTTTGTCATTTAGTAATAGCCATTCTAACTGGGCTAGGAGAATATCTGATTGTGGTTTTGATTTGCATTTCCCTAATGATTAGTTATGTTGAGTGTTTTTTAATATACCTGTTGACCATTTGTAAATGTCTATTTACGTCCTTTGTCCACTTGTTAATGGAATTTTTTATTTTTTTACTGTTGAGTTGTTTGAGTTCCTTGTACATTCTGGATATTCGTCTCTTGTCAGATGGACAGTTTGCATATATTTTAATCCCATTCTGTGGGTTGTCTCTTCACTTTGTTGGTTGTTTTCTGTGCAGAAGCTTTTTAGTTTAATATAGTCCCATTTGTCTATTTTTATTTTTGTTGCCTATGCTTTTGAGATCTTAGGCACAAAAATCTCTGTCTAGACCAATATCCTGAAGTGTTTCCCCTATATGTTTTCTTCTAGCAGTTTTATAGTTTGGGGTCTTATGTTTAAGTCTTTAATCCATCTTGAGTTGATTTTTGTATATGGTGAGAGATGGGGTCCAGTTTCATTCTTCTGCATATGGATATCCAGTTTTCCCAGCACCAGTTATTGAATAGGGTGTCCTTTTCCCAGTGTATGTTCTTAGCATCTTTGTCAAAAATCAGTTGGCTGTAAATACTTGGATTTATTTCTGGGTTCTGTATCCTGCTGTGATAATTCTTAACCAATAACAAGGTACATCTCCAGGTTTATGGTTGTCTTTTTTAATACTTTAAATATATTGCTCCATTGTTTGTCTTCTTTGCTTGCATTGCTTCTGATGCAAACTTTGTGTTATCTTCATCTTTATCCTACTCTATATGTGACATTTTCCCCTCTATTTTAAGATTTTCATTATTACTGGTTTTGTTTTGTTTTGTTTTGTTTTTTGAGACGGAGTCTCGCTCTGTCGCCCAGGCTGGAGTGCAGTGGCCGGATCTCAGCTCACTGCAAGCTCCGCCTCCCGGGTTTACGCCATTCTCCTGCCTCAGCTTCCCGAGTAGCTGGGGCTACAGGCGCCCGCCACCTCGCCCAGCTAGTTTTTTGTATTTTTTTAGTAGAGACAGGGTTTCACCGTGTTAGCCAGGATGGTCTCGATCTCCTGACCTCGTGATCCGCCCGTCTCGGCCTCCCAAAGTGCTGGGATTACAGGCTTGAGCCACCGCGCCCGGCTATTACTGGTTTTGAACAATTTTATTATGATGTGTCTTGGTGTAGTTTTATTGATGTTTCTTGTTCTTGGAGTTTATTGAGCTTCTTGGATCTATGGGTTTATAGTTTCATCAAATCTAGAAAATTTAGGATGTTATTTCTTCAAATATTTTTCTGTGTATTCTTTTCTTCAGAAACTTCAATTGCATGTATATTAGGTTGTTTGAAGTTGTTCCATGGTTTACTGGCATTCCTTACATTTTTTAAACCATTTTTCCTTTCTGTGATTTGTTTTGGATAGTTTCTATTGCTGTGTCTTTAAGTTCATTAATATTTTCTCCTGCAATGACTAATCTGCTGTTAATCCTATCTAGTATATTTTCCATTTCGAACATTGTAGTTTTCATCTCTAAAAATTCAGTTTGGGTCTATAAAAATATATCTTCCATGCGTCTGGTTAACTTTTTTAAAATATGGAATATTTTCAAAATATTGTAATAATATAATACAATATGCTAAAATATAGTAATGTGATGTCCTTTGCTCATTCTGATATTCATGTTAGTTCTAGATTGGTTATGATTGATTTTTGCCTTATTATGGGTTATGTTTTCCTCCTCTTTTTTATGCCTATTAGTCTCTTATTGGATGTCATGCATTGTGAATTTTTCCTTGTGTTGCTAGCTATTTTAGTATTCCTAAAAATGTTCCTGAGCTTTGTTTTAAAAAGCAGTTAAATCATTTGAAAACAGTTTATTTTTCGTGTCTTGCTTTGAAGATGACTTGTACAAGACCATAGCTATATGTAGTGTCAGGCTAGTTATCCCTCACTATGAAGGCAAGCCTCTGAGTACTCTCCTGAATGCCCTGTGGATCTTGAGGCTTTACAATCTGGCTGGTAGGAACAGGCACTATTCCTGGCCCTCAGAACCTGAAGCTGTTCCCTCAAATGCCCTTGAATGTTTTTTTCCCTGCCCTTGGATAATGCATGTACTGCTCAGTGCTTTGCTGAATACTCTGGGGAACTTGTCAGAGAGCTCCAGAGTTCTCTGTGTAGCTGGATACTCTTTAGAATCTGCCCTGCACACCGCAGACACCTTAGTATCTACAAAGTTCTGTCCCCCAACTCAGATTTGGCAGACCTCTGCCTTGCTTTCCTCTCCCTCCCTGCCCTACCGCCTGGACACTCCAGGCAGCGAGGCAGGGCAGCTGTAGGCTCACTTTGTTTGTTTTCTGTCTCACAGGGATTATTATAATTTGTTGCCTGATGACCACTGGCCTGAAAACCTGAAAACTGTTGTTTCATGTTTTGTTTTTGTTTTTGTTTTTGTTTTCCTGGCTTTTTGGTTATGTCAGGTAAGAGAGTAAATCCATACCCTGTGAAACCATCTTGCTAGAAGTAGAAGTGTTGCCTTTTTAATGTATTATTTTTCCTTCAAAACCCACATTAGAAGGAACCTTCCTCTGTAACAACAACCGACAACTTGACAAAGTGTGTTCCCATTGTCCTGTGGTTGCTCTGCTTTTCAAAGTAAGCCTGCGGGTGGGTGTCATGTCATCCCCATTTTACAGATAAGGGGACAGAACCTCAGAGGTGAAGAGACTTGTCCAAGGTCACACAGCCTATAAAGGCAGAGCCAGGATTGAACCCACATCCCCATTATACTTGTAGTTCCCACAGGGGAAACAGAACCACATGAAGGGTTGGCATTACTATGTATTTTTTGGGAGAGGCCAATAAAGGTGGGCTCAGAGAGTAATATTTCAAGGCCTACAGGGCTAATGAGCCCTAGGAGTTTGTGGAGAGTCAGAGATCTCCATGAGTTGTTTTCCTAATGCCCTGCCCCCATACCCAACCCCTTCAGATAAAGGAGTGTGCCTTCTACCTCATGCACCCTTCTGGACAGGAGAGTTGGGCTTTTTGCCAGAGCTGTAGACCTGGGGGTCTGGAACTTGGTTTGGCTTTATGGGCATTCATGAAAACTGGAGAAGAGGGATTAGGGAAGAGGTAATGGATAAGGAGTACTGGTTGCTCAAGTTGGGGAGGTCAGGGAGGTGAGGGGAGGGAGAAGGGAGTACCAGAAAGCCAGTGGGTAGGCTTGCAGGAGCTGTGGGTGGATGGCGTGGCCCCAGGGGACAGGAGCTAGGTCCAGCCGGTTCCCACTATCTTCTGGCTTGTAGGATTATCTCTGCTCCTCCCCCTTTCTCTGAGTGAGAAAGGTGGGAAATAAAATAATGAAGCCGTGAGTAGGTGAGGTGTTAGGGAGACAGCTTGCCAGGGTGGGCAGCACAGATGACTGGTGGGTGGGGAGGGAGGTGGTGGGAGATTAATGTGCAGATCCTCAGATCTCCGAGAAACAGGGTGGAGGGGAGTCAGTCTGGTGTGCAGAGTTGCAGGTGGGGGCACTAGTGGGTGATACCCGAGGCACAGGTGTTTCCTGGGAAGAAGGTGATGTGGTCTTTTCTTGGCTATGGAGGAGATTTTGAAATGTGCTTGGGTAATTTATTTTTAGTGAAATTTCCTTCTGACTGGGTTATTTAAAGTGTAGAATAGAATGGAACATAATAGCTACCATTTATTAAGTATCTACTGTATGCTAGGAATGCATTTCATGTGCATCAACCCACTTCATATCACATTTACCCTGTGAGGTAGGTTCTGTTACTAATTCCATTTACAGGCGAGGAGTCTGTGTCTCAGGGATATGGTGGCTAGTTCAAGCCCCCGCTGCATTTTATTTTATTTTATTTATTTGAGATGAGAACGATGTTCATGAGGGCGTCAGAGCCTGCTTCAGTGGAAATCATCCAGTAGTTTTTATGGTTTTGTTTCTTCCCAGGGCCTGCTCTTCCACTTGGCAAATTCAGAACTGGAACGTGAGGTGGGATGGGGGCTTGGGAAAGAAAACAACGATTAAAGACACAGTGGATGCTCAAGAGAAAAGGAAACTTAATTGTACATTTTCATAATAACCCTGTTTGATAACCATTGAGAGAACTCCAAATATTTTGTCCATCTAAGAGCAACCCTCTGTCTTCAGGGAAACAGGAGCTGCATCCCCAGCACTGCCTCCCTGCCTGGGGTTGGGCATTTGACCCTAGCTGTGCCAATCATAGCATTCCACCTCCACAGCAATAGTAATTGGTCCAGGAATGAGCACATGACTCAAACCAGGCCAATCACATCCTTTTCTGAGATTTTGTATTTAAAATTGGAGCTCATAACCCTATTTACCCCTTTAGCAAAGGGTAATGGTAGGTCTTCCCAGATCATCTGACAGACACATTCTTAACCTTGTGGAGACACTGACTTGAACAAATTAAACAGATATGCCAATAAAGTAAAGAAAGGATGGGCAGTTTCTCTTTCTCCCTTCCAAAAGCTCTGATTTCTGTTTAGAGAGCTATGTAGTTCTAGAAACATCGACTCTCCCTGTCCCCGTGACACCAGAGAGGACCACCTGGCCTGGACTGGGCTCTCAGCACATCCCATTTCCCCACTGCAGAAACTGCCCAAGATTGGCAGTTACCCAGGCTAGTCCAATCAGAGTGAATTAAAGACTTGTACTGAATGCTGAAGTGCAGTGTCTCTTTCCTGTTGGATGAGAACCAGGAAGCATGCAGCTAACCAGTGAGCTTCAGTTTTGGGACCAGCAAGCAAGCCAGTCTTGGAATAAGTTTGATTCTTTTTTTTTTTTTTTTTTAAATGAAGTGTATGTATGCATGTATGTATTGAGATGGAGTTTCACTCGGTCACCCAGGCTGCAGGGCAATGGTGAGATCTTGGCTCACTGCAAACTCTGCCTCCTGGGTTCAAGCTATTCTCCTGCCTCAGCCTCCCAAGTAGCTGGAATTACAGGCTTCTGCCACCACTCCTAGCTAATTTTTGTATTTTTAGTAGAAATGGGGTTTTGCCATGTTGGGCAGGCTGGTCTCGAACTCCTGACCTCATGTGATCCGCCTGCCTTGGCCTCCCAAAGTGATTATAGGCGTGAGCCACCTCACCTGGCCTGAGATTGATTGATTTTTTTTTTTTTTTTTCCTGAGACAGAGTCTTGCTCTGTTGCCCAGGCTGGAGTGCAGTGGTGTGATCTCTGCTCACTGCAATCTCCGCCTTCGGGGTTCAAGTGATTCTTCTGCCTCAGCCTCCCAAGTAGCTGGGACTACAGGCACGCACCACCACACCCATCTAATTTTTGTATTTTTAGTAGAGACAGAGTTTCACCATATTGGCCAGGCTAGTCTTGATTTCCTGACCTCCAGTGATCTGCCCACCTCGGCCTCCCAAAGTGCTGGGATTACAGGCGTGAGCCACTGGACCCAGCAAGATTGATTCTTAAGAAAGAGAGACAAGCAGAGATTCTGGGTCTAGCTGGTTCTTCCCTGAAGCCCATCCTATCTCTAGCTCCTCCTGATACGGGAGTCATGAATACCCTCTGTGGTCTAAAATACGACCACAAGCCTCTCAACTGACGACTTAGTCTTGATGCTATTTGAATTATGGTTCCAGTCAGCTCAAAAGCCAGGTCCATGGGATTTTCCCTCACCAGTGATTTGTTATATGAGTGATTACACTCTTGTTTTTTCTTAAGAAATATATTTTTAAAATTTTAATGAAAACTTAGAAACATATGCAAAAGTAGAATAGTATCAGGTCAGTGCAAAAGTAATTGTGGTTTTTGCCATTACTTTCAATCTGTCAACTAATGGCAATGATCCTGATTTGAATCTAATTCAGACATCCAATTAGAAACTTGACGCCAGGCACAGTGGCTCACGCCTGTAATCCCTGCACTTTGGGAGGCCCAGGTGGGTGGATTGTTTGAGTCCAGGAGTTTGAGATTAGCCTGGGCAACATGAAAAAATCCCATCTCTACTGCAAAAACTACAAATATTTAGCTGGGCATGGTGGCGTGCACCTGTAGTCTCAGCTACTGGAGAGGCTGAGGTGGGAGGATTGCCTGAGTCTAGGAAGTCAAAGCTGCAGTGAGCAGTGATCACGCCGCTGTACTCCAGCCTGCTTGACAGAGTGAGACCCCCATCTCAAAAAAATTAATTAATTAATTAAAATAAAAAAATTGTAACCACAATATTATCACACCTAAAACATTAAAAATACCTTCTTAATATCATAAAATACCCAATGTTCAAGGTTTTTTTTGTTTGTTTGTTTTTGTTTTTGAGATAGAGTCTTGCTCCATTATCCAGGCTGGCGTGCAGTTGTATGATCTTGGCTCTCTGCAACCCCTGCCTCCTAGGTTCAAGCAATCCTCGGCCTCCTGAATATCTGGGACTACAGGCATGTGCCACCATGCCTGGCTTATTTTTTTGTATTTTTGGTAGAGAAGGGGTTTTGCCATGTTGGCCAGGCTGGTCTTGAATTCCTGGCCTCATGTGATCTGCCCGCCTCGGCCTCCCAAAGTGCTGGGATTACAAGCGTGAGCCACTGTGCCTGGCGTCGAGTTTCTAATTGGATGTCTGAATTAGATTCAAATCAGGATCATTGACATTAGTTGATAGATCTCTTAAGTCTATTTAACATAAAGTTCTCCATGGTTCTCTTTCTTTTTTCTTGCAATTTACTTGTTGAAGATACTGGGTCATTTGCCTGTAGAGTCTCTCACAGTGTGGATTTTGTAGATTGCATTCTTGTGGTATCATTTAACATGTTCCTCTGTGCTTTTATTTGTTGCTCGGCTTTATTGGGGTGTGGTTGATTGACAGTAAACTGCATCTATTGAAAGTATACAGTTTTATAAACTTTCACAGATGTATACATCCACGAAACCATTACCACAATTGAGGTAGTGAACATAGCCATTGCCCCGACGGTGTATTCTTGACTGTCATCACTCCGCCATGGATGCCACCCTCCCATAAGAAAGCACGGTTCTGATTTGTGTTACTATAATTTAGTTTGCATTTCTTAGTGTTTTAGCTAGAATCACAGAATATATACTTTTTTGTCTGGCTTCTTTCACTCAGCATAATTATTTTGAGATTATGTTATTGTTTGCATAAATATTTCATTCCTGTTTATTGCTAAATAATATTCAGTTGAATGGCTACATCATGATTTGTTGATAGCCATTTGATTTTTTTCTAGTTTTTGGCTATTACAAAGCTGCTCTGAACATTTGTGTACAAGTTTTTACATGGGTGTGTATTTCCTTTCCTCTTGGGAATTTCCTAAGAGTGGAATGGCTGGATCATATTGTAAGCATGTGTTTAACTGCACCACCATGAGAGTGCCGTTTCTTCTACATTCTCACCGATACTTGTTATGGTCAGTCTTTTTCACTGAAACCATTATATTAGGTTGGTACAAATGTACTTGTGGTGTTTGCTCTCAAAAGCAATGGCAAAAACCGCAATTACTTTTGCACCAACCTAATATGTGAGTTGTGTGTGTGTGAATTCTAGCTCCTTTGGTAGAATTTTAAAATTAGCTTGCTAATATGTACAGAAAAAGCTTCCTGATATTTTGATTAAGATTGTGTTGAATATAGGGATCAAATCAGGAGAACTGACGTGTTAAATATTGACGGTTCTGGCCGAGCGTGGTGGCTCACACTGGTAATCCCAGCATTTTGGGAGGCTGAGGCAGCTGGATCACCTGAGGCCAGGAGTTCGAGACCAGCCTGCAAAACCCCATCTCTACTAAAAATACAAAAAATTAGTCAGGCATGGTGGCAGGCGCCTGTAATCCCAGCCCTTTGGGAGGCTGCGGCAGGAGAATCGCCTGAGCCCGGGAGGCGAAGGTTGCAGTGAGCCAAGATTGTGCCACTGGGCGACAAGGGTGAAACTCCATCTCAGTTAAAAAAAAAAAAAAAAAAAAAAGAACTATTCTGACCCAATAACCTAGTATATCTTTCTACTTGTTTGTCTTTGAGAGCTTCTTTCAGCAAGGTTTCATAGTTTAGAGTGTACTAGTCTTCTGCATCTTTTATCACATGTCTCTGTTTCACATTTTTAATGTTTTATAAAATCATATTTTTAAAAGGTGTAATTTCTGGTTGTTTCTGGCATACAAAAATATAATTTTCCCTAGTCTATGCATTTTATATCCTGCAATCTTGCCTGAAGTCATTTATTAGTACTAGTAGCTTTTTTTTTTTTGCATTTCTTTGGATTTTCTACATAGACAAATACAGTTTTACCTCTTCCTTCCTAATCAGGATGCCTTTTATGTATTTTTTTCCTTTTATTACTGGCTACAAACTCCAGAATAATGTTTAAAAGGAGTGGTGAGAGCTTGTCTTGTCTTGTTTCTGATCTCAGGAGGAAAGCATTCCGTCTTTCATCACTAAGTGTGATTTTTTGTTGTAGGTGGTTTGCAGATTTTTTTTTTTTTTATCAGGTTCCTTTCTATTCCTAGTTTTCTAAGAGATTTTTTCTAAAAAATCAGGAATGGGCATTGAATTTTTTTGAATGCTTTTTATGTCTCTGTAAGTGATCATATGGTTTCTGTTTTTTAGTTACTATTATGAGTTACATTGATCGATTTTTCTAATAATGACCACCCTTTAATTTCTGACACATAGTCAGTCCAATTGGTTATTATCCTTTTAGTATATTGTCAGATTCAAATTGCTAAAATTTGTTTATAATTTTTTTCCCTATCTGTATTTATGAGCATTATTGGTCTGTAGTTTTCTTTTCTCACAATGTGTTTTTCTGGTTTTGGTATCTGGGTAATGCTTGCTTCATGGAACAAATTGGGGGAATATTTGCTCCTCTTCAATTTTTTGGAAGAGTTTGTGTGGAACTGGCATTTTTTCTTCCTCTAAATATTTGATAACATTCATGATGAAGTGATGTGGACTGAAAGTTTTCTTTGTGGGAAGGTTTCAACTACAGCTGCAACTTCTAAAATAGATAAGGGGCTACTCCCCTTAACTATTGCTTCTTAAGTGAACTTTTGTAGTTTGTATCTTTCATGAATTTGTCTATTTAATCTAAGTTTTCAGATTTATTCGCATAAAGAGTTCACAATATTCTCTTATCCTTTTAATATCTATAGAATCTGTACTGATGGCACCTCTCTTATTTTTGATCTTGATAATTTTTATTTTCTTTCCCTTTTTCCTGATCTATCTGGCTAGAAGTTTATCAATTTTATTTATCTTTTTAAACAACTAGCTTTTATTTTTATTGATTTTCTGTATTGTTTTCTATTTTGTAGTTTATTGATTTTCATTCTCACTATTTTCTTTGATAATGATGATGATGATTATTATTGTTATTATTTGAGACAGGGTCTTGCTCTGTTGTCCAGGCTAGAGTGCAGTGGTGTGATCTTGGCTCACTGCAACCTCTGCCTTCTGGGTTCAACTGATTCTCATGCCTCAGCCTGCCAAGTAGCTGGGACTACAGGTGCACGCCACCACAACTGGCTAATTTTTGTATTTTTAGTAGAAATGGTGTTTCACTATGTTGGCCAGACTGGTCTAGAACTCCTGACCTCAAGTGATCTGCCCGCCTCGGCCTCCCAGTGTGCTGGGATTACAGGCATGAGCCACTGCACCCGGCCTCTTTGTTTATTTTAAATTTAATATCTGTTCTTATTCTAGTTTTGTAAAGGGAAAGTTGAACTCGCTGATTTAATATCTGATTCTTTTCTTTTCTTCTTTTTTCTTTTGAGATAGGTTCTTGCTCTGTTACCCAAACTGGAGTACAGCTCACACTGTAGCCTCAACCTCCTGGGCGGAAGTGATCCTCCCATCTCAGCCTCCTGAGTAGCTGAGACTACAGGCACATGCCGCCATGCCCAACTAATTTTTAAAGCATTTTTTGTAGAGACAAGGTCTCACTATGTTGGCCAGGCTGATTTCTAATTCCTGGGCTCGAGTGATCTGCCTCGGCCTCCCAAAGTGTTGGGATTACAGGCATGAGCCACTACAGCCAGCAGACCTTTATTATTTTCTAATATAGGCATTTAGTGTTATAAATTTCCCAGTAAATGATGTGTTAGCAACCTCCCACAGATTTTGATATGTTGTATTTTCACTTTCATTCAGTTCAAAATATAAATGTCTTTTGACTTTTTTCTTTGAAGTACGGTATTTAATTTCCCAACACTTGGGGGTTTTCCAGAGATCTTTTTGTTGCTGATTTTTAATTAACTCTATTTTGGTCAGATAACACACTTTTTATGACTTGAATCCTTCTGAATTTATTGAGATTTGTTTTATGACCCAGAATGTGGTCTATTTTGGTAAATGTTCTATGTACACTTGAGAAGAATGTGTATTCTGTGGTTGTTGGATGGAATGTTCTGCAAATGTCAATCAGGTCAAGTTGATTGATAGTGTTATTCATCTTCTACATTCTTGTTGACTTTCTATGTAGTTGTTCTATTCATTATTGATGATATTAAAATTTCTGACTATGATTGTGGAGTTTTAAATTTCTCCCTGCAGTGCTATCATTTTTTACTTCATGTGTTTTGAAACTCTGTTACTAGGTACATAGGTGTTTAGAATTGTTATGTTCTTTTGATTAATTGTCCCCCTTTGTTATAAAATAAACTTCTTTTTATCTTATAGTAGTTTTTGAAGTATACCTTGTCTAATATTGATATAGCCACTCCAGCTATCTTTGAACTGTGTTAACATGCTATATAATTTTCCATCTTTTTACTCTTAACCTATTGATGTCTTCATATTTAAAGTGTGTTTCTTGTAGACAGCATAGAGTCTGGTCCTGCCTTTTAAAAAAATGCAATCTGGTAATTCCTGTATTTTAATTGGGAGTATTTAGATCATTTACATTTAATGTGTTTATTAATGTAGTTACTTTTAAGTCTATCATCTTATTATTTGTGTTCTATTTCCCATCATTCTTTGTTTCCTTTTTCCTTTTGTTCTGATTTTTTTTGGATTTTCATTTTATTTTTTAAAATTAACAAATAATAATTGTATGTATTCATGGAAAACATAGTGATGTTTCAGTACATATAATATATAGTGATCAGATCAGGGTAATTAGCATATTCATTATCTCAAACATTTTATTGTTTCTTTGTTTTGGGAACATTCAGTATCCTCCTGGATTAATTTTTTTAATGATCCCATTTTATTTATTATTATTGTTTTTGAGACAGAGCCTTGCTCTGTTGCCCAGGCTAGCATGCAGTGGTGCAATCTCAGCTCACTACAACCTCCAGCTCCCGGGTTCAAGTGATTCTCATGCCTCAGCCTCCTGAGTAGCTGAGATTACAGGTATGCACCACCACGCCCAGCTAATTTTTTTGTATTTTTAGTAGAGATGGGGTTTCACTATATTGGCCAGGCTGGTCTCCAACTCCTGGCCTCAAGTAATCTGCCTGCCTTGGCCTCCCAACATGCTGGGATTACAGGTGTGAACCACCACGCCTGGCCTGTGATTCCATTTTATATGGTGCACTATTAGTAAATTCTTAGCTATAACTCTTTGTTTTGTTATTATGGTAGTTGTTTTAGGGTTTATAAGGTACATGTTTATTTATCGCAGTCTATCTTCAAGCAAGTAGTATTATACCACTTCATGTACAGTATAAGCTTACAATAATGTACCTCTATTGACTCCTTCCTATTCTTTATACTTATTGTCATGTATCTTATTTTTGTTTATGTTTTAAAATCCAGAATATATTGTTAGTATTTTTGTATGGTCAATTTTATGTAAGGAGTTTCAAAAAAAAAAAAAAAGAAACATATATATTTACTTACATAGTTACCATTTTTGGTATTCATCATTCCTTTGTCTAGATCCAGATTTCCATCTGGTATTATTTTTTTCTGCCTGAAGGACTCACTTTAACATTTCTTATAGTGGGATCTGCTGGTGATTAATTTCTTCAGCTTTTGTAAGTCTTTACTTCACTTTCATTTTTCAATATTTTAACTAAGTATAGTGAAAATATTTTATTGTCAATTACATTGAGAATGTTTTTCTTTCAGTAGTGTAATGATGTTTATCTGCTGCTTCTTGATGGCCTTATTTCTGACAAGAAATCTGTGCCATCCTTATTTTGATTTCTGTCTACATGACATGCCTTTTTCTTTTTTCTTTGGCTGCTTCTAAGATGTTCTTTTACTAACTGGTCTTTACAAATTTATTATAATATGTAATTTTCTTCAGTTTTTTTTTTTTTTTTTTTTTTTGGCATGGGTGTGTGCTTGGATTCTTTGAGCTTCTTAGATCTATGGCAAGTTTAGAAAATTTTTAGTCATTGTTTCTTCAGATATTTTTTCTGTCCCCACCCATTCCTGTTATTTGGTGACTCAAATTATATACATAATAGGCTGTTTGCCTTGTCCCACAACTCACTGATGCTTTTTTAAAATTAATAGACTTTATTTTTTAGAGCAGTTTTAGATGTACAGAAAAATCATGCAAATAATTCCCATATGTCCATTCTCCCCTCTCCTTCCTATAATTTTTTTTTTTTTTTTTTTTTGAGACGGAGTCTCGCTCTGTTGCCCGGGCAGGAGTGCAGTGGCTGGATCTCAGCTCACTGCAAGCTCCGCCTCCAGGGTTTACCGCCATTCTCCTGCCTCAACCTCCCAAGTAGCTGGGACTACAGGCGCCCGCCACCTCGCCTGGCTAGTTTTTTCTGTTTTTTAGTAGAGACGGGGTTTCACAGTGTTAGCCAGGGTGGTCTCGATCTCCTAACCTCGTGATCCGCCCGTCTCGGCCTCCCAATCCTTACTATAATTTTTTAGTGTGATACATTAGTTACAATTGATGAACCAACACTGATGCATTATTGCTAACTCAAGTCCATAGTTTACATTAGGGTTCACTCTTCATGTTGTACATTCTAGGTATTTTGACAAATGATGATATCATATATACACCATTACAGTATCATACAGAACTACTTCTCTGCCTTGAAAAACATCCCCTATGCTCCACCTGAATATACCTGCTTCCCCTTTCCCTGGAAACCACTATCTTTTATTGCCGTTTCCAGAATGTCATATAGTTGGAATCACACAGTATGTAGCCTTATTCAAACTGATTTCTTTCATTTAGCAATACCCATTTATACTTCCTTCAGGTCTTATTATGGCTTGATAGCTTATCTCTTTTTATCCATCAATAATATTCTATTGTATATATGTTTGTTTTTACCATCCACCTGTTAAAGGACATCCTGGTTGCTTTCAGTTTGGGGCAATTATGAATAAAGCCATAATAAACATTCATATGCAGGTTTTTATGTAGACATATGTTTTCATCCCAATTACTTAAATACCTAGGAACATGGTTGCTGGATTGTATGGTAAGAGTATGTTTAATTTTGTAAGAAACTACCAAATTGTCTTCTAGAGTGGCTGCAACATTTTGTATTCTCACCAGCAATAAATGAGAGTTCCTATTGCTTCGGATCTTTGTTAGCCTCTGGTATTGTCAGATTTTTAGTCATTCTGCTAAATGGTATATAGTGCTATCCCATTGTTGGTTTGATTTGCAATTTCCTAAAGACATATGATGTTGAGCATATTTTCTATGTTTATTTCTAATTTATATATCTTCTTTGAGATGTCTGCTTAGATCTCTTGCCATTTTAAATTTGGCTTGTTTCTTACTGTTGAGTTTTAAAAGATCTTCACATATTTTGGATACCAGTCTTTTATGTGTTTGGCAAATATTTTCTCCTACTGTGCAACTTGTCTTTGTATTCTCTTATCGAGGACTTTCTCAGATCAGAAGTTTGTAATTTTTAATGAAGTCCAATTTTTCAGGTATTTCTTTCATGGATCAGGGTTTTGGTGTTGTTCATGGATCGGGGTTGTGGTGTTGTTCATGGATCGGGGTTTTGGTGTTGTTCATGGATCGGGGTTTTGGTGTTGTTCATGGATCGGGGTTTTGGTGTTGTTCATGGATCAGGGTTTTGGTGGTGTTCATGGATGATCGGGGTTTTGGTGTTGTTCATGGATCGGGGTTTTGGTGTTGTTCATGGATCGGGGTTTTGGTGTTGTTCATGGATCGGGGTTTTGGTGTTGTTCATGGATCGGGGTTGTGGTGTTGTTCATGGATCGGGGTTTTGGTGTTGTTCATGGATCAGGGTTTTGGTGTTGTTCATGGATGATCGGGGTTTTGGTGTTGTTCATGGATCGGGGTTTTGGTGTTGTTCATGGATCGGGGTTGTGGTGTTGTTCATGGATCAGGGTTTTGGTGTTGCTCATGGATGATCGGGGTTTTGGTGTTGTTCATGGATCGGGGTTTTGGTGTTGTTCATGGATCGGGGTTTTGGTGTTGTTCATGGATGATCGGGGTTTTGGTGTTGTTCATGGATCGGGGTTGTGGTGTTGTTCATGGATCGGGGTTTTGGTGTTGTTCATGGATGATCGGGGTTTTGGTGTTGTTCATGGATCGGGGTTTTGGTATTGTTCATGGATCGGGGTTTTGGTGTTGTTCATGGATCGTGGTTTTGGTGTTGTTCATGGATCGGGGTTTTGGTGTTGTTCATGGATCGGGGTTGTGGTGTTGTTCATGGATCGGGGTTTTGGTGTTGTTCATGGATCAGGGTTTTGGTGTTGTTCATGGATCGTGGTTGTGGTGTTGTTCATGGATGATCGGGGTTTTGGTGTTGTTCATGGATGATCGGGGTTTTGGTGTTGTTCATGGATGATCGGGGTTTTGGTGTTGTTCATGGATGATTGGGGTTTTGGTGTTGTTCATGGATCGGGGTTTTGGTGTTGTTCATGGATCGGGGTTTTGGTGTTGTTCATGGATGATCGGGGTTTTGGTGTTGTTCATGGATCGGGGTTGTGGTGTTGTTCATGGATCGGGGTTGTGGTGTTGTTCATGGATCGGGGTTTTGGTGTTGTTCATGGATCGGGGTTGTGGTGTTGTTCATGGATGATCGGGGTTTTGGTGTTGTTCATGGATGATCGGGGTTTTGGTGTTGTTCATGGATGATCGGGGGTTTTGGTGTTGTTCATGGATGATCGGGGGTTTTGGTGTTGTTCATGGATGATCGGGGTTTTGGTGTTGTTCATGGATCGGGGTTTTGGTGTTGTTCATGGATCGGGGTTTTGGTGTTGTTCATGGATCGGGGTTTTGGTGGTGTTCATGGATCGGGGTTTTGGTGTTATTCATGGATCGTGGTTTTGGTGTTGTTCATGGATCGGGGTTTTGGTGTTGTTCATGGATGATCGGGGTTTTGGTGTTGTTCATGGATGATCGGGGTTTTGGTGTTGTTCATGGATGATCGGGGTTTTGGTGTTGTTCATGGATCGGGGTTTTGGTGTTGTTCATGGATCGGGGTTTTGGTGGTGTTCATGGATCGGGGTTTTGGTGTTGTTCATGGATCGTGGTTTTGGTGTTGTTCGTGGATCGTGGTTTTGGTGTTGTTCATGGATCAGGGTTTTGACGTTGTATAATAAAAGTCATTGCCAAGCCCAGGGTTATTTAGATTTTCTCCTATGTCATCTTCTAGTAGTTCACATTTAGGTCTATGATTCATTTTGAGCAAATTTTTATGAAAGGTGTAAGATCTGTGTCTAGAACCTTCTCTCCCTCCCTCTCTTCTTCCCTCCCTCCCTCCCTGTTGTTTCTGCATGTGATGTTGCATGTCCACTTGTTTCGGCCCCATTTGTTGAGAGGACTACCCCTTGCTCCATTGCCTTTGCTACCCTTGAATTGCCTTTGCTTCTTTGTCAAAAATCAGTTGCCTACTTGTATGGGTCTATTTCTGGTCTGTGTTCTGCTTCACTGGTCTGTTCCATCTATTCTTTTACTAATACTACACTGTCTTGATTACTGTACCTTTACAGTAAGTCTTTTAAGTCAGATATTATTGGTTCCCTGACTGTTTTTCTTTAATACTGTGTTGGCTATTCCGGGTCGTTCATCTTTCCATATAAATTTTAGAACCAGTTTATCAATATCCACAAAATAACTTGCTGAAATTTTGACTGGGATGGCATTGAATCTATAGATCAACTGACATCTTGGTGATATTGAGTCTTCCTCTCCATAAACATGAAGTATCTATTTATTTAGATTTCTTTTCATTTCTTTAATCAGTTTTGTAGTTTTCCTCATATAGATCTTATACATATTTTATTAGATTTGTAACCAAGTATTTTTTAATGCTAATATAAATGGTATTGTGTCTGAAATTTCAAATTTCAGTGGTTTGTTGCTGGTATATATGAAAACAATTGACTTATGTTTAAACCTTTTGTCCTGGCAAGCTTTCTATAATTGATCATTGGTTCCAGTTTTCTTTTGTTAATTCTTTAGGATTTTTCTATATAAAAATCATGTCATCTGTGAACAAGGACAGTTTTCATTGATTTCTTTCTAATCTGTGTATATTTATCTCCTTTTCTTGTCTAGGGCACCAGCTAGAACTTCCAGTACAATGTTGAATAAGAATGATGAGAGAGTACATCCTAATCTTAGGGGGAAGACATCCAGTTTCTCATAATGAAGTATGACAGGAGCTGTAGGTTTTTTATAGATGTTCTGTATTAAATTGAGGAATTTCTCCTCTATTTCTAGTTTGCTGAATTTTTATCAAAATGGAGGTTGGATTTTGTCAAATGCTTTTTATCCATTTATTCATATGAGCGTATGATTTTTTTCTTCAGCTTCTTGATGTGACAGATTATATTTATTGACTTTTGACCATTTTTTAAAACTATTTTTACTGACACTGTGATGATTTTACTTGCATATGAAATTAACTTTGTTATCTTATCTTCAGGCTTCTTTATCACATCAAAGGTTTACTTGCAAAATTGGACCATTGTTCTTATTCAGTAAATCCATGTTACAGGATGAGCCAGGATTTAGATATGTAAATATATGTAACTTTTTAGCATCTTTCATTTCAAATTAGAACCACGTATTTAGAATTTACTGCTGTAGTCTCGTGATAATGGCTGACATGAGAAGACATTAAAAAAATCCTGAAGTTATCCATACTTGCTATTTATTTAGTCTTCTTGTTTGGAACGAAAAGTAAGTAATTCACAAATACTGCCACCTAAGCACCTGTTTCAAATGAAACATCATTCAGCTTGCAAAATAATGTCTTATAATTAAAGAAATAGCAGCAGAAAACCTATGCTAGCTGCTTTTTTCTTCCTGGAGAAGTTGACAGGATAACTGCAATCCTAGGGGCATCTCTGTGTTGAATCTGAGAGGTGGAACAAAAAGAAAAGTGGCCTTTTCCATTCCAAGCCATGGAGGTAATGTGTAGAGAAGAGACAACCACATTTAAAGAATACAGAAAGTAACTGGATAAAAGAAGCAGGACTGCCCACTTTAGGAGACAACATAGAGATACTTGCCAAGTCCCGAGTTCAGAATTTTTTTTTGACATGCATATCAAAGCACGTAAAGTTTGAGAAAAAATGTTCTTCCTGTGATAAGGAACCTGCACTGGGGTTAATTTAAAAAGATGTCAGAAGTCGCAGAGAAGTGGTTCTCAAGCTTTTACAGAACACTGTTCTGTTTGAGAATCTGCTGATATTATGGACCTTCTTCTTTCTACAAAAATGTGTAATTGTGCATACAATTTCCAGTAGTTTGTAGTCCCCTGCTTAAGACCTTTGCTTTAGTGTAGATTATTACTCCCCTCTGTAAGGTAGAGAGGAAAAATATTCCATTCCTTTCCTCTGGTCAATATCTTTTTTCTTCTCCTTGCACAGTCCAACAGACACACTCGGCCTCCCAGAGACCAGCTGCACCCGCCCCCACCAAGAGACCAGTTTGCAGCAGTGTGATCACTCTACCATCTTTGCTGCCATTTGAATGTTGAACCAGCTTTGCATACCTGGAATAAATTCCATTTATCCATGGCATGTGGTTTTTAAAAAATACATTGTTGAATTTGATTTGCTAATGTTTTGCTGAGGATTTTTGCATTTATGTTCATGAAAGATACTGATCTGAAGTTTTCCTTTCTTGTAATTTCTTTTTCTGGTTTTGATATTAGGGTAATGCTGGACTCACAGAGTAAGAAGTGTTCCCTCTGCTTCTATTTTCTGGAAGAGATTATAGAGAATTAGTATCATTTCTTCCTTAAGTGGTACAGTTTTACCAGTGAAATCAACTGGACCTGGTGTTTTTTGTTTTGGAAGTTTATTAATTCCGGTTCAATTTTGTTAAAGATACAGGTTTATTCAGATTGTCTGTTTCTCTTTGTGTGAGTTTTGGTAGATTGTGTCCTTCAAGTAATTGGTCAATTTCGATTAAGTTATTAAATTTTGGACATAGAGTTGTTGCTCTTTTTATTTTTTTCTTTTTTCCTTCTGTGTAATTATGGGTAATTTCTATGTCTTCAAGTTCACTGATCTTTTCTTCTGCGATGTCTCTCTGCACTTAGTCTTAGACAATATATTTTTCCTCTTAAACATTATAGATTCTATCTCTAGAAGTTTGATTTGGGTATTTTGTATATCTTCCATATCTCTACCTAATGTTGAATATTTGGAGTATAATTTTCATAACTGTTTTAATGTCTGTCTTTGATGATTTTTTTTTTTTTTTTTGAAATGGAGTCTTATTCTATTGCCCAGGCTGGAGTGCAGTAGCACGATCTTGGCTCACTGCAACCTTTGCCTCACGGGTTCAAGCCATTCTCCTACCTCAGCCTCCTGAGTACCTGAGATTACAGGTGCCTGCCATGACGCCTGGCTTATTTTTATATTTTTAGTAGAGATGGGGTTTCACCATGTTGACCAGGCTGGTCTCAAACTCTTGGCCTCAAGTGATCCACCTGCCTTAGCCTCCCAAAGTGCTGGGATTATAGGTATAAGCCACTGCACCTAGCCTTTCTTTGCTAATTCTTTTTTGTTTGTTTTTTTGTTTTTGTTTGTTTGTTTGTTTGTTTGTTTGTTTTGAGACGGAGTCTCGCTCTATTGCCCAGGCTGGAGTGCAGTGGCCGGATCTCAGCTCACTGCAAGCTCCGCCTTCCAGGTTTACGCCATTCTCCTGCCTCAGCCTCCCAAGTAGCTGGGACTACAGGCGCCCGCCACCTCGCCCGGCTAGTTTTTTGTATTTTTTTAGTAGAGATGGGGTTTCACCGTGTTAGCCAGGGTGATCTCGATCTCCTGACCTCGTTATCCGCCCGTCTCGGCCTCCCAAAGTTCTGGGATTACAGGCTTGAGCCACCGCACCGGCCTCTTTGCTAATTCTTACATCTATGTCAGTTCTTGGTCAGTTTGATTTATGAATTATTGTCCTCATTGTAGTTGGTGTTTTTACCACCTCTATGCATGCTTGATAATCCCTGATGATTGAATGCCATATGTGAATTTTACTTTGTCAGGTGTTTAATATATTTGTATTTTTATAAATATTTGCTCTGGAATGCAATTTACTTGGAAATAGTTTGATCTTTCTGGGGTCTTGCTTTTATTATTTGTTAGGAAGGTTTAGAGCAATGCTTAGTCTAGGACTAACGATTCCACATGACTAAAGAAAGACCCTTGTGAGTGCTCCATCCAGTGCTCCATGAATTGTTCGATTTTACTGTCTATCTGGTGTCATTAAGCACTGTTCTTAGCCCTGTGTGAGTGCCAGATAATATTGCTTTGAATCCTTTCAGATGTTTTTTTTTTTTTTCCCCACAGCCTCAGGTTTCTTTTCTATTTTGTTTGTTTCAGAGATGGGTTCTCACTGTGTTGCCCAGGCTGTAGTGCAGTGGCTATTCACAGGCATGATCATTACACACTACAGTCTTGAACTCCTGGGCTCAAGCGATCCTCCCACCTCAGCCTCCCGAGTAGCTGGGACTGTAGGCATGTGCCCACCATGCCTGGCCTAGCCTCAGGTATTTTTATTGCATACATGAGTCGACCAGTACTCTGCCGTTTCCAATGAGCGAGACCCACTGCAGATTTCTGGTGCTCTCTCTCTGGGCAGTTATCTTTTCTCTGCAATCTGCTCTAGAAACTCTGCTTTTGTCTCCCTTCCTGGAGTGGAAAATCTTAAGACAAAAAGGAGATTGTAGGTAGATATCAGGAAGAACCTAGTAGAAGAAATTTCTTACTCTCATAGGCATCTGTAGGCCAATGGAGATATTCAGCCCTGAAAAGTAAAAAAGAAACTTGCTTTCCAAATGATTCATCAGTTACTGTTTTTTTTTCAGTGAATGGAAGATTTTAACACAAAGAAGAGTTTGTAGGCAGACATTGAGAAGAAGCTCTATCTCCTCAACTTAGGGAGTCTCCTGGGATCTGCCTCAGTTTGCCTGCCCTGGGTTATGATTGCGAATCTCTGTTAATACAGTGATTGGGGAAAATTACAGGGTTTGTCTTATTTTGGATCTCTCAGAGATCACTGTCCTTTGTTGTTGTCTGATGTCCAGTGTCTTGAAAACTACTATTTCATTATTTTATATATATATAAAATATGTGTATTTATATAAAAAATATTATATGTGTGTGTGTGTACTTGAGACAGGGTCTCGCTCCATTGCTCAGGCTGGAGTGCAGTTGCTCACTGCAACCTCCGCCTCTTGGGCTCAAGCAATTCTTCTGCCTCAGCCTCCCAAGTAGCTGGGAATACAGGTGCCTGCCACCATGCCGGGCTAATTTTTGCATTTTTAGTAAAGATGGGGTTTTGCCAGGCTGGTCTCGAACTCCTGGCCTCAGGTGATCCACCCGCCTTGGCCTCCCAAAGTGCTGGGGTTACAAGTGTGAGCCACTGTTCCCTGGCCTATTTCATATATTTTTAATGGTTTCTTGGTTGTTTTCAATGGTAGGATAAATCAAGATTCTGTTACTTCATCTTGGCTAGCAGCAGAAATTCTTTAAGTTTTTATTGTGAGAATTTTCAGATACAGAGTCGTTAAAAGAATGATACAATGATTATTTGTATACTTAGCACCTGGATTCAGGAACTGTGTGTGTGTGTGTGTGTGTGTGTGTGTGTGTGTGTGTGTGCGCGCGTGCACGCGCTCGTGCCATGTTTATAAATTTGCTGGACCATTTGAAACTAAATTGTCGCGGTATCAGGACATTTCACCACTAAATCACTAAATACATTGGCATGAAACGCCTGAAAAGAAGGACAGTCTCCTGCATAATCACACCACCAGTATCACACCTAAGAAGATGAAATCATTGCCTTTATCATCTGTATTAGTTATCTGCTGATGGGTAACAAAATACTCCAAAACATAGCATTTAACACCACAAATATTTTTATCTCACAGTGCCCGAGTGTTAGAAATCTGAAAGCAGCTTAGCCTGGATGGTTCTGGCTCAGAGTCTCTCATGAGGTTGCAATAAAGCTTCCAGTTGAAGCAGACATCTCCAGACTTGTTCAGTGGCTGATGTCTGGAAGCCTGAGGTTCTTTCTCCATTGCTCCATCCAGTCTACCTGAGCATTGTCGCAGCAGGGCAGATGCCTTCATCCAAAGCAAAGGATCTTTGTGTGTGTGTGAGTGTGTGTGTGTGTGTGTGTGTGTGCATGAGAGTGAGAGAAAGAGAAAGAGAGAGAGCAAGTACCCAAGACGGAAGCTGTAGTCTTTTATAACTGTTCACAGCAGTGACTTACCATCACTTCTGCAGTATGGTATTAGACACATAGACCAATCCTAGTATAATGCAGGAAGGACTTTGTATGGGTGTGGGGGTGGGGATCACTGTGGCCCGTCTTGGAGGCTGGCTACCTCACCATCTAATATCTGGTTCATCTTCAAATTTCTCCAAATGACAAAAAACAACAACAAAAAAACCAGGATCCATTGCATTTGTCTGTTGTATCTCTTTGGTCTTTCTAATCTATGACATTAGCTTTTTGAAAAGGCCAGTCTTCTAGAGCATCCCACAGTCTAGGCTTGCTGATTATTTCCTTGCTTGACTTGTTCCTCTATCCCCTGTATTTCCTATGGATTGAAAGTTTAGTCTACAGGCCTTTCAAATTCAGGTTAAACATCCTGCCAGGAAGATATCATAGCCAAAGCTATGTACTTCACCCAGAGGCATATGTCGGGAGGGATTGCTATGGGTGATGCTGTTTGATCATTTGATTCCAATTGCTTCTTAAACAGACTTTCAACCAGACTACCTGCTTTAAGCCCCATCTTCACATCTCTTTCAGAGATACTTGGTGCCTTCAATTCCCAAGGCTTTCTAGAGACTTGCAGTGTTAATCGGCCAGCTTCTGAGCTTCCCCACCAGTAGCCTAGGTTTCTGCTTCCTCTGGTCTCTGCTAAAACAGTTATTATCCATCTAGTTTCATTAGTTTTGTTGCTCTCATCTCCTCTTCTCACTGGGACACTCTGAATACCTCCTCTAGGCATCTGTTCAGCTATGACTACATGGTTCAAATATTTTGAAGAAAGCTGCCTTTGGTTATGTATCTTTTCATAGTTCCTGTTTAGAGATCACTGTCCTTTGGTTTTGTCCCAAACTGAACAAAACCCACATGTTGACTCTCATTTGGATGAACTCCATGGGGTGGCCCTCATTCTTGGGTCAGGGTAGCATTTTCCAGATTCACTTACTAAGATCTACAAAGGATTAGTAAACAGCCCTGTGAGGAAGGAGTTTTAGGTTCCATTTTAGAGATGCAGAAATGGATAAGGTAAAGTCTCAACGTCAGTACATGGCAGAATCCAGATTGGAAACAAGATCTGCTTGACTCAAAGTCTTTGCACCAGAGTGTAGTTGCAGTGAATATCACTTCAAATAAATGGAAGCCATTTATTAGAGGTGTTAATCTCTCTCCGGGTAACAGGAATTTATGATTGAGCCATGAGTTTGTGTCTTATTAACTTTGTGCTCTTGGATGAGTCTCTTTGCCTCTTGGCGCCTTACTTTTTTCGCCTATGATGTGGGTTGATAGTACATAACTGACAGAGGTTTCTTGTGGGCTAAAGAAGATGCTGCTTGCAAACGGGTTTCATGTAGCATTCTAAGAATATGAAATACAGAACCTGACTCCCATGCCTATTGATTCCAGCCTGGAGATGGACATAAATACCACTGTGGGGACTGTGGGGGCTAGAGGCCACATGCTAGTTGCCGTTGAAAAGGATGGGGACAGCTGCAGTTCCAGCTCTTCCCACACATGAGAACTTGAGCTCGGGATATAGATCTAATTTTCCAAGAGGAGCCAAAAACCTCAATTTGTTTATGAACTCTCCTGATTTTTAAATGTTGGCATCTGATTGAAACAGAAATCATGTGGACCAAAGTTCTTGAGAGCAGGTGAAAGGAGTTTTGGCAGCAAAGCTCCCACAGTGCCAGACTCTGTGCTAGGGTGGCTGGGGACAAAGGCAAGTCCCCAGCCTTGGAGGCTGTGATCCAGGGGTGAGGGCGGCCTTCCATGGAAAAGGGGCACTATAATAGGATTTAGTTAAATGGGATTTGACCCACATTATCCTTGAGCTCCTTAGGCGTGGACCTGCAGAACGCTTTTTGTAGCTGAAATTGAAAAAGTAAAACAATTTGCAGCAGGCAGAGGGAATGTCTTGGGAAGCGTTTCTAGGGCTTTCGTGTTTCCTGAGGGCTTCCCCTATCTCATTTGAGTTATTCCATTAAATGAGCAATAATCCTATTTTCCTGGGCGGGGGGCACTAAGGCTCATAGAAAATAAGGGTCTGAGAGTCATACAAGCTGGGACAAGGGAGAGGCCAGCCTGGGACCCAGGATCAGGTAGGGAAGGGAAATGGGGGCCTGACAATATTTGAACACTTAGCGTTCATACTGATCTCATTGGATCTTCCAGGCAACATGTAAGGTCAATCTCATTATCCTCACTTTATAGCATTAACTGAGGCTCAGGGGGATGAAATGACTATTCAGACACAAACCCAAGACACTCAGGAAGGTACAAAGTGTCCATGCGCTCCTGAAATCGTCTGCAAAATGTTTTTTGTTTGTACTTCTGTCCATTTCCCAGGGTAAAGAGCCGAAAACTTTCAAAGGATTCTCAAAGGGGTCAATGATTCTCAAAGATTAAAAGCCACTGATTTAAGCCAAGGCTTTTCTGATTCCAAAGACTCTGAGGCCCCCTCTGCCACACTCTGGTTAAGAGAACGTTCTTTAAAGTCAAACTCAAATAAGACCCAGATCTTACTAGCTGTGAGACCTTGTTTCCCCATCTATAAAATAGGGATTCAGCCGCGCATGGTGGCACGCACGTTAGTCCCAGCTACTTGGAAGGCTGAGGTGGGAGGATGGCTTGAGCCCAGGAGGTCAAGGCTGCAGTGAGCTGTGATTGTGCCACTGCATTCCAGCCTGGGTGACAGAACGAGACCTCGCCTCTTAAAAAATAAAAGGGCCGGGCGCGGTGGCTCAAGCTTGTAATCCCAGCACTTTGGGAGGCCGAGACGGGCGGATCACGAGGTCAGGAGATCAAGACCATCCTGGCTAACACGGTGAAACCCCGTCTCTACTAAAAAATACAAAAAACTAGCCGGGCGTGGTGGCAGGCGCCTGTAGTCCCAGCTACTCTGGAGGCTGAGGCAGGAGAATGGCATGAACCCGGGAGGCGGAGTTTGCAGTGAGCTGAGAGTCGGCCACTGCACTCCAGCCTGGGTGACAGAGCGAGACTCCATCTCAAAAAAAATAAAAAGTAAAAAATAAAAATAAATAAAAAAGGATTAATTTATTTCACAAATATTTTATTGAGCTCCTGGCTCTGATTCAGACACCATTCTAGGTGCTGAGGACACACCAATGAATTAAACAGTGTCTCTGCTGTCATTATTCTTTTTTTTTCTTTGAGATGGAATTTCACTCTTGTTGCCCAGGCTGGAGTGTAATGGTGCCATCTCGGCTCATCGAACCTCAGCCTCCTGGGTTCAAGCGATTCTCCTGCCTCAGCCTCCTGAGTAGCTGGGATTACAGGCATGTGCCACCATACCCAGCTAATTTTATATTTTTAGTAGAGGGGGTTTCTCCATGTTGGTCAGACTGGTCTCGAACTCCCAACCTCAGGTGATCCACCCGCCTCAGCCTCCCAAAGTGTTAGGATTACAGGCGTGAGCCACCGCACCTGGGCCTGTCATTATTCTTATATTATGTGGGAGGTTAAAGACAACAAGCAAACAGATACTTGTGAGATGGTGATAAGTACGGAGGAAAATGAAGGGGGTAAGTGGGATAGGGCATGCTTCAGGGCTGGGGCTAAATATTTTAGTATATTCACAGAGTTGTACAGTCATCACCACCACCCATTTTAAAGCATATTCCTTACCTCAAAAAGAAACCACATTCCTTTAGGCATCATCCAAACCCCATAATAACCCCTCCACCCCTGCCCTAAGCAACTATTTATTTCTGGACACCTCATAAAGTGCAATCATATAATCTGTAGTCTTTTGTGACTTGAAGCTTCTTCATACAGTCTGGATATAAGAGTTTTAAAAATCTGATATACAGTTTGCAAATATGTTCTCTCAAGTCTGTGGGTTTTGATTTCCTCTTCTTAGCAACATCTTTTGAAGAGCAGAATTTTGGTGAAGAGCGGAATTTTGATGAACTCCAATTGATCAACTTTTTCCTTTATGGGTCCTTCTAGTGTTATAGCTAAAAAATCTCTGCCTAATCTATGGCACAAGGATTTCCCCCTACGTTTTCTTTCAAAGGTATTTTTTTTCTAAAGAGAGACGAGAAATCTGTATTCTATGTGTGACGTCTCCATTTGTAAGATTAAAATGAAACACATTAGAAAAACAGACATGTATATGGGCTAGAAAAGGGCCATAGACTCTCAGTTCTCATATGTTAGTTTATACTGCATGCAAAATTGCTTATATTTGGCCATTTTTTGACCTATAAAAATAGCAGTTTCATGCTGATGGCCTTTGCAGGTTATTAAGTTGTAGGTAATCAGGTGAGTCACAGGTGTGCATGGTATCACCACTAAATCACTAAATACATTGGCATGAAACGCCTAAAAAGAAGGACAGTCTCCTGCATAATCACACCACCAGTATCACACCTAAGAAGATGAAATCATTGCCTTTATCATCTGTATTAGTTATCTGCTGCTGGGTGACAAAATACTCCAAAACATAGCATTTAATACCACAAATATTTTTATCTCACAGTGCCCGAGTGTTAGAAATCTGAAAGCAGCTTAGCTGGATGGTTCTGGCTCAGAGTCTCTCATGAGGTTGCAATAAAGCTTCCAGTTGAAGCAGACATCTCCAGACTTGTTCAGTGGCTGATGTCTGGAAGCCTGAGGTTCTTTCTCCATTGCTCCATCCAGTCTACCTGAGCATTGTCGCAGCAGGGCAGATGCCTTCATCCAAAGCAAAGGATCTTTGTGTGTTGTGTGTGTGTGGTCTGTTTGTTTATTTGTTTTCTGGTCCAGGCCTTGGGTTTGCTGAGCCTTCCCTATTATAGATGAGAAAACCAAGGCCTAATGAAGGGAAACATCTTGCCTGTGGACACCCAGCTGTTCTCCACTTACATGCAGGCATTGTGAAGCCCAAAGGTCCTCTGGCACTGTGCTCTCCAAAACAGAGCCCTTCACACTGTATTTGAGCTTCGCATTTGAAATATGGATTTGAACATTGTAATAAACAGAACAAAAACCCTTGGATATATTGCATACTAAATGTTAGCATTTGGAGTTGGCCAGCACAGTTTCTCATGCTGTTAACTCAGTTGTCAGCAAGTTTGACACTGAAGTTTGTCCTGCTATCTCTGTATAAGTAAAGAGGACCCAAAAATTGCAAGCGAAGCAAGGTTCTAAATACTGCTAGGATTTTCAACTGCTATTACTTGGCGACCTGGGATTTTCTTAATGTATTTGCAACTTTAAAAAGTTTAAAATTTTTGAAGCTTAAAGTCAGTGTTAAAGTTGAGACATGACTGTATCTGTCATCCATAATATCTAATTTCTTGTTTTTTTGTTTTGTTTTGTTTTCTTGTTTTTGTTGTGAGCCAGAGTCTCACTCGGTCACCCAGGCTGGTGTGCAGTGGTTCAAGCAGTTATCCTGCCTCATCCTCCCAAGTAGCTGGGATTACAGGTGCCCACCACCACACCCGGCTAACTTTTGTATACTGTAGTAGAGACGGGGTCTCACCATGTTGACCAGGTTGATCTTGAACTCCTGACCTCGAGCGACCCACCCACCTCGGCCTCCCAAAGTTTTGGGATTACAGGCATGAGCCACCGCGCCCAGCAGAATTTCTTATTCTTTTTGATCTATCAAAACAACCTCATTGTTCTCAATGACTGACCTTATAATAAATAAATGTTATAGAACATATAGTGTCATTTTCCTTTTCCAGTAGAGGAAGATTACATTTCCCAGAGTTTCTTGCATTTGTATAGAGGCCTGTGACTCGATGCTGAGGGCCCCTGGGATGTGGGCAGATGAGGGCTTCTTCCCCTTACACAGAGGCCAGAGCTTTATCGTGGCAGAACCACAGATGGTCGGAGGGTGGATCTCTGGACCACTGGTTGAGGGGTAGAGAAAATCTGCTAAGAAGAGTTCCCTGACCTGCACTGAACAGTCACAGGAACAAGAAGCAAACCTTTGTGTGTTAAGCCACTGAGATATTGGGGTTTATTACAGCAGATTCTGGTCTATCCTGACTAATACTGGATCAAACAAATACCGTTTCTTGCAAATGAAAACCACAATGAGATACCATCTCATGCCAGTTAGAATGGTGATTATTAAAAAGTCAGGAAACAACAGATGCTGGAGAGGCTGTGGAGAAATAGGAATGCTTTTACACTGTTGGTGGTAGTGTAAATTAGTTCAGCCACTGTGGAAGACAGTGTGGTGATTCCTCAAGGATCTAGAACCAGAAATACCATTTGACCCAGTGATCCCATTACTGGGTATATACCCAAAGGATGATAAATCATTCTACCATAAAGACACATGCACACGTATGTTTGTTGCAGTGCTGTTCACAATAGCAGAGACTTGGAACCAACCCAAATACCCATCAGTGACAGACTGGATTAAGAAAATGTGGCACATACACACCATGGAATACCATGCAGCCATAAAACAAATGAGTTCATGTCCTTTGCAGGGACATGGATGAAGCTGGAAACCATTATCCTCAGCAAACTAACACAGGAACAGAAAACCAAACACCACATGTTCTCACTCATAAGTGGGAGTTGAACAATGGGAACACATGGACACAGGGAAGGGAACATCACACACCAGGGCCTGTCGGGGTGAGGGGCCAGGGAGGGGACAACATTAGGACAAATACCTGATGCATGTGGGGCTTAACACCTAGATGACAGGTTGATGGGTGCAGTAAACCACCACGGCACATGTACACCTATGTAACAAACCTGCACTTTCTGCACACGTATCCCAGAGCTTAAAGTAAAAATAAAAATTTAAAAAACCACAAATAACATTTCTAACAAAACACAGCTCTTATCTGTTCTGTGTATTGGGTTCCATGTATTGTTTCTTGAAAAGTTTTCTGCTACAAAAGGTATCAAAATCCGCGATTGACTTTGAAGTCAGAATCTTACAGGTGGGGAACTCAAGGGCTGGAGAGGAGAAATAACATGTCCAGGGTCACATAGCTGAGGCAGGGCTAAAATCCCGCATAGGGACATCTGTAGTTTTATCCTGTCTTTTCTTTTGGTAAGGGCAGCTGAATTTCCTCCTCTTCCTGCTCAGGCCACATGCTTCGTGTGGGACTCATTCTCAGCCCTCAGCTCCAGGCCTGGCGAATCTATATCATCTATCACCCAAGCCTCAGTGATTAGCTTGAGGATGGATGCACGACCCAGTCCAGACCAGTCATAGCGAATCCCTGGGTTTTTGCTGGAGCTGCTCTCCATGGATGGTTGAATCAATAGGATATAAGTCTTGAGCTACTGGGGGCTGTCTCAGTGTCTCTAGGTTGAGAATGGAGCTAACAAAGGGGAAAGCGGAGCTGAAATATGGAGAGAGCCAGACGATGCTTGATGATGTTTGAGCACCTGGATCCAGCCATGCCTGAAGTTGGAGCTTTTAGTCACATGAACCAATAAGTTCCCTTTTTGTTTATGTCAGTTTTGACTGATTTTCTGACTTATACATACGGTTTTGTGGTTTTTTTCACCAAGGGACAGGAATTACTGTATTTTTCTGTTTTACTGATAAGGAAATGGAGGCTCAGTCCATTTGTAATCAGATGCTTCAAGTCTCGCCAGATTCAAGATTTGATGACCTCCCTCTTGTGTTGGGAATGGCCCACACAGGAACTCTTCTTTGCTTCTGGCCCTGCTTCAGTGCAGACACACTCTGTCCTGTTTCACAAGGGGGTGGTAAACACAATATCCACTACAGAGTAGGTGCTAAAACATTGCTGAAATGAAATAAGGAAAGAATGCCCCTTTAAAAAAAAAACTGTGTAAAGTGTATAATGAGGCGGTTCATCAAGAAATGCAAATGACTTAGCCCTAAAAGATTCCCAGCTTCACTAATAATTAAGAAATACAAATAAAACAGCTATCATCTTTCACTCATGAGTTTGTCAAGGAGCTAAAGGTTTCCTAACAGCTGAGGGCAGGGAAGTAGGCTGTTTCCTGGGCTGAGGCAGCAGGAGGGGAAGGGGCACAGCCTCTTCGAGGGCTGTGTGGCAATGTCTGTGAAATGTAAACAGTGTACAAGCCATTTGCCCTCCAGTTTAGAATGTATTCTACAAAGAAACTCCAACAAATACGCAGAGATGAAAGTAAAAATCTGTCCAGTAGAGAATTATTTTTAATAGCAAAAACCAAACCCGAAAGAAAACAGAACAAAACTGGAAACAAATGCCCACCAAAATGGGTCTACACGAATCCCAGTACATCCAAGACATGGAAAACATTTTAGCTGCTAGAAAGAATGAGGCAGCCCCAGATGTGTGGGGGTGGAAAGGTGGCCAGGGTATATACCATGTCGTTAGGGGAGAACAGGATGTGTGATATGGTGTTATTTATGCTGAAAATGAAATCTAATCAAAGTTAAGATGAAGATAAGTTGGGAAGTAGAATTAGGGGGTCAGGGGACTTCTATTTTCAATGAATTAATCTTCTTTACAATTTGATTTTTAAAAATTATGAACATGTGCACTTTACAATTTGTTTACTCCTTTGGATACCCAATAATGCACAAAATTTCAAAAGGCACAAGGTGAAGATGTATAATTCTGCAGTTCTCTCAACTATCTGAGATAGAATTAATTTATTCCCAGCATGCATTTAGTGTGTTTAGAAGGAAGAGGAGGAGAAATGAGTGAGAAAGGGTGGGGTACACAGGCAGCTGCTGCTCTGCGGTCGGCAGCTGTGGTCAGGTGTGGAGGTGGGCTGCCCTTTTTGGGGTCACTCTGTCCCTGGTTTTCTGGCGTCAGGCCTTCCTAACCCTGCTGGAGCACTAGCAAAGGCCTTTGGTGATGCCCTGCCCATGACTACTGGCTGTGGTTCTGCTAGGTCCGGGTCCTACATCTCAGGGCTACAGGGAGTGAGGCGCTGGAATCCCCCAGGACTGTCCCCCTTCTTGCCAGCTCCCCTCCAGCCAGGTCTGCCTGGCGGATGCCCAAACACTCATTAGGCAAGACAGGTCTGTAGGCAGATATTTATCCCTGTGCAGCTGTGGGCTGTGAGGAGGCAGCAGGTGCAGGGCAGAGTCCTGTTTACCTAGCGCTGAGCCTGGCAGGCGCTGCCTATTTGCTGAGCTCCCTTCCCGGCCTGGCTCAGGTTGGGCGAGCTCTACCCTCTTCCTCCCTCCCTCCCCCCTGTGCTGTGCTGTTCAGGGAGGCTAGTCGTTCTTCCCACCTCTTTCCTGAGCTGACTGCTGTTCATTCTTCTGTCTCAGCTTCAACACTCCCTCTTTAGGGCCTCCCTGACTACCCTCACTCCAGAGTAGCTGTTGCTGCGGCCCACAGTTCCCCATCGTGGTCATTACTTATTTCCCACAGTTGCCAGGTTAGTGTTGGTCTTCTCTGCTAGATGCCAGATGAGCAGAGACTGGGACAGTTTTGCTCACCACTATTTCCCCAACCCCTCCCATAGGGCCTGGCATTCAGGTGGTGCTCCTCAGGCATTTGAGTATCAGCCTGAATGAAGGCAGGCAGAGAGCCCTGCATGGGCAAAGGCACAGAGGTGTGACGGAGGGTGGCGAGGGGAGGGGGGGCGGTGACGATGTATTGTGGGGAGTGGCAGGACTGGAGGCTGGAAAGCAAGGTTGGGTATTGAGCACCTCCCTGTCCTCTCCTTACTCTGAAAGCCTTTGAATTCCACATCTGGGAGTTGAGGTTTTATCTGGTCAGAAATGGGAAACTGTTGGGTAAAGAAAATGAAAATAATACAACCAATGAGAGAATGACAAGCCAGATCCTTCATGCTGAATGGTAAATTCTGAAGTTCCTACAGTGGCCTGTGAGGCCCTGCAGCATCTGCTGCCCACCACACCCCTTCCCCATCTCCTTCCCCTACTCGCTGCAGCCACACTGGCCTCCTTGCTGTTTCCTGAACATCGCAGGTATAATTCAGCCTCAGGGCCTGCTGTGGTCCAACTGTGTCCTTCTCAATCTATTAGTTGAAACCTAATTCCCAGTGTGAGGGTATTAGGAAGGGGGGCGTTTGGGAGGTGAGTAGGTCATGAGGGTGGAGTCCTCACAAATGGAATTAGTGCCCTTATCAAAGAGGCCCGCCTTGTCCTGTCCACTATGTGGGGACATGGTGAGAAAGTGCCATCTGTGAACCAGAAAGCAGACTGTCTGTCATTCGACACTGAATCTGCTGGTGCCCTGATCTTGGATTTCTCAGCCTCCGGAATGGTTAGAAGTCAATTACATTGTTTATAAGCTTCCCATTTTATGGTATTTTGTTATAGCGGCCCCAGCAGACTAAGGGCCTTTGCACTTGCCATTTCAGTGCTTTTCCCTTGGATATCATGGTTTATCTCCTTTGTTTAAACCTCAGCCTCCTATGGCACCTTACCAGAGAGGCCTTCCATGACACCATGAACTAAGGAGCCTCACCCCCTCTCCCCAATGCCCGGATTCTGCTTTATTTTCCTCTCTAGTGTTTGTATCTGTTTACTTGTCTATTGTGTGTCTTCTCCCCACGGATGTCAGCTCTAAGAAGGCAAGAATATGTCATTTCTCTGATTCCCAGCTGTGTCCTCTGAGCCTAGAACATGTACCTTTAGGCGCAATAAATGCTCGTAGAATGAATGAATGAATGAATGAATGAATGAATGAATGACTGTGTAGTGTTAAACTAAGCCACCCCGGTCCTGGAATGATGTTAACTGTTGCTCACATGCTCTGTCCCATTGCCAGAGCTCACACACAGCCTTGAGTTCCTTTTCTCTGCACATCAGCCAGGTGGGGAGTGCAGGTCAACATTATTATCTGCCTTAAAAAATAATTATCAATGACGCAAAAGCATCATGATCACCTGGACAGAAACCAAAATGAAATGCCTGCAGGCTCATGACTTCAGCAAATCAGTTTCTAAAATATGATGTGCAGAAATTGTGACAAAGAGGATGGAGTCTGCATTTCGAGACAAGTTTTCCCTGTGTTCAATTCCCAGCTCAGCTATTTACTTACTCTGTGACCTGGGACCATTCAAGCCCCTTCGGTGAGCCTCAGCTATCCCTTCTGTCAGCGGAGATCATGATTCCCTTGAGTAGATCTAGTGAAGAAGGCATTTGGACATAGGCATTTCCTGGGCTGCACCATCCACTGTGTTTCCTTTTTGGTGCCTGCATAATATTCCACCAAGTAGAGTCACATGCTTTGTTTAATCAGGTGGCTATTTCCAGACATGGTAACAGTAGCCTCCATTTACTGATCCGCTAGGCGCAAGGCCAAGCACTGCACCTTCCTTATCTCTCCTTCAGTCCTCGCTGCAGCCCCATCAGGTGGGTGCTGTTAATATTTCCATTTTGCATATGAGGTTAAGCAGCTTGTCCAAGGCCACACAGCCCCCCTAAATGGAAGATAATGGAGTTGAAAGCCAAGTTGTCAAATCCAAGAGCTTTCAACTCTGTGCTTTGGTGGGATTTTTGTCCCCCATTTTGCAGATGGAAAATGAGGCTTGGGGAGGCCAGCGACTTGCCCAGGGCAACAGTGAACAGAGCTGGGATGAGTCAGAATCCAAGTCTACCAATTCTTTATTTTATTTTATTTTATTTATTTTATTTTGTTTTGTTTTTTTATTGAGATGGAGTCTCACTCTGTCACCCAGGCTGGAGTGCAGTAGCGCAATCTCGGCTCACTGCAGCCTCCACCTCCCAGGTTCAAGCAATTCTCCTGCCTCAGCCTCCCAGGTAGCTGGGACTACAGGCACGCACCATGACACACGGCTAATTTTTGTATTTTTAGTAGAGATGGTGTTTCACCATGTTGGCCAGGCTGGTCTCAAAATCCTGACCTCAAGTGATCCACATGCCTGGGCCTCCCGAAATGCTAGGATTACACGTATGAGCCACTGTGCCGGCCCATGTCTACCAGTTCTTAACTTGTGCTTTCCTCCAGACCTGCCTTCTCAGCCTGGGACAGTATCCACAGGTCTTATTTTTCCTGAAGCGGGGACAGTTAAGTGGCTGGGGAGAGAGTAGCCCTCTGGTTTCTGCTCCATACCTAGCTGAAGGCTTCAGGGTAAGGAGAAGAATCACCAGTGAGCGGAGGAAACCTATTTCTGCTCTGGAAATGGCTCTTCTCTCCCTTTCTCTTCCCCCACCTCTTTCTTCCCTCCCCTCCCCTTGCTACCCCCCAGAGTTCCCTACCAATTAATCAGCAGACAATGGAGGCTCCAGCTGGGACAAGTGGGCTGAACTCATTAGTACAGAATGACATTAATATCAAAGTCTTTTGAGACAGATGCATGATTCAGGGCAGACGCGTATGGAGGGCTGGCTCTGAAACTGGTGTGGGTAATGGAACCACGGTCAAAGACAGAGAGAACCGTGCATACGTGGGTGTACAACCAGGCCGGGTCCCCGGGACGCCTGAGGGGAAGAGGGGGCAAAGCAGCTCTGCCTCGGGCAGGGTCCCTGTCCTCTTGTGCAGCCTGACTTCTCCCTCTTCCCTGCTTGGGAGGCCTGCATGGGTCACTGGGTCACTGTAACCCTGGGCAAGCCGGAGAGGCAGCGGGGCATGTAGGCCTTCAGCGCTGGATGGGCTGGGGCTGGGTCCCAGCTGCATCTCCTCTCCCCTCTC